>NC_064646.1:256505919-256835919 GCF_023864345.2 Schistocerca serialis cubense | reverse complement strand
TCTAGTTTATTTCCCATTGCACTCTTAATGTTATTGACCCTGCTCTTAATTTCATTTAAGGTTGTTCTGACTTTTCTGTACGATGAGTCAGCCTTTCGTACGATCATTTCTTTTTCTATTTATTCACTTTCTTTCTGCAGCCATTTGGCATTGGCGTCCCTTCACTCCACACTTACTTTATTACTGAGTGATTTATATAGCCTGTCTTTCCAGGAACATTTTTGTGCTTTATTCTTTCGTTGATGAACTGAAGTATTTCATCTGTTACCCCAGATTTCTTCAAAGTTATTTGTGTTTACCTTTCCAGGACATGTGATTACTCTCATAAGTTATGACCGCATCTGTTCAACAGAACTGCCTACTGAGATATTCCTTACCGCAGTATCCACATCTTTAGCAAAGTTCAAACGCATATTATCATTCTTTACTATTTTACTGTCTCATTTCCTTGCTCACTGGCTCCGCCTTGTAATGCTCCGACACTGCAGTCCACTCTTAATCATTACTACATTGTGATGTGAGTCTGTATCTGCTACTGAGTATGCCTTACAATCCAGTATATGATTTCTGAATGTCTGTCTGAACATGATGTAATCTACATTGTACCTTACCTTGCCTCTAGCCCTTTTACAAGTATACCTCCTCCTCTTGTGATTTTTGAACAGAGAATTCCCTGTTATCATCTGAAATTTATTGCAGAATTCAAACAGTCTTTTTCCTGTCACATTCCTTCACCCAAGCCCATATTGTATCGTAACTTTGCCTTCTATTCCTTACCCTACATCCACAACCAGACCCACATGATTATTGGATTTTTATTTCCCTTTAAATATTGAATTACGCGCACAATATCCTCATACACTTATTCTGTCTCTTATTCTCCTGCTTACAACCTCGTAAGTTCACCTAAGGACTCAAAACAGAAATTCATCAGTAGAGATTTGAACACGTGCTTAAATTACAGACAGAAGATAGAACCGACTGGTTAATGGTAGCGTGAATCCTTTCCGATATTAGTATAAATGCGGCATGCGAAATAAAGTTTCACAGACGTCAAAAAATATGAATGCCATCAGAACCATAAGTCGTTATCTTTGAAAGTGAGGGAACTATTGGTAAGCCGGTGCATTGGCATGAGGCTGTGTTCTCAGTGTTTGACAATTACTGTAAAAGCAGTGGGTAAATAATGTATTACTTTCGCGATACACTGTGGTTTCCTTTTGTCTCCTATGGCGATGTATAAGTTTGAAATTTGGCTCAAAGGCACCTATTACATTCCTCTATAGTGGTACAAACGCTTCGCGCCCTGCGGCGCCAACAGCGGACTTGGCGATGCACGCGAAGAAAGGAACACAGCTCAGAAGTTCAAGCGAGTTGTAAGGTGTAATGCTGACGTCACATTCACATCAAATTTCATCACAACTCTGCACAACGTCACTGTGACGTTCACACAACGGGAAGGTCGTCACGCCCCCTATTACTTACATGTAACCACTTCCTGGTTGCCTCTGCGATGGCGGTCAGAACCACGTCACAAAACGTTGAAATCACATGATTGTCTTACGGGTGACCCTCAGAATCGACACGAAAAGCCCTCAGGAGGCGGCATAAAGAGCGTAAAAGAAACCATCCCTTCGACTGGGGCGTTGATTCCCACACGTTTCGCCGGCGAAAACGACGTTCGGCACTGCTGACAACTTCTTGGCGATTTAACCCTACTCGAAGGTCACCATGTGGTTGAAACACTACTGAGCGAGATGTGACACCTTTGGAGAGCAATGCGGCTGCAGTTTTGACTCTGGTATACAGGGTGGAGCCACTAGAGACGTTCAAAAAACATTCGACGAAATATGAACTTGATCCGAAGCAGCAAATGGTGGCCTGATCACGGATGGGTGCAATGTTGACAAGTGCGTGAATAAAACAGCAAAGGATCCATCTAAGACGACCCCTCCATTATAGCAACACCCTTGGTGCCACCCAGGCACCTTTGTTGAGCACGTTCAAAATGAACGTGTTCAGTTGGGTTGCAGGCGTACGATAACAGAGTGGGGCTGAATGACACAGTGAGTGTTATTAGTGTCGAGCGTTGTTAGGAATGTCCTGTTCTTCATATCACTGCGAACAGTACTCGTAGTTTTCGATTGTGAAACGTGTGGGAATCATCGCTCCAACTGAAGAGGTGAGTCTATTGACACCCTGAGAGATTTTAGTGTCGATTCTGAGTGGCAGTTTGTCCGAAATCTTTTCCTCTGACACCCTAACAAAACCGCTTTATTCCAACACATTTATGACCTCCATCGCAGATGCGTCAAAAGAAGGGGTAAAATGTGAGGAAGAAGGAGTGTGCCGAACTTCCCATCGTGAGACAGGTCTACGATCGCACTGGGCAGAATTTTGTAGAAATTTGGTGTGAATATATCATTAACCCATCATACATCTAACAGGACCTGAGCTTTGTTCATATATTTCGCATCTGTCGACACCTTGCTGTTTGAAGCATTGCCGAGCCCGAAGCAGACATCGCAGGGCGCCACGCTTTTGCTCCATCACAGAGAAAGATCGTAGGCATCTTTGAGTCAAATTTTACATTTATGCGTTGCAATGGGAGACAATTACAGGGCTTCAAAAAGTGATACTTTTTTGCGCAGTCTAAAAGCAAGTTGATGTGACAACTATAACAACCTGGCCAACTAGAAGCCTGAGTACGAGTTGGCGCTGAGGGTAGTGTGGTGTGACAAAGAAGCGGGTTCAAGTTGGCTATTTTATAAGTAAGACTTTAGTTTGTGATACACGCGACTGATAATTTAAACTCTGGCGACCATTTCATGAGAATGTGCCTCTCTAAATGTGTTACTGTGACATATGAATGCAGTAATGTGTGCTGTATAAGTACATCGAAAAGCAGAAGTGATGGCGCCAAAGATTGTGGGAAAATGCGGCAATCTAGGGTGTATACTCGCATGAAGTCCACCAATCTCATCCATAATATTCTACTGTCTGTAACATTAATAATCTAAAAATAAAAATAATCTAAACATCCTGTAGCTGTACCGTATGAAGTGAAACTGGCCAACGTTGAAATGGATGTTCTAATGGACCAACATCCTGGTATGTTGCAAGTGCTTCATAAAAATGAATACCCGGAATATTGCAAGAGCTTTTGTAGGCGATTATTACATATTGGACGTGGATATAATACAATATTTTCTTGGTATTTTTAACAGAATGGAAATGTGTGACTATCTATCATTAATCCACAGTTTTCGCGTGTAAGAAGAAGACTTATCAGGAAATAGCAACTTTATTGTAGAAAACGGTAGGTAAGACAGCTGAAATAGACTTTAATGTGAATGAGCCCCACTTTTAGAGTAAGGACATATGTCAAATTTATACATCAAATCACATGCCCAACAGTGGACAAAATTATCAAGCAACCTGATTGTGTCTATGAGAAACGTTCACATCTTCCTTCGTAAAAACATGCTACTACCAGACAAGAAGCTACAGTATACAACTAAACAATGGATAGTGTGTTTAATCCTTTGGAAGACTGTTTAAACGTACTCAATTTCTAAAACACGGTAGTTACAACTTGCTTCACAGTACTCGGTGCCAGTCGCTTCTGTGTGATGCAGTTTATTATATAACTGATAGAAGAACTGCTATTAGGTGTTAAACAGTATTCTACAGTTTGTCTACTGGAGCCATAAGAAACAGAAAAGTTGACAGATGTACAAGTAAATCCTCCAGAAAATTAAACCCGCGAAAAGGTTATAAACTAGGTTCTGTCTACCTACTGTATTAATTATTTACCTGTAAACTACCTGGAGATTTTTAACACACACGCCAACAAAGACGATGTAAATATTATACATAAGTAATATATTGAAGCAGAGGTTGGATACTCCGCTTCAGTTGTAAGGTTCTTTTTATTTAAAACATGACCGGTTTCGGACTCTTATACGCCGACCATAGGGTTTTATACTGAAAATAAACAAGAGACCTGAGCTATTATCACTCAGCTCTGTTGTTTATTTTTACTATAACACCTGATAATGGACGTATAAGAGCCCGGAATCGGTCGTCTTTTAAATAAAAAGAACATTACAAATGAAGCGGTGTATTCAACCTCTGCTACAATGATTAGATGCGGATGTTCCTCCGACACAATTGTTTGTATCATATTAAAGCTGAGGAAACATATTTCTCTCCATTCAGAACATGGTTGTGTACAATACTGCCGAATACAGACATTACCGGTCTAGGACAGGTTACCACAGACAATGTTATTTCACAGATCTTAATGAAAAAGCACATGTGTGACAAAGATTTAAACCATCTCCTGTTTATAAAATGTCTTCTTTAACTGCTGTTATGTTATTATACACACACAAACGAAAACAGGAAATGGAAGATACCGAAGACAAAAAAACGAAAACTGGAGTATATGGAAGAATACATGGAAGAATATTAACTGTTATTGTAAAAAGGAGACGCCATTGCATGGATTGGCCTGTTGATTCCCCCTACTTAAATACTATTCTGGGACATGCGCCATGCGTTCAGGAGACGTTTCGGAGGACGGCCATATGCACCGTCCACAGGGTAGCAGTTGTCAACTGTGCTTTTGGAGGAATGGAATGTCCTGCCAAAAGAACCACAAACGAATCTTTTGGCCAGCATGTGAACATGCATTGCCGTCGTTGGTAATTACACATCCTATTAAGAATCATGTCCTGCCTTTTAGTAATATCCAGAGGACCATTACGAATAGCAGTAACTTCGATATAATTATTGCCTTTGAATACAAGTGTTATTTCTGTTCGTCCCATTGCGTATTTCTTTCAGTTACCTCCTGCACTACATCGCAGCAATTCTTTCTATGTATTTCCCGAGTTTCATTTGCTTTGTTACTTGGCAGTGACACATCTTGTGGAAGTTACTTTCGTCCGTAAATTTGGACGCCATTGTATATAGCACAACGTTTAGCACGTTCTTTTTCAAATATGACTCAAAACTGTTGTTTTTTTAGCTATCGGTACTGTAAAACCAACGTTTTTCTGAAATAGTAACATGATATGTACAATCAATGGCTTGGAAAGATGGCGAATGGCACTGTTTTATTATTTAAGGCTTTCAGTGTTTGATGTGTGAATGTACAAATAGCGTTCTTCTTTGATCAGTCCCTGTGGAATCTAAACTGTTGTGTGCTGAGTACATTGTTTCTACTTGAATAAGAAACTCCTTTTGAGTAGGATTAATATCCCAGTATTTTGGAAAAACACGTAAGTAAGGAATTTGGATGGTAATTATTTAAGTATTCCTTGTTATCTTTCTTACAAAGATGTTTAAATATTATATCTGTTCATCTTTGTGGAGAAATTCCCTCTACCAATGATGTCTTACATATATCACTAAGAATATTACTTATTTAGCTATAATAACACCTCAGAATTCTCCATCAACACCACAGGAGCTTCGGTTTTTTAGAACATTTTTAACTTAATTAATTCGATTGATGTATATCGATGCTTATAGTTTTCTGGAATATTTTTTAAAAATATATTCTCTTGTGTCTTCAGCTGAACCATTTAAGCCTTTTTTGCTGGTGCGTTTAGAAAGTGGTTGTTAAAAGTACCAACAACTTATGAATTATCAGAATTGTTATTCCATTTAACTGTATAGTATCTTACACACTGACTTATAGTTCCGTCTACCCCTTCACAGTGTTTCATACATACGTAAAATATGGTTTTGAGAATATCCGTGGTGAATAATATAATTTTTATGGCACGAATATTTTAAGAAGCTTACGTTTAAGATCCACGTGTCTTCAGTCAGCCACTGTCCCATGACGTCTCTCTTTACACCATCTCAACTGTTGCCTAACGCTGACTGTGACACCTATGGGTTATGCAGAACTATTTGACCATTGCACCCCATTATTTTTAACTCCCTACGTACATCCATCTAGCTAGATGGAATAATTCGCGAGGTATTCCTTTCGTCGATTTTATGCAATTTTTGCTACCAGCCTTCCAATTTCGACGGTCTATGTCCTTTAGTACATGAGAGCAGTCTGATTTGGGTGATTGTTACATCGCGTTTCCGCTTCACAGACACGTCACCAACAGCTTTAAAACGGTTGAAAATGGGCTTTGTTTCTCAGGTTACATCCGATGACTGGTACACGTTCAAAGTCACCGAGCTCTCCCGACCCACCCATTCTGCTGAGACTGCTTGTCTGCTGACAACTCAGCATTCGCCGTCTCAGTTTAAACTGGCGGCTCCGTTTCTCGTGACGCATATCGTCAGTTCAGCATGCCAAACGGATATGCGGATACTTTTGGCCAGACAGTGTAGATGATACGCTCTCAGATATCCAGCTGGAAATTGGAAGTTCTTGTGGGACCAAACTGCTGAGGTCGTCGGTTCCTAGGCTTACACATTACTTCATCTAGCTTAAACTAACTTACGCTAAGGACAACACACGCACCCATGCCGAGGGAGGACTCGAACTTTCGACAGAGGGAGCCGCGCGAACGGTGACAAAGTTGCCTCAAAAAAATGGTTCAAATGGGTCTGAGCACTATGGGACTCAACTGCTGTGGTCATTAGTCCCCTAGAACTTAGAACTACTTAAACCTAACTAACCTAAGGACATCACACACATCCACGCCCGAGGCAGGATTCGAACCGTAGCAGTCGCACGGTTCCGGACTGCGCGCCTAGAACCGCGAGACCACCGCGGCCGACTTAAGTTGCCTCAGACCGCGCGGTTACCGCGCGCGGCTATCCGGCTGGGTTATAGTGTTGAGATACTATAACGTTTCAAGGGATGTAATACTCTTCCGTAGAATAAACGTCGCTACCACTCACTCAGAAACTCGAGAGCTGATCATCAGAGGTAAACGCCGGCAAATTTTTCATTCGCGCATGAATACAAGCTATGCATGTAAATGATTTGTATGGAAGCTCACTGAGAATGGCAATATCTGCCGCTTTTATAAATGAAATCAGATATACCAACTTAAAGCGAAGTACTGTGAACGCTGTCTTCGTGAAATGCAAATGAGTACCTAATCAACTAAAAAAATTTTAGCTCCTAGCAGTAATGGTTGCAATAAATATAAGATCTCAGAAGAACGGGAACCGGCAACAATGAACCTACGTATTGAATTATAAGTGAAAATTCTAGTGTCTTTCGATGAAAGATAGTTCGATCAAGTGTTCACAAACTGGTATTTTTTAAAGTAACAGGATATTTAGAAGCTGATGTAGCGGTATAAGAGGCTAGTCTAAGATGCATTATGGTAGTAATTAACAACACGTATTACGAAATGCAATGACAAACACTACCCATCTATAGTATGTAGAAATTTCCGAAATGCTTTCAAGGCAGATAATTCGAAACAGTTCTTAGATGTAAGAAAATAATAGGAGAATATATTCAAGCTAGCGGTAAATGAATTAAAAGTTTCTAGATAGAAGCTAATATTGTGATCAGTACGGAAAGGAGAAGGCAATTAAAAATTCTTTCACTAAGCAAGAGAGTTCGAAAAAAGGCACCTACAATGAATAGCAAGAAAATTAAAAGTGATGTTTTGTGTGAAACAGCAAGAAGCATCGCCAAATTACAGTGTACAATTTTGAGACCTTGATTTGACGATACTATGTTTGTACCATCTTACCTATAAAAATTATTTAGTTAATCTCGTTATCTTAAATTTCAGGCAGATTCAAGAGACTGTGAGGTTCATCATTCAGTTCCCTCTTAAAGTTTTGCCTATAATTCATTTCACTTAGAAACCTACCGTCTTCGAGCCGAAAAGGCTTGCTCGAAGTGTCTGAGAAAACTGGTGAAATGGTATTGCACAAATCGATAAACTTAAGCTTAGTTTAGGATGACGAGGGGAACGGCTGAAATGGGAAAAAAGTTGTTTTCCCCTATAAAGTTGTTGATGTATTCTGGAAACTGCTTTAGGTGCCAAACGAACAATACTCAACTTCAGATGGGGAATACCGAGAGTATTGTGATTTGGGCATACAACGGTAGACGTCATAAACAAGAGGATACTGCGAGTGCCGGAGTAACGACTCTCCTACTTGGGAAACAGATTTCAATTTGTTGATCCGCATCCGGATAAGATTAAGAAGGTCGTTATCTGCCGGGGCAGCGGGTAGCAGGTATAAATGCGAGCAACCAAGAGAGGTATGTCAGTCTGCCATCGAAACATACACACTGCGCATCATGATAAAGGTGAGTGTTGCTTCTTCCGCAGTGTTTACACACCACATAATAAACAAAGGAACGTATGGTCTTCTACCGCATTTAAAGTACTCCTAAGGGCAGGATTATGACAAAGGCCGTGAACATCGGTCACTAAACTGCGCAAAGAGATACAATATCAAGGACCTCACAGTAAGTTTTTTCATATCGGGTGCCACAGCTACGTATCTGCTAAAAGATAATTTCATTTTCCACGTTGCCATAATCAGCTGATAGTTTACTCAAAATTCGGTGAAGATGGAGACGGAATTGTCTTCTGAAGCGGTATTACTTAGAGAAAGTACGTACAGTTGTATTCGAGTGCAAATGGACAAAATCACTAATCTTGTCTTAAATTTATTTTCGCAACGGCGATAGTTAAAACAAGTGTTAAGGAAACTGTTTTCACAGTAACGTTAAAAATTCTGTTAGCTTACCTTTTTCGAATATCTCTCTCAGATACAGGATCAAAGTACGAAGTAGTCGAATTTTTGGAAAGAATTTTTGGAAAGAATTCAAAACTTTTTAGGAACAACACACAAAAATTGGAAGGAGGATGTTTGTACCTATTGAGGACTTAAACGTGTCTCATAGAGTACTGTATGTTGCTCTACAAATATAAATCCTGACATCCTATTTCGCGCTGTCTCGCATTTGTTGGTCCAGTGCGACGTCTTATTTCTGTCTCTACAAAAATCTGATTTCTATCAGAACTTCATAGAAATGATGTAAGTTTGGAAGAGCCAGACAACGAACAAAATTTACTTTCCTCCTCTGACGACTCAGCGTATATTATAGCAGTTGTCTTCTTTAAAACTGTATCGAGTTTCTGGTTGAAAATGTGACTGGATGATGTTGTGTATGAAAAAAAATTATTCGAGTCTTATTGAATTTGGGCAAATAATCAGTTCTGTAATGCTTGACATGGTCATGCCCTGAATGTGATTACGAAATTTTATTTGTCTTAATCGCAAATTTTTATAAGGATACCGTTTTCCATTGACTGTTAAAACCTTATCAGAGTGAGTAACTATTCATGAAGAGTTCGTAAGTGTCGCTAGATTTTAATGATCTGAAGACGACTGTTTACGATCAAGACAAGTAAATTTTTTATCAGTTTTGTGACTTGTCAAAATAACAATAGACGCAACTTCATCAGCTAAGAACAAGCATCATCAAGTTTTTCTCGCAAACTGGCGTTACGTACTCATGACGAGACTCGCTTATGTTAAACAATTAAGTAGTGTTGTTCAGTATCCCGAATTCTTGAGTTTTGCTGTTTGACACTTTTTGTTCCTGTATTCGAAAAAGAAACAATGCTGCGTTAAAAGTAGGAGACTATGTTGTTGGTTCTAGCAGGTCGTGCTTGTAGCCACTTCTATTTGGAAAGACTTCATACGCTGTTGTTGCCGCACTACATGCTATTCAGTTGTTTTTGGAGATCATAGCTTTGCAATAGCAATAAACAGATGAGAGCGTCTCTTGTTCGTTCCTCTTTTTCATCTTCCACCCGCATACCGGAACGCAAATTTTTTATAGTTTTTTTGGTGCTGCTCACAATATATTTTGTGAGTACAAGAATCTCGGGGCGGATGACAAACGTAATGGTGCGTGCGATATATATTGCCGTAAGTATAACAGTTTTGGTTGTAGCTTGATAATACCTTAGGAGGAAAAGTTAGACAATTCGTAACTACTGAAAGTGTTTATTTCGAAACAAAAGAATATTCCACTCCGGAAAAATGACTACCTTTCGTAACTCCTTATGGTATTTTGTTCGTGTTTGGATCCACAGCCGTCAAGCATAGCTTAAAATAAATCCTAGTTCTTCCGATGCTGTTTAATATTCCCACATACAGCACAACGTAACGACTTCTCATTGTTAATAAAGACTTTCACAGGGTAACGTATTTAAACTATTTCATTTGGCAGTATGTGTGAGGATACCTACATCGTATTATGTTTTGCAATATGATTTATATGCAGCAGGATCGACGATATACTTAGAACATGCTCGACACCTTCAGTAATTGCGACTTCGTGTACAATGCGCTAACAGCTGATGTATAATCATATGTGCATGAACACTTGTAAATGACCACTTAGGTGAATTTAGCTGATAGTTATGAGTAGACCGTCTTATTCGAATCAGATATAGCTTCATCAGAGCAATGATGTCTCTTAGTTATTGCAGTGTAATAAAGTATGTAATATGCGATACATACAACATCTTTTTTTTAAATGGAAATAAATAAAGCAAGTTATTTCGTACAGACAAAGAGACTTTATGATCCGAGCGTGTTATATATTTTTCATATCTTTAAAAATAAAAATTTTATTTTTAATTTTCAGTGAAAATATCTATTCGGCAATAGACCTGTTAAATCTCTAGAGGTGAAAAAATTTTCTTATTAATGTTTCTCCCTGTTTCACCAATTAAAAACAATATATTATTAATGTTATAAAAATTTTATCCACTGTTAGTTAATCAATCTCTCCTTTTTTGAATAAATATGAAATTTTTTGTTATATTCAAATTTTTACAATATATTTACAGTTTCCAACAATCTAAGATTATACGAATAGTTCAGATTTAATTACTATTCTCCGTTTGTGTCTATCAGTCCATAAATTTTCTAGACTATTTCTTCTTCTAATTAAAGTCAGAATTCCTTGTTATCCATGTGTCCAGAGGTCTCCCTCTATTCTCCCTTGCTGGTGGTTCCCATTCCATGATCCATCGGGACAATTTCTCCTGTGATATCCTTTCACATCCTTTTCGTACATCCATAGCTTAGTGTTATTTTTCATCCACAAAATCGTAATTGTCACATTTAGTTTCTACCTAAGTCCTCCATTTCTAATTCTTTCCCACTCCGATGACGCCCTCCCACCAGGCTCGTCTTAGTTGCCGTCAGACTATACATTTATTGGGATTTAACTATCCATACATCTGATCCAAATTTCATATTGCTTCGAATAATACTATTTTTTCTTCTTTCCATTTCTAATTTGCTATTGTCGAGATTAGAAATATTGACAGGACTCTTAGGATGCGCTCAGTTACAGGCAACTATTTTAATACATTGCAAGTACACTGAAGCGCCAAAGAAAATGGTATAGGCATGCTATTCAAATACAGAATTGTGTAAACGGCAGAAAACAGCGCTGCGGTCGGCAACGCCTATGTAAGACAAGTGTCTGGTGCAGATGTTAGATCGGTTACTGCTGTTACAGTGGCAGGTTATCAAGATTTAAGAGAGTTGGAACGTGGTGTGTCACGTCGCACGAGCGATGGGACACAACATCTCCGAGGTAGAGAGGAAGTGGGGGTTTTCCCCTACGACCATTTCGCGAATGTACCTTGAATATCAGGAATCCGGTAAAACATCAAATCTCCGACAATCGGCGAGGCCAAAAAAAGACCCAGCAAGAATGGTACCAACGACGACGGAAGAGACGTTACATAAGTGCTACCCTTCCGCAAATTGCTGCAGATTTCAATGTTGGGCCATCAACAAGTGTCAGCGTGCGAAACACTCGACGAAGCATCATCGATATGGGCTTTCGGAGCCGAAGGTCCGCTCGTATATCCTTGATGACAGCACGACACAAAGATTTACGCCTCGCCTGGGCACATCAATATCGACACTGGACTGTTGATGACTGGAAACATGTTGCCTGGTAGGACGAGCATCGTTCCGAATTGTATCGAGCGGATGGACGTGTACGGGTATGGAGTGAACCTCATGAATCCACGGAACCTGCATGTCAGGAGGGGACTATACCAGTTGGTGGAGGCTCTGTAATGGTGTGAGGCGTGTGCAGTTCGAGTGATATGAAACCCCTGTAAGTTTAGATACGACTGTGACAGGTGAATCGTACGTAAGCATCCTGTCCGGTCTTCTGCATCCATTCATTTCCATTGTGCATTCCGAGGGACTTGGGCAATTCCAGCAGAACAGTGTGACACCCCACGTCCAGAATTGCTACCAGTGACTCCAGGAACAATCTTCGGAATTTAAACACTTCCGCTGGCCACCAAACTCCCTTCGACGTGTTCATTATTGAGCATATTTGGGATGCCTTGCAACGTGCTGTTCAGAGAAGATATGCACCCCGTCGTACCCTTACGAATTTATGGACAGCCCTGCAGGATTCATGTCAGTTCCCTCCAGCACTACTTCAGACTTTAGTCGAGGCCATGGCACGTCGTTATGGGGCTCTTCTGGGTGATCGCGCGGGCCCCACACTATATTATGCAGCTGTACCCGTTTCTTTGGGTGTTCAGTGTATTTCATACTTAACAGGGATTGGAAACCTAAAACGCAGATGTGATGTTTTCGAGTTGTGGAAGGTATCCTCGTGAAACGAACTGCATGATGAAGAGTCACTAAGAGTGCTGTTACGGAAGAAACATAGGACTTTATTCGTGGAATAAACTACTTCTGTGGCTCTTTAATGTCTTTAAGGAAACAAAGTGAGTTGGAATGTGAGGTACGCTTGAAGGTGACTTGTGGCCTTGCTTATGTGTCAGCTGCTGGTTGCTGTCGCGGTGTTGGGCGCCTGCTTGGCTGAGGAGGTGCCGAAACCCAGGGCCGTCTTCAGGTCGTCCTCCGCCGTGGGGGACCCCACCAACTGGCACGCCACCTTCAGGTCAGTACCCGGCGGAGAGTCTCAGTGTCGGCTTATACAGTCTCCTCACAGTTGCGTTATCTTCATCTGCCGCCGCCCTCTGGTCGTAAGAAGTATTTTAATCCTTTTACTCTTAGGATAAGCTTCTCTTCTTTCGGTCTCTATTCCGGTCCACGCTATGTGACAGTATGACTTGCTGTCGATTGATCTTATGTATCAAGCTATAGTGTCTTAGTTGCAGGAAGTCGACAGTCAACAACCAAGTGACTGATCATTGAAACTCTGACTACTGAGTGCATTTGACCATTTGAAGGAGTCTTGACAAATTGACTGTGTTACATGAAGTACGCTCATTAAAAGCAATAATTGATGTGTTGCCGCGAGGGGTTAGCCGAGCGGTCTAAGGCGCTGCAGTCATGGACTGTGCGGTTGGTCCCGTCGGAGGTTCGAGTCCTCCCTCGGGCATGGGTGTGTGTTTGTTCTTAGGACTTAGATTAAGTGGTGTATCAGCTCAGGGACTGATGACCTTAGCAGTTACGTCCGACATGATTTTTTTTTAAAAAAATAATGTGTTTCTCGAATCAGTACACAACCATGGTAATATGTCAAAGTATTTCGCATTCATACATCGAACTAATATGAAATGAACAACAGCTAAACAAAGTCAAGCTGGCAACTGACATTCAAAAAGATATGTACTTTATGTTACATTAAGAAACTCAAGCCTGAACAATGTTATCATTCTTACGAGTGAAAGGAAGTGTAGGGCAACTGGTGTTTTGAATGACTGCCGCGAAGAAATTATTCATTCTCACATTTTCTAACCTTCTTCGCTTCTCCAAACATGTAAATTTTATCCTACAACTCTGAGGTTTCAATTTCAACGTTACGTTGTTGTGAATCCCTGTTTCATGAATTTAATTTCCTTCAAAATTCTTTCAAACCTGATGAATTTTATGCTTAGTCCTAAAATATTACGGTCTCGTCTGCAGTGTTACTAATCCATAATTAAAGTATTTGGTAACAGATCTTTGTTGGTAATATTACTACTTTAACAAACTTCATTCCGCAGTGTTAAATAAATCAGTTGCTTCGATACAGACTAAGAAAAATGCCATAATTTTCTCATTTTGCCCAACGAAAGCTGCTCGTGGCACCACAATACACACTTACTGACGCGACGTACCAAAAAAAATTAGCTTACAGTCAACAGCCGACTATTTTCGTATCTGGGAAACAACTGGAATGTACGCATATTAAATACATACGAAAGAATGTATAGTATTATTCCATTACTGTCAGGATCACTGAAAAATTAACAGAAAAGAGGAAGAAAATATAAATGACCATAGTAACAACTGACAGAAAACAGTCCTTCAGAGAGAGTTAATTTATGATTAAATAAGTAAATAAGTTCCCATATGAAAATTGATAAAATTATAGATATTTGGAAGAGGAGCACACAAAATCTCTTGCTTATTACTGTTTACATTTACGGAAAATAGTATTTTTATTTTGTTCCCAGTTTTGTTTCTTTGTTTTCTCAAAGCATCCCATGAAAACAGACTTCAGACTATGAAAAACAGTTATTACATTTACAATGAATACTTATTTCCATTTCAGCTACAACTCTCCAGATGGAACCGTGCGAGAAGAGTCTATGTTGCTCAAGAGAATCGATGATAAGCTTGTGCCAGACATTAAGGGGCGCTCTTCGTGGATTGACAAGCAGTCGGAGAAGACAATCGAGTTAACGTACGAAGCCAACGAGCAGGGCTTCCATGCCGAAGGAGAACACATCCCCAAGCCGGAACCACCTGCGGTAAGGAAGAACGTGTGTAAATCATTCAGTCCAGTTTATGGCGTACCTCAAACAAGCGAAAGACAGTTGCTTAAAAAATATCCCGGGAACAATATTCAGCCGAACAGCATGTAAAAATGCTATAATATGCTGAAAGTTTGTTGTACAACTGAGTTAGCCTAAATCAGATGTATTTCATTGCTTACCTTACGTGTTAAACCAATTATCGGAAACGTTAATAATTCCGATGCAGTTGATTGATGAAATTTGTACAATAGGAAAACTGACGTTCGTGCAGCAGTATATTCATTAGATAGATGTCATTCGTTTTTACAAAGAAGGGACGGGGAGAGAGAAGTATTTAGCGTTAATAGATCTCTTTCTCAGCAATGCCACTTCTGCAATAGGTTCATGAAAATACAGAATCGTCAGCTTATAAAATCAATTTAGATTAACGAACTTGATGAGATACAGGAAGATTTGAAAACACAACCTTTAAACCTAATCATTATTACATTTAAGTATTGTGGTCAGATGTTTTAGACTCACGCGTTGGATGTGGTTGACTAGGACAGGCAACGGGAGAGTATTAGGTAACAGAAGACGTAAAACATGAGTATCTACCCACACGTATAATTTATTTAGTATAAAGAAGATGCCACTAACATACGACGAAATTTCTCTTAATTAGACGCAGTCAAAGAAACAGTTTAGAATTATGAAACTACTACATCTGCTCCCCATCAACACAGGTAGCAATAGCCACTGATCATCAAAACCGTCGAGGACACACTCTGCCTCATCAAGCCGAAAGACTTTATTTAGGGACACAATAAATTATCTTGAACTTTCCTTAATATCTCTTATGCTAGATATCCGAGCAGTTTAGAAATGTTAAACGAAGTGTTGAGGTTGCGTAGCGCACAGTATGGTTTAAAAACAAAAAGAGGGAATGAATAATGACGCATGAGAAAGGTGCCTGGAAACTGGAGAACGAAATCAGCTAAAATATCAGCTATAAAATCAACTGTAACAGCACAGTGATCTATGCACCTTAAAATGTATTAAGCGGAAGTTGATGCATTTCAAATGTAATGTTGCAGGTGGTACACATGATAAGGCAATTAAGAGACTGAAGGAAGTTTTTTTTTTTAATTTTATGGTCGAGTAGTTAATGAGAAAATAAGGAGGAAGCACACAGTCACTGATTTGAGATGCTATATTTGATTGCAGACCCAGCATGTGTCTTGAATACATATAAAGGACAGGTTACAATTTAGGTTATAAATAGTCCAATAACGCCAAGGGGGTTGTCAAAAGAGCACAGAGTAAATGATCAATATTGAGGGGAACCCTCCAAGCCAATCATCAAGGACTCCGAAAACAGCGATCATGCAAAACCTATTTGCGCTTTTCTCCTATGATGTCCTGAAAGCTATAGATCAAGGAATATAGGTAAATACTTCCAAAAGCACTTCACTCAATACCACAGCAATACTTATAAAAAAGAAGCATTAGTGTGTAGGGTATCAAACAAAATTTGCGTCTGTGTTGAGGATTTCTTGCTAGGGAGGAAACAATATGTAGACAGAAGCAGACATAATTTCTGGAGTGGCCCTTGGAAGAGTTTTGGGACCATTGGATTTGCAGACGATATTAGTAGTAAATTTAGATTTTCTGCAGACGATACAGCTAACTTTACTGAAGAACTATCTGAAAAACTTCAGAATAATCGATCAGTTCAAACTGGAGCAAACACCGGCAACTCACTTTACATGAAGAGACTGTAAATTTAAGCACGTCACAAAATGAAAAATCGTAATATCGCATTGTTACAATCGTAATGATACACTATAGAGTTAGTCAACTCACACAAATTCCTAGGTGTAGAAATTTCTATGGCTACGAAAAGGAATGGTCACGCAGACTCTGTCATACGTGAAACAGGTGGCTCACCATGGTTCATTGGTAGCACACTAGCAAAATGCAATCGGTATTTAAAAGAGATTACGTAGTAAACATTCGCGCTGCCAATCTTAGTGGATACACGGGTGTAGAGGCAGACACAACTAGAGATAACATGGATGACGCCTATAGGAAGATCTAAAAGAACTTTGGAGAAAACAGCAGCAGCTGGAATGATAAGCCAGTACTAAAAAAGCTGAAAGGTAGAACGAATATAGAGAGTGGCTCTATGGGAGAAATGTAATAGAAGACAATATTATAGAAAGGGAAGAAGAAGTTGATGAAGATGAGATGGGGGATGTGATACTGAGAAATGAATTTGACAGAGCATTAAACTATCAAATTGGAAACCGATGTGGTGTTTAAGATACATGAGACAGGCAAAATATTCTTAGATTTTACAACCAAAGAAGGCAAATGTTGACGACTATGAAAGCTACCGAACCGCCAGTTTAATAACTCATCCTACCAAAATACTGAGACGAACTACTGACAGAAGAATAGAAGAACTGGCAGAGGATGACCTCAGGGAATATCAGGTTGAATTCGGCGGAAATACAGAATATGTGAGGCAATACCAATCCTATAGGGTAGGTTAAAGAATGGGAAAATACGTTTCTGACATCTTTAGATTCGGAGGAAGCTTGAATAATCTGAAGGCAGAAATGATAAAACAGAGGAGGGAAAAATTATTTACAGAAACCAGACAGCAGTTGTAAAAGTCGAAAGACTTTAAGGTGAGGCAGTGGTTGAGAAAGGTATGAGATCTGTTGTACCATATCAATGATGCTATTTAATTTGCACAGTGAGGAAGCAGTACTAGAACGAAACTGGGAACGGGTGTTTTAAATCTAGGAAGAAGGAACAACCACTTGGAGGTTTTCATCGCATGGAACTATATCAGTACAGAAACCGTTTCAAGTCTCAAACTTCTATGATGCATACAATGAGATTAAAGCAAGATTTGAACACTAGTTTCCCGATCACTAGGCAGATGCGTTACCCACTATGCCAGCCAGGTACAATGGCTTTGCACTACTGGACGGGCTTTGTGGTTTCCTTCTGAGACGGTAATTCTATGAGAGACTGCAAAGGGCGTGGAATAGTTGTTAGGTGGAATGCATAGCGTGTGGACCGAGATTATAAGATCAAAACCAACAAAGGTAAAGCAATGTAATCAGTTTTAATAAGGCAATAAAATAATAGATGCGTCTCAGTATTTGGACAACAATACAGCTGATTAAGGCCGACGTAAAGAGGATGTAAGTTGCACACTGGCTATAACAAGAAAAGCATTTCTGAGAAACAGGAGTTAGTTAACATGTTGTGTAAATTTAGGTGCTAGATTCTTTTCTGAAGATACTTGCAGTGTAGCTTTGTACAGAAGCGAAACGTGGATGATAAACAGTTCAGACACGAACAGAAAGAAGCTTCTGAAATATGGTGCCACCGAAGGAAGAGGACACTTCCTGAGGCATCAAGTAATTGTCAGTTTGGGGACGGAAGGAAGTGCAGGGGACCAACATCCTAGGGTGAGACTAGGGTTCGAGTACACTTGCAGATAGCTCTAGGTTGCAGTAGTTATGCTGAGATGAAGAGGTCTTCACAGGAAAAACTAGTGTGAAAGCAGCGTGAAGCCATTCTTCGGCTGAAGATCATATTGACAACAATCTAAAGACGTTCCATCTTTAGTTTAACCCTCGCTGTTATTGTGAATATGCAGATTACAGCGTTATTTGACAAAAACTTCCAGTCATTCATAAATGAAATTGTGAACTTGTGTAACTTTCAGTTGTTTACACATTACAGGCCAATTATTTAGATATTTACATATGTAGTCATAACAGTGACATAAGCAGTTTTTTCCACTCTTGTATATCTATCTTTTAGTCAAGCTAGAGACTCGTTGCCCCCTTCTGGCACCATCATCTACTCACCTCTACAAGCGCTGGTGGCGGTTTATTGCAGGTGCCAGTCCAGGTGGAGTCTGGAAAGCAGACGGTGATCGCGGTAGAGCCGCACGTGGCTACTCCGTCGAAGATTCCTCTGCCACCGCCGCCCCCGCCGTCTTCGCCAACCAGGAAGAACGTCGGCCACAGGTTCATCGAGTGAACGACTGTAGCAGCAGCCAGCTGGCTCGTATCACCATAGGCGTCATCGGGACAGGTCCTGCAGTTGCGCAGGACAAGATGCCATGGTCCCAGATGACGTCACGGCGACGACGATAACGCGCGATCACAACGGACTACGGCCTTTACCTTAGACAACATAGAGTAGCAGTAGTTACTATGTATAAGCAAGCAACTGACGAGATGTACAGAGCAGCATATCTGGGGTCAGAGCCGATCGTTCCAAATGTACATTACTTCTCTATAAGCAATAAATCCTAACACAACAAGAAGAACAAAATATGAATGCATCTCGCCTCCCTCAATGAAAGTGGTTTTTTTCAGATCAACTGATTCGTCAATATTACATCATAACAACATCTGCCCCTGTTTTAACTTTTCTATGTTGCCGTAACTGGCTCCATTTCCAATATAACCCTATTAGCTCCAGCTACAGATATACACAGCGGGTTGCAAGGAATCCTGGAAAAAGCTGCAGGTCATTCTCTTTGTCGCCCGAGCAAGAGATATTCCCCTTTCCCACAACTAGATCAGAGAGTGTTAATGTTCATTAGACAATGTGACAAGTGATTTGTTAATATCTAGCTGTCGCAGGTAAGGAGACTAGGAGGCCTAAGCTCGCAAGATACTTCGACACTGAATCATAAGAGATGCAGAAGACGATATTTATACATCCTCTATCTATTTCTCATTTATGTTATCTTGTTGTTCCCGCCACTGTCTGAGATACGATGACACGTCTGCAGCAAGCGTTATCCACAGTATCCAACTATTATTTTGTCTGGCTTTGGTATTCATAGTGGTTCTACCGAAACGCGATGGGGTTAAATTAGACCAATCAAAACTGTAGCTTTGATTATAAACCTATTTCAGCCATTTGAAATAAAACAAGAAAAAATTTTAGTGGTCCATAATAGAGGCATTTTTTGTATGAATGACGCAATATACAGGCTGAGCCACCTACCATTACCACTGGAAACAAACCCAAACCACAACAAACACTGAATAATCAATTTCACACACCGAAAGTGAGGAGAGGGGCTGGTGTAATTGGTTAATACAAACCATTGAGAAATGCACGGATGTATGATTTTCAACACATGTTTTTTTAAATGGAAACCTGTTATTATTTTTAGCACAACTGAAAAAAGAAATACTTAATCAATGCCGTTTGTTATATTGTAAAATGTTAAGCACATCCGGAGTAATTTGCAACGTGAAGTTGACGCTTGAAACCTCAGACGTTCGATCGTGTGTTGTAACAAACAAAACCTGTAGGGGCATGTTTACGAAGACTGCGTTGTTTATAAGTTTGGCTGTTTCAGTGTCTGCAAGTAGCGCTTGCTAAATTTGTCCTTGTACTCAGAATAACTGTAGTACATTGTGTTACCGGACGTCTGTGACAGTGTACTGTTCACATATAAGAACAGAAGTACGCACAGTAGGAACGTGAGAAGATCGCAAGTACAACAGTGTGAACAGTGTTGTAAGAACTGTGAAAATGGTTTATTCAAAATCTGAAAAGGCAGAGATGATACTCATCTACGTCAGTGTAGACAAAATGTAGCTGCAGCCTGCAGGTTGTGTGCACAAAGGTACCCGGACAGAGATCATACTACGCGCCGCACATTTGAAAACATCTAGAAACAACTGTATGCAACAAGTATGGTCGTAACACGCAAACGAGTCCGTAACAAACCCATCACAGGAGAAGCAGTGCAGTTCATGTGTTAGCTCCTTTTGCCCTGAACCCACACATGAGTTCACGTGACGTCGCTAGAGGCAGTGAAGTGAGTCAAACTAGTATAATGAACATACTTCATGGTCACAAATTTCACCCGTATCATGTACCGCTGCATCAGCAATTACATGGAAATTAACAAACGAGCGACTGTCTGTCAATGGGCATTAACAGAGAATGCGTTGCAGTTCTACCTGTTTACCTATGAACCAGGTTCCACAAACCACGGTGCAATGAATTTACGAAACATACATTACTGGCCGTGGTCAATCCTCGCTGGCTTCGACAGGTAGAGCGACAGCGACCATGGAATGTAAATGTATTGTGCGGAGTAGTTGGCGACCGTCTCACTGGTCTTCACTTCACTGAAGGCATCCAAACAGCTGCAAAATACATCGAGTTTCTACAAAATGATCTGCCAACATTGATAGAAAATGTCCGGCTGGAAACACGTAGACGTATCTGGTGTCAACATGATGGTACTCCTGCATATTCTGCAATGAACACTAGGCTGACCCTTGACAGAATGTTTGAAGGGAGTTTCATAAAACGTGGCGGACGCATAAATTGACCAGTCCGTTCTCCCTATCTTACACCTTTAGACTTCTTTCTGTGGGTTACGTTAAAGGAGAACGTATACCATGATGTGCCTCCAACCACAGAGGATGTGAAAAATCGTGTTGAGCCAGATGTAATGCGTCTGGTAAGACATTCATTACGCGGTAGATTGCAAATGCGTGCAGCAAATGATGGGCACCACTTAGAACATTTATTGACCTGAAATGTCAGTACACGCACTTCTGTAATTGTAAACAGAGAACAAGTTTGTAAGTTTAACTACATTTTCTTCTAACAAATCAGTGCCTTACAGTATTCTTCAGAGAAAAAGACTAATAAAAATATTGTCGACGTAGCCTTTCTTCTGTACCACGTTACATCACTGTTCTTTCTGTATCCCTAATTAATTCGGTTCTCTCCGATACGCACGATTGAACTGCTGTGGAGTTACTCAAGCGTCAACTTAAAGTTACAAATTACTCTGGATGTAATTAACATGTTACAATGTAAGAAACGGAATTGATTAAGCATTTTTTTGTATTTTCGGTTGTGCTAAGAATAATAACAGGTTTCCATTAAAAAATCATGAGTATGTGTTGAAAATAAGACTTCCATGCATTTGTCAATGGTTTTTATTAACCAATTGCACCAGCCCCTCTCCTCACTTTCGGTCTGCGGAATTGGTTATTCAGTGTTTGTTGTGTTTGGGAGGTGCTTCTAGTGGTAATGTTAGGTGACTCACCCTGTATAAAAATATGTCAACCAACCACTGTGAACCACCTACAACATCTTCTTAACAGATCAAGTAACAAGCTGTTAAAAAGAAAGTATTCCCTATTTTAAGAAAAAAAATTCCAGCAAACATGGGCCCATAAATGCATATTTTTAGCGCCAAGAGCTCTTGTTCGTCTTAGATACTGTAAGGCAAATCTCATCCACTGCAAGCTCTTTGTTGTTGCGAGCAACCAAAAAATTCAGTAAACAAGTGAGTGAACAAATGAGGACATAGTATTCTTTTACAGTGAAACAGTAAACAGTAAACTAATCTGATGGCTATTATTGTCGGCACGAACTGCGCTTGTGTGAAACACAACTGGAGATGCCTGCCATTTTCTGTGAAGAATAATAAGCTTCCATTGCGCTCGTTAGTGCAAAGATAAAGCTACAATCTAAAAGCATTTCACAAATATATTAAAACTGGAACTGGATCTGTTATGACTTATATATGCTTTGCTCTTATCCAGAACTGTTTTCAGTAAAAACAGTAACAAATGTTTACTGCACATTGTATCCGCCGACAATAGCACAAGAATGTGTCGTCATTTGTTTACCGCGTTCTACGGGTCGTTAGTAGTAGCAAAGAGCTGTAAGTAGATGTGAAGCTTTTCATAACGGGGAAGATGAATACGTGTTCATAGTTCGCGGTATGCACTGTTGACTTCATATTTACTGGAAATTTTTGTCGTCTTTTGGTCCACAACTTTTCTTTTCATCAGTCATCTGATCGGTTAGACGACGCCTGCCTCGAATTCTTATCTTTCTCTAATCTCTTCACCCCAGAGTAGCTCATGCACCTTATGTCCCCAAGTATTTGTTGGCTGTATTCAAACTTCTCGCTTCCCCTACAGTTTTTACCCTCTACACTTCCCACTAGTACCGTTGAGGTCATTCCATGATGCAGTGATACATGTAATATCATCCTGTCCCCTAATCTTGTCAGTGTTTCCCGTAAGATCCACAGATAGGGCATGGAACCACGCCATTCCTTACCTTATCAGTCCACTTACTAGTGTTCAACATCCTCTTGTGGCACCACATCTTCGATTTTCTACTGTTTCGGTCTTTCCACTCCACATGATTCGCTACCATACAACGCTGTGCTTCAAATGTACATTCTCAGAAATTTTACCCGCAAATTGAAGCTTCTATTTGATACCAGTAGACTTCTCTTGACCAAGACTGCCCTCTTTGCATGTGCCAGACTGCTTGTTAGGTCCAATTGCTTCGTTCGTCACGGGTAATTATGCTTCCAAGGTAGCAGATTTCCTTAACTTCGTCTACTTCGTGCTAATCACTTTTGATGTTAAGTTTCTCGCTATTCTCATTTCTGCTAGATCTCATTACTTTAGCCTTTTTCCAGTTTACACTCATTCCATATTCTCTGCTTTTTAGACTGTTCATTCCATTCAACGGAACCTGTAAGTCATCTTCTTTTTCACTGAATTCAAATTCCATTCTTGAACCTTTCTTTCTTTTGAAGTATTGCTTGTCGTATAGAAGGAACAATAGGGGTAAAAGACTCCATCCCTATATTACACCATTTTTAATCCCAATACTTTGTTCTTTGTGTTTCAAACTCATCGTTCTCTCTTGGCGCTTGTACATACTGTATGTTGTATATATTGTACACTAGCTAGGGTACACGGCTTCGCTCAGGGAGCTGGTATGCAATTTTGTGATAGTTGAAATAAAAAAATAAACTTTAAAGTACAAGAGGCAAAAAGAATATTGAAAACGTATTCTTGTCCTTGCGCTTGGTTAATTGTAAAACTGTAGGCTAACTTCTTGACTGGAAATTTCAGTCTTTTAAATTGGAAGGCAGTTCAGTAGAGATCGGTAATACTTTGGGGATAAATGGTGTGCTTCCTTTGTACTTTCCAGTCATAAGTTCAACTTCGATGATGTTATTCGAAAGCTGCTTGTCGATCATCTTTGTTCTATTTCATAGTTTTGGTTCGTTGAGATTTCTGAGTAGTATGATCGAAGATCGAATTTTAAGTCGAAGGCAGCGTAATGACATTCCTGGTACTTGCAAAGAGTTTAGAAATTCTTAGAGAAGTTCCCACTTTCTTCAGGGTTTACCATTTTCCTCTACAATGTGTTGTAGTCCCTCTCTTTTTCGTTGGACAATTATGACACGGCTTGTGCTTTCACTGTCTACAATTACGGTGGCGACTTCGTCTATCTGAGGTGCATTAAATCAACGTTCGTGTTCTCCAGTTGGCCTTTTGTCGGCTCGAATTATAACTTTATAGCATCAGAAATCAGTCGGTCTTGTGCGGGTTTTGAATATGTGAATCAGTTGATTGTATTTGTCTAGGATCCTCTGTAGATCTTGGACTACTTCTCGTCTCAATTATCTGATATTTGTGCATCGTTGATCAGTTTCTGTTTCTTCATTTCCGACGAAACATACTTGCGGAAAGTTATCGTTTTCATTGGGTAGTAGCAATGATCCCATGTTATGAAAAATTTGTCCTTGGATGGAGAAAACGTAATCGATTTAATCTCTGTTGGTACTGCTCGAAGTGACACTGAAAGAAGTTATTTGGAATCAGGCTTTTGTATTTTGAAAGAAGTGTTTTGATTCTGGAGTTTCCGCTGTCATGTAATGTAAAAATTCCTACTGAGGTCTTGCAATGGCGACAATCGAATTTTCCGTGAATACAACAGATACCTGGTATTTCCCTACCGAATTTTTTTGCGTTGCAAAGTTGTCAGACGTTAGCGCTTCTCATGGCTGGCTTGCGTTCACAGTCTTTTATTATGAGATTGTGTCGCAACTCTTGATTCTTCAATCCGCTCATTTCGTTGTTCTTCGGTTTCTCTGCTTCTTACGGTGCTCATTGTAACTTAAATGTGCTTAACGCTTTTAGTCTCTTTCGGTTTTTCGCTGTTCTTTTTATTTTCGCCGTTTTGATTCAGAACTGGAAAGATCTCCTCTTTTACGTTTGGGCATTGTCTGAATTATAAATAAAATCAACTTTATAGTAAGAAATACATTAAGTATACTTCACACACTTCTCACATTTTATTTTAGGTTTATATCGGTACTGCACCTCTTTGATTACACATACTCCACAATTTGTTTTTACACTGTTTTTTTTCGGTTCTTCTCTTCGTCACTGATAAGAAACTGACGTTCGAACCCACGACGGGCCTTTCTTTGTATGCCCTACCAAGGGTAGCCTATCAGTGGCGAATTCCAGAACATACTAAAAAGGCTTTGAATGGTCCGCAATGGTTCCACAACATTTAAGAGTGTTCTGGAATGTTCCACAGTGATCTGGGATGTTCCGGGACGTTTCCAAACATTCTGAAATCTTCAAGAATGCTCCAGATTATTCTCGAACATTCCAGAACATCCAGGATCATTGTAGAACATTACGGAACATTCTGGAATGTTTCGGAATGCTCTAGAATACTCTCGAATGTTCTGCAATGTTCTAGAAACTTCTAGATGGCCAAACTTCTGAGTCCTTATATCTTCAAAAGCACGCCTTTTTTCGTCGATGGGGGTCAGAGGGGTACCACACTGTATAACTCCTTTGAACGTACCGGGACTCGTTTGTGAGTTTTAGAGGCGTGCACATTGTACACTTAATTTTATAATATATATTGAGTATTCTCTTTCCCAATACCTTACCCTCTTTTTTCTCACATTTTTGAACATCTTGATCCATTTAACATCGTTGAATTCATTTTCTAGGACGACGCATCCTATGAACGTCTCTTGATTTTTTTCTGAGCATTATGGCCATTATCAAGTGAAAATAACCTTCGATGAAATTAAAAGCAAGGGCAGTGGGATTTGCACGCTTTAACGCCGAAGAGAGAGCGGGTAGATGGAAAGGCTACTTTGAAGGCCTTTATCAGGGGGTGGATTTGTCTCATAATGTGACAGAAGAATAAATTGGAGTCAACGTGGAAGACACAGGAATCCACTACTAGAGTCAGAATTTAAGAGAGCGGTTACTTTTCCGAAAGTCTTTTGGTACGTCATCAGTTCAAAAGAATCTGCGCATGAACTTAAATAGGTGTTTCGTTGCCATTTCCCCCAACCCCACTGCCTTATTTGATCTCAAGCCTTCCACGGCTTTAAAATTCTGGCCCTAACACTGGATCCCCACGTCCTCCACGTCGAGTCCAATTTCTTCTGTCACGCCTTCAGAGAATTCCTCCCCCTCATAAAGGCCTTCAAAGTACTCATTCCGCCTATCCGTTCTCGTTTCCGCGTTTAACCGTGGAATTGCCATTGCAGTCTTAATGTTACCGCTATTGCTTTTAATTTCACCGAAGGTTGTTTTGTCTTTTCTATGTGCTTAGTAATAATTCCCGATGATCATTTCTTTTACAATTTCTTCACATATTTTTTGCGGCCATTTCGCCTTGGCTGCGTTGCAATTGCTACATATTTATTTCGTTCTTAAGTGATTTATATTGCTGCATTATTCCCCTCTCTCTCTGAACACTTTTGTACTTCCTTCTTTCGTTGGTCAGTCGAAGTATTTCGTCTGTTTACCAAGGTTTATCAGCAGTTACGTTCCTTGCACCAATGTTTGTCTCACCAACATCTGTGAGTACCCTTTTTAGAGATCTCCACACCTCTCCATCTGAACTGCTTACTCCGGTATTCCTTACCGCAGTGTCGACAACCTTACGAATTTCATTCCTCAGTACTTCAGTATGCCATTTCCTTCCACACTGATTCTTTCGAACGATTCCCTTAAACGAGTGTCTACTCTCCATCAGTACTAAACTGTGATGGTAGTTTATATTTGCACTTGGGTACTCCATGCGATCCAATATATTGAAAGGTGGCTACACTGAGTCACAGCGCCAGAGATTGCGCCAAAGATTATTATTCCGCCGCCTCTATTGAGCGCAGTACTAGTTCAGAGGATGTCGAGAGCAGTCGTTGTTCTGTTGGGCGAGAGAGTAGACGATCTGAATGTTGACTGAAATGTTGTACCGTTCGGTTGGTGTAATGTATAGATGGAAGAAGATGCAATTGTAAGAATATATTTGAGAAAGGACATGAGCTTTTGATTTATAATGCTGGTGTAATGGAATATTTTCGTCAATATATAATGAGGTAAAAAGGTATTACAGTTTTCTTTAATAACAATCCCTCTTGCTCACAGGTACAGTCAGCAAAGCATCTGGCTCGTGTTCATTTATTAGAATTGTAATTCTGGTTTTTATGTGCAATTATAGTATTTCTGGTTTTTCAAGTAGTTCATTGTAAATGGTGTTTAAAATATTTTGTCATTTGTCGTATTGAGAAAGAACCGAGCCAGATACATGTACGTTGAGTCACACTGCCACACACAGAACAGTTACACTTGTGCTTTGTTGTTTCGTAGCTTTTATAATTGCAGGGGATTTAATTAATCAATTGTGTTAATGCAAATTCCTTGTCATGCTTTATTTTTATTATATGCAGTCAGATTGCATGCTAATACTAGTCAGGGACAACTGGTTACGAGACTTCATAACCGGTCACACAGCTAGTAAAATTATTGCATTTATTCATTAATATTAGTCTTTTTCTTTTTAATTAAGCCACCTTGAAATATGATTTCGGAATCTCTGTCTGCTCATGATGTAGTCCACCTGGAAATCTACCTTGTCTCCATGTCTTACAAGTATGCTACCCCTTTTCCTGATTCTTGAACACAGTATTCGCTGTTACCGCCCGAAATTTACTGCAGAACTCAGTCTTTCTCCTCTCTGATTATTGCTACCAAGCCCATATTCTCCCACAACTCTTTCTTGAGATGGTGAGAACAACCCTATCACGGAACTGTTCACGTTGACCATCTGGCCTACCTTCCTATTTACAAATCCTACTTCCGTTATACCATTTTCTGCTGCTGCTGATATTATCCTACACTCATCTGACCATAATTCCTTGTCTTCTTTCCAATTCACTTCACTGACCCTCCAACTACATCTAGCTTAAGAATTTGGATTTCCCTTTTCAGCTTTCCAACTACGTCTAAAATTCTGACATTGCATACTCCACTTCGTAGAATTTTTATGTAATCCCCTCGTTGGTTAATCCAAGTTTTTCTCAAGGTCACTTCCTCCTTGGCACTCCACTTCCAGATATCCGAATGGGGGACTAATTCGAAACCTTTTGCCAATGGAGAGATCATCATCACACTTTTTCGAATACAGTCCACACATGGTTCAAATGGTTCAAATGGCTCTAAGCACTATGGGACTTAACATCTGAGGTCGTCAGTCCCTTAGACTTAGAACTACTTAAACCTAACTAACCTAAAGACATCACATACATCCATGCCCGAGGCAGGAGTCGAACCTGCGACCGTAGCAGCAGCGCGGTTCCGGATTGAAGCGCCTAGAACCGCTCGGCTGTGCAACAGAAATAATATGGTTAGACATTGACGTTTCTGACAAATAAGCTACTTGTTTGGTAACTTACTTTTCTATTATCTGCAGGGTTGATTATGGTGAGTCTCCAAACCACTTGCTTGATTTCGGTGGTCGCTCCCGAACCCCTCCATCAGAGTGACTGATTTCGATGTGTGTTTCCATTCAACCGCCATAACTCTAACGCTGGTCGCTATGCGCTACCGGCGGAATACAGACCACAACCACTGTAATAAGGTAAAATGCCCATGAAGTGACTGTGACACGCGCACCTGCCATGGACTCTCACCCATACCAAGCACCGCAACGGTGAGAGGCGAGGGGAGTCACCAATAACAAACATTCCGATGTTGCTCGATCACACTAAACGTAGTTTCTACCAGTCGTTGAAATGCCTAACAGTATTGTACTGTACAACCAAATTTGCAACACTAAATACCAACCTTAGAACACGAAGGTTTACATTTACATTGTAAATGAAATGTAGAATCAAATACGTCGGATCTTAATTGCAAAGACGTCTAGATACGACTCTTATAGCTGACACGTAAGCATCCTGCATGATCACCTGCATCCATTCATGTGCATTGTTCGTTCCGACGGACTTGGCAATTCCATCAGGGCAATGCGACACCCCACACGTCCATGATTGATATAGAGTGGCTCCAGATTCACTGTTCTGAGTTTAAACACTTCCACTGGCGGCCAAACTCCCCAGACACGAACATTATTGAGAAAATCTATGATGCCTTTCAACGTGCTGTTCAGAAGAGATCTTCAACACATCGTACGCTTACGGATTTACGGAGAGCCCTGTAGTATTCATGGGGTCAGTTCCCTCCAGCACTACTTCAGACATTAGTTAAGTCCACACCACCTCGTGTTGTAGTACTTCTGCGCGCTCGCGGGGGTCCTACACGATATTAGGCAGCTATACCAGATCTTTGGCTCGTCATTGTACGAATGCGTGGTGTCTGTTCTTTCGGACGTGTGCGAAGCACATATAAGCACCATAATGTTGGCAGGGAAGTCGTGTGGCATGTGTGCCCTTCCGACTTGCCTGCGGTAAATGCGGAAAGGTGAACTGTGGCCACGTTATTATCAAATGGTTCCAGATCAAATGGTTCCAGACAGGAAGAGGGTACGGTCACTCTTTTTTTGGCTGCTGAAGGATAAACATCGGTAGAAATCCATCAGAGAATGCAGAATTTGTGTGTGGCAGCATGTTCGTCGAGAACTACCGTTGTGGAATGGTGCACTAAATTCTGTGCAATGCTTACACGTAACACAACGCAGAAGTTACACCAATTCAAGTTGGATACATTCGAGTACCCGCCATATATTCCTAATCTCTCCCCAAGCGAGGTGACTTGGACACCTCATATTCCTTCTCATCCTGGTGTCTCCGGAAGGCTGAATAATCAGGGACAACAAAAGATTCCTGATGAAGGTCCCAGGAGGGCATTCAAAATGACGATTTGGGGGAAAACAATGGAAACAATTTTTAAGTATAAGAACCCGCCACAGAAAAATCATTAGAGATGGAGCAAAAGCTTGGATTAGGGAAGGATGTGGCCGGAAATCGGTGTTGCCCATGTAAAGGATCCATTTCGGCATTTCTCGTTAAACAATTTAGGGAAATCGCCTTGATCTGCGTGCAGGGTGGGGGCTGAATTTTGTGAAGATTAGCTGGCCGCTGTGGCCGAGCGGTTCTAGGCGCTTCAGTCCGGAACCGTGCTACTGCTACGGTCGCAGGTTCAAATCCTGCCTCGGGCATGGATGTGCGTGGTGTCCTTAGGTTAGTTAGGTTGAAGTAGTTTTAAATTCTAGGGGACTAATGACCTCAGAAGTTAAGTCCCTTAGTGCTCAGAGCCATTTGAACCATTTGTGGAGTCTGAAGCCGAATATTATGTGAACCAGTCATCCAAGAGATTATACCTTCCATTACATCGATCATGAAACATTCCAGACGTGCAAGGCTACTATAAATAATTCATTCATTTTCAAAGTTCTATATTTTCCAAAGTATTACATCTACAAATATGAATGGTCCATGAATAGAACCGTGAACTACCTAAGTTTGCATTTTCCACTCTACATATTTTCCATGAGTGCCGCCTTGGTTTCACGACACATGCCCAAGCCTTAGTTCGTTCCACACCTCACACAGCAACATCCTGTAGCTGGTCTTCAAAACAGCACTGATGGGTTCCCTGAGATCTTCCAGTTTCGTTGGTAGTGGAGCACGTCAACACGGTCCTTAATGTACTACCAAAGAAAAAAGATCACAAGTCAAAATCACCACTACGCCCGTTCCAATGATGCCTAAATTCTTCGTTTAGGTAGGACCAACATCGACTCTCATATTGTGGTGAGTCATCTTTCCAGATAAATGGAAGGTTGGTTCGTCACTGACCATCAGCTTGGAGGCGAAATGCTCATCGTCAGGTGCTTCCTGCACTGTAGTCGCCATTTTGTCAAGGCACTGCACTCGTAACACCAACTGGTGGGCACAATACAAACTGGGTGACTTCACGGTTCTGTTCGAACATCAGTCATGTATGGACATGTAATATTTTGGAAAGTATGGAGCTTTGAAAAAGAATGAATCGCTTACAATAACCAATTATTTTCTAGCCTTTAGCTAGACAGAACATTGTGTCCCACTTTCAGGTATAATTTTTAAAAACTTGAAATGCTAGATTTCATTTTTTCTTAGATCTGAGAGTCAAACGTAAATCTGTGAACGACAGTGAAAAGCGATTCTGTAAAGGAATATTGTGTTTGTCTCCCTATGGACATGCAGTAGGTGGAAAAGTGAGCTCGTATTTTATAATATCACATAGGAACCTTCAGTTTGTTTTCCTATCTGATGCACCTATTGCCATGAAAAAGGAAAACAGAAACACTTACTCTAATTTTCACAGTGTCGATCACGAAATATTCCCTTATTCCTGTTGTAATAAAATTAACTGTCTAAGCGGCTTATTTGGAATGTTATTTAATACCGTGCCTGGTTGACGCTGATATGATATTTCTTAAAAAAAGGTGACAATGTAGAAGGTAAGTAAAATTAAGTCACACGAAACACGGAAATTAAGGACGTACATATTAAAACATATTGAATGAAATGCTTCTCACTATAGTAAAACATTATACACAGAACAACGCATCTAAATATCTATGTTTTAAACCACAGTTTGTATACGGTGCATTCCCAAATAAAAATCTAGCTGACAATGAATTATTCTAATCAGTTTTGCATTGTTCCTAACAACATCATTACGCACTGAGTACCAGAATTAATTACATTGAAAAGGTATCAGGTATCTAGAGAGAACAGTGGCGCAGTGTGGTTATTTACGACTCCGCAACTGTCAGTAACCATCTGTGGCTGCATTTGTGCTTTCCTGTTTATCCTAGCACTTTTTCCCAATTATATGATTGAACTCTACTGTCTGTGCCATGCCGCAGTTCACCATCCTGTCACGACAGGGAAAATCACTTGTCGTGTGCTCCAATCAATCCTCGTATGCTCCGCAAAAAACCACAGCACTAATACAACTATGACGTGATTGTAATGCTATCCTGCAGTTGCATGTAAATCCAGTGGTACTGTATGGGTGTAAGTGAAAAGATCACTGTTCGTCCATTTGCATCTGCAACTTTAAAGTCGAGTGCATTTGAAACGTCATGGAGCTCACACAAGGTACCTCTATCATTTTAAAATCTTTGTCTGTCAATCGTTTAAAACATAATTAAGAATGGAGTGTGTTAAATACGATGCAATTGTATATCATAATGTTACATAAATTATGTTATCGAGGGGGGATGAGAATAAAGCGAGGATGGCGAAATGAGGTTTAAGGTAAGAGACGTAGGGTAAAGAGAAACAGATAAATTCAGGCAATTATAGGTAATAAACAAATGTGCGTTCTAGTGATCGTGTGTGTGTGTGTGTGTGTGTGTGTGTGTGTGTGTGTGTGTGTATGTGTGTGTGTGTGTGAGGGGATGGGGTGAGGATATCGTTAACAAGAATAGTAAGTTGTAGATGAGTAGTGTATACTGCATTCTGCATGACAGAACATTCGCACGTCAGTCTTGTCGATAGCTCTAGGAACTGCTTTTCCCTAAGTCATACTTGGTCATTGCGTGACTTATCCGCCCTTCTTTACATGTGACTTCACATTTACGCTTTCTCCAAGAAGTTCCTGGGTTGTTCGTTCTTTGCAGTATGTAAAATTTCAAGATTAGTTGCTATGTCTTGTACGTTTATCTTCAATAAGGTGATTACTGAAGATAGATTTTTTTCTTTACCTCTGCTGGACGCGCTTTGAAGCGTTGAGGAGGTACAAAAAATGACTGCAGGTTAAAGTTATGTATTATTCCATAGCTCGCTTATGTTCAATCAATGTGTTCTTTCTAATTGATGCTAACTCATATAATTATTCCGTAAGACATTATTGAATGGAAATATTTAAAATAAGTTCGAGGGTTGTTTCACTTGTTTCCAAAACTAGCGACCACACGAAGAGAAAAGGTGGCTTAATTTAGCTGTTTCAGAAACTCAAGGAAATTTTTCTTCAAGTTTTCATCAAAACGTCCACCAAAAATTTGGAGGGTTTTACCCTGTTTACTGCCTCTTATTGTGATACTAATTCAGTTGTAAGTATGATTCTGCTTGTTGTTCATAGTTGAATATAGTGCATTTTCTCAAAAATTTGGGACTGTCCATTTTCTGAAAACCACTTAATGATTCAAAATTGTTGAGGGTTTCATAGCAACTTGTTAACGTACTGCCTGTTGCCTTCTGTCTTCAGCCGCTGTTTGCTTAACAAATATCCTGACATTTCACCAGCACCCAGTGGCTGTCACTGTCAAAGGTACATCCTCCACCTTCATCGCCTTCAGCAATTCGAGGTGAGCCTTTGACAATGCCAGCAGCCTCTCGTGCTATCAAAGGTTTGCCCCCCACCCTCACCGACACCCGAAATGGACGCTGAATCTTCGACAATGCCAGTCACTCGCGCAGGCAAAACGTTAGGCAAGTCGTTAAATATCGGCCGAAGATCCTATGACACAAGCCAAAAGGCCATGTCCCCTTGTATTTCTTCGAGGAAGATGTTAACAGTTTCTTCTGGAGTTCCTCTTTAATGGGATTTATTATAACACTAGTGTTATATCTCAAAAACTTAACATCGGATCAAAAAAATAATATTAATAGTAATTCCAATTTGTTTGCCTCGCAGGAGGACATCCAATGATTCCTCACTCGACACCCTACCCCACTCCGTGTGTGGCTGGCGGGGGGAAATATTGAAATCTTCAGTAGGAACCAGTTTTTTTATGCAGGTTAAGACTGTACGGCAAAATATACACATTGTTTGTCTGAAGAAATTTCTCCGTTTCGCCACAGATGTCGCAGTAATCGGAGGAATAGAAATGGGTATAGAATCTAATTTACGACATACTACTCAATTGCCCTTCAATATCCAATCGTACGTGGGACCCCACCTTCATGCTTCGAGGGTAGGACAGGCCAGTATTTCATAGCTCCTAGTTGGAAACCTAATTCACGAGGTTGTATTCCTCCACATTTCGAACAGGTGACTACTCGATACGCACGCCACTGTGACCGTGTAGGGAACTACGACGTATCATAACAGGCAGTACACTGCGACCGGAGCTCAGGTATCATGCAAACGAAGAAGAGATAGCCGCTGTAAATGACGCAATACTTGCGCTGTGTTCATTGCGTTCACACCTACCTATCACTTGGAGAACATACTTGCTAGTGGACGATGAATGTGGCAACCACAGAAGAAAAATTTGAAATGATACTAGTTTACGTAGGATGAAGGAGAAATATTGAGGCTGCTGTTGCCTTGTATGCTGAGTGTTTCCCAGAGACAGCTCGTTGTCGTTCGTTCTTTTGCAAGGCAGTGAACGCCTTTATGTCTGATGGCAGCGTGCAGACCGGCGAAAGCAAACGAAGCAAACATGTTACAGGAGAAGCTAATGAGATAGCTGTATTTGCGGCAGTGCACCACAAACCCACAGACAAGCGCCCGGTAATTTCACCGCGATTCAGGTAGGTCCGTAGGCAGTATAGTCACAATACTGCATCGTCGTAATTATCATCCATACTATGTGTCACTGCAGCAAGAATTTCAAGGTGCCGGTTTCCGTAACCGCGTAGTGTATTGTTTAATGGGCTCGTCAACAAATGCAAACGAGACCCTCGTTCTTTGCCAAGTTACTATTTTCCGATGTATCTACTTTCACAAACCATGGTAGCGTTAACCGACACAACATGCATTACTGGAGAGTAGATTAACGCCACTGGTTACGGAAAGATGACCATCAAAGTCTTCGGTCCGTTAACGTATGGTATGGCATGACGAGGAACAAATTCATTGGCCCGTATTTTATCGATGGCACGTTGAATGAACGCGAATATCGAACGTTTTTGAACAGGAACTACCGATACTGCTGCAGGGTGTTGCCCTGGACGTTCGACAACGTATGTGGTTTTAGCAAGACGGTTGCCCTGCGCATTACGTGGTCGGTGGATTGGCAGAGGTGGGTCTATTAATTGGCCCGCTAGGTCGTTTTATTCGACGTCGGATTTCTCTCTGTGGGAATATTTAAAAGATAAGGCGTACCAGCAAGTGGCAACAGACCGTGAAGACATGTTTGACCGCATCAGAAACCCCTGCGCTGACATTCTCACAGATATGTTACTGTCCTATCTACAGTCATTTGAAAATGGTATACTAAGTGTATTGAACTTGGCGGTACTGCTTTTGAGCACTTACACTAATAAGAAAATTAGTTTTCACCTCGATGCACGGCCATAGTGGCACGTCGAGTAGTTCTCTGATCGATATGTCGGAGGAATACAACGTTGCGAATGGAGTTTGCAATTAGAAGTTATGAAATACGGGCCTATTCCAATATCGCAGCATAGAGATGGGGTCCCACCTGCTACTGGACATTCAAGTGCCATTGAGTAGCATGTCGTAAATTACGACTTTGTACCCATTTCTATACCTCAGATTATAGCGCCATCTGTGGCGAAACGAATAAAACGCTTCAGACAAAACGTATGTAGGTTTTTCCGTAGAACCATAGCTTTGAAAGTTGCCCCCGCCACCCACGCACAGGGTAGGGTGGGAGGTCGAGTGTGGTACCACTATATGTCCCCCTCCGAGACAAAGAAATTGGAATTATAGCTTTTTGTGAACGCATGTATAATTTTCGAGATATTTCAGAGAGTTTAGTTAAAACGAACACCCTGTGTAATGGACAGGACTGGACCCAAAATTGAACCTGTGGGATTCCCTTAGTGATTTCTTTCCATTCACTAAAATTTACTTTCATCTCAATATTGTTTGACTTATTTAGCAGAATATTTTTCATTCTGTTTGTTAACTCGTTTTCCTTAAGCCATCAGTTCCTTAAAACTTAAGTTTTTCTAAGAGAGTAACATGATCTACATACTCAGATACCTTAGAAAGGTCACAAAAACTCACAACTGGTGGTACTTTAATATTCAGGGCTTGTAATATTTGGCGAGTGAATGTGTAAATAGCAAACGTAGTCAGGCTACCGTTCTGGAATCTAAACTAATACATTCTAAGTGCTTTTTTAAAATTAAATGTGAGTCTATGTCGCGTAAGTAGACCGAATAGTTATCATTTAAGTCTTTCTTGTTACCTTTCTTACAATGAGGTTTAAAAACGGCATGTTTTAATGTGTTCGGAGAAAATGTTTGTGTCGTTGATCACGTGCTCTACTAGAACAGCTCTTGAGGATTTTGTCTGAAAGACCGTCAGCCACACAGGAGCTTTTGGTTTTGAGAACTTTTACAATTTTGTTAATTTCAATGAAGGATTTTGGTACTACTTCTAGTTGCTAAAAGTGTTCTGGAATAACATTCTTAATAAATTCTTTTGTTTCTTCAACAGAACCATTTAATCTTCTTTTTGCTGCTGTTGTCGTTGTGGTCTTCAGTCGAAAGACTGGTTTGATGCAGCTCTCCATACTGCTCTACCCTGTGCAAGCCTCCTTACCTCCAAGTTACTGCTGCAACCTACATCCTTGTGAACCTGCTTAGTGTATTCATCTCTCGACCTCCCTCTACGATTTTTACCCTCCACGCTGCCCTCCAATACTAAACTGATGATCCCTTGATGTCTCAGAATGTGTCCTACCAACCGATCCCTTCTTCTAATTAGATAGTGTCACAAATTTCTCCTCTGCCCAGTTGTCTTCAGTACGTCCTCAGTACGTGATCTATCCACCTAATCTTCAGCATTCTTCTGTAGCACCACATTTCAAAAGCTATTCTCTTTTTGTCTAAACTGTTTATCGTCCATGTTTCACTTCCAGACGTGGCTACACTCCAAACAAATCCTTTCAGAAAGGAATTCCTGACATTTAAATCTATACCCGATGTTAGCAAATTTCTCTTCTTCAGAAATGTTTTCCTTGTCATAGCCAGTCGACATGTTATATCCTCTCTACTTCGGCCATCATAATTTATTTTGCTTCCCAAACAGCAAAACTTATCTATTATTTCAAGTGTATCATTTTTTAATCTAATTCCCGCAGCATCACTCTATTTAATTCGACTACATTCCATTATCCTAGTTCTGTTTTTGTTGATGTTCATCTTATTTCGTCATTTCAAGACACTGTCCATTCCGTTCAACTGCTCTTCCAAGTCCGATGCTGTCTCTGACAGAATTACAATGTCGTCGGCAAACCTCCAAGTTTTTATTTCTTTTCCCTGTACTTGAATTCCTATTCCGAATTTTTCTTTTGTTTCCTTTACTGCTTGCTCAATATCCCGACTGAATAACATTGGGGATCTTTAGAATTTGAAAGAGAGTATTCCACTAAACATTGTCAAAAGCTATGAACGTAGGTTTGCTTTCCTTTAATCATTTTTGGAAAATGGACAGCTGCTTTATAAAAATCAACATGGATTCCACAAACAGAGATTCTGCGAAACTCCATAAGATTCACAGCGCATTGGTCAACGGTGCTCAGGCTAATGTTGTGTTCCTTGACTTCAGTAAGGCATTTGACACCGTCCCGCACTGCCGTTTAATGAAAAAAATACGAGCTTATGGAGTATCGGAGCAGACCTGCGATTGGTTTCAAGACTTCCTTGCAGGCAGAACTCGACACGTCGCTCTTAACGGAACTAAATCGACAGAGATAGAGGTAATATCCGGAGTACGACAGGTAAGTGTGAAACGACTGTTGCTGTTCACAATATATATAAGTGATCTAGAAGAAAGGGTCGGGTGCTCTTTAAGGCCATTCGTAGATGATGCGGTTGTCTGTACCAAAGAGCTCTTGATATTCATACATATGGTTCTCTTTCCTTGTGTTTCATTTTCCTGTAGTCTGCATCTGTTTTATTCGTGGAGATATATGCTTCTACATCCTTAGATTTGTCCTCTAGCCATTTCTACTTAGCCATTTTTTAGACCTTTTTACTGCCGTTCCCCTGCTTCATTTACTGCATTTTATTATTTTCTCCGTTGGTCGATTAAATTCAACAACTCTTGTTTTACCCAAGGATTTCTAATACCCCTCCTCTTTTTACCTACTTCAACCTCTGCTGCCTTCTCTATTTCATCTCTCAAAGCTACCCATTCATCTTCTGCTGTATTTATCTTCTCTGTTCTTGCCAACTGTTCCTTAATGCTCTCTCTGAAACCCACTACTACTTCTCATCCTTTCTGTTTATCAAGGTTCCATCTCCAAAAATTCCCTCCTTTTTGCAGTTTCTTCAGTTTTAATCTGCAGTTTATAAAATTGTGGTGAGAATCCACATCTGCCATTCGATATGTCTTACAATTTAAAATCTTGTTCCGAAATCTCTGTCTTACCGTTATGTAATCAACCTGAAACCTTCTGGTGTCTCCAGGTTTCTGCTGTTACGTTTAGAAAGTGAGTGTGAGAAATACCAAAACTTCTGGATTATCAGAACTGTCATTTAGTTTAGTTGCATAGCATCCTTTGACCTGCAGTCCTGCCTTCCACCTCACAATATTTCACATTGATTTAATCCTTATATTTGGATTAGTTCTATCAAAATGTACATATTTCTGGACATTTCAATGACCATCCTTAAATTTTAAAGTAATTTTTGAGAAATGTGGGTAAGACAAGATGTTGAGTGTTCTGGCCTTCGATAAATTTTCCTTTTCTTATCAATAGCTTAACTGTTTTTTAATAGACTTTGTGGATAAAATTTAGGTAAGCCCCTTCCAAATATGGATTTTCATAATACTTAATTTCATATTAGCATCTCTTTGCGTATATACTTCACCCCATTCCATCTCTTATTTTTAACACATTGCATCCTGGTATCATTATGACCCTCACTGTTCTGTATGAATGTGCCTCAGAGGTGTAAGGTGTTACATTGTTGACTTTCATTAGCTGTACATCATGATCAGGTACTCAATTAGCAGTTGGGTAGGGGATACACATTAATTATTTCAGTCTGAGCATTTAAAAAAGAAATTTTAAGTGAGAGGCCTGCCACCTTGCTGTACACAAGTTGGAAAATACGCTTCTGAAATCGGACTGAAACAGCAAAATAACAATACCAGTTCATTTTTTCCTAACAGAATACTTCAAGAAATCTGTCCTGACATCTGCAGAAATTGCTAATTGTTTTTTATTGTCTGTTAGATAGCTGAAAAATGAATTTAGATTTCTCATGAATAGCAAAAAGTTTCCAAGAGGGGAGTGGGGGTGGGGGCAACAGTTACAAGATAAGCATTTTGCAGCAAAAAGTCTCAAGAACATGCTTCTAGTTTGTGATCAACACAAAAAAGATTGTTTTAATATTTGTCACATTATGTCCAACTTTTTCATATGTTGGATCTGCTTCCTTTTCCGAACTGACAAAATGTGTAAACTAAGCTAGTCTATAACCCGTAAAATTTAACTTCTGTATCCCTGTGGTTATTTATCGTTCAGAGAGACACAGAACAACTATTATCTCTGAATTTCCATATTCCCTTGATATATAAGAAGCACATCTATCTTGTTTTTCAGCTTCTTAATGTTCTGTTGAAACAATCTAATGTTATTTTTCTGGAAGCCGATACCTATGTTGTGGCACTGTTGTGTTCTAATTTGTTTCAATGCTGTCTTCCTATAACCTAATAAACCTAAAAGAAATGTGCCACCCTGTCTACAGTTATCACTGGGATTGAGCACTTTGTGCTTGTATCCCTTTAACAATTTCTACAAGGCGCTGCCGGCCGGGGTGGCCGAGCGGTTCTAGGCGCTACAGTCGCAGGTTCGAATCCGGCCTCGGGCATGGATGTGTGTGACGTCCATAGATACCAACCTTCAGATGTTAAGTCCCATAATGCTCAGAGCAATTTTTTACAAGACGCTCAGCTAATCAGGCTTTCCCCATCCTATTCAGGTGGAGGACATGATTTCAGTATCCCCAACTTCCAAGTGCAGCGGCAGGTTCAACACAGATCAAATCAAAACCAACCCATTCAGCGTTTCAAACGCACGGCTGACAGATGGATTTAAGTAGGACTGGTCGTGTCATTGCGGAACCTCTACAAATCCCACACGAGTGCGTGTGCCAACACGCTTGTTTCATCCAGGTCACTGTAAGTTACTACGTAGTCTATTTCCTGCTCCCTTTCCTACAAGCACCTGCTATTTTTGATCAAAATCTCTACACACAGCCCCCATTTCTCTGTTACTTGGTTAATCTTGACAGTAGGTATCACGACGGTCATGGTATACTACAACTTGCTTTTCCTGTAACGGTTCTTCTGCATCCCTCACGTGACTGCTACCCGACATAAGGACTCGTTTCTTTCTACTTGACTTTTCCGCCGAGCTGGCCTTGATGTTAATCTTACCAGTAGGCTGCAACTTATTCTGATCAAGAAGTGGTTGAGAGTCTTCTCCTGTTTCATGTACAAGTCGAACTTTTGTTAAGCATTGTCTTTATAAACTAAAATTTCCTCTTTACTTTTTACTTGTTACCTTCTCCCTATTCCTACTGTCTCTTCCTGCTACAGTCCATCAAATTCAAAATGTGCCACCCCTAATTCTGCCTGAAGGGCACAAATCTTTCTTCCCTGTTCCACAATTCTCTTGACTCGATTGTACAATATACAAGTCCATGGGAGAGCTTCATCTGATACTTTACTCGCGTCTCTACTGCAATAATCCAAATGAAATACCAACCCTCAGTTCCGATATGTTTCTTGCATACTCACTAACATACAGCAACATAAACATTTGTCGCACATAACGCTACTTTTCTTGCAAACCTAAAAACATTAAAACTTAAACTACCGAAAAGTAAGAACTAGGGAACAATTTTTCCAATGAGCTTTCCAACTAACCTCCAGACATAGGGCACATTGAAACATATGAATTTAAACACCCCACATTCACTGAATGTAAATCTCGGACAGAACATGACATGAAACTAATGAAAACTTAAAAAGCAAGATTTCTTTAAGATAACCTTAAAAAAATCTGAAAAGCAGTGTAATATATCAAAATAACACAAAGTGTTCCGCACAGCATACGAACTGATATCAGATTGCTTGGAGACTGTGACCGGCCGCCACTACTGCCAACGAGTGTTTGAAAGAGTCGCAGTAGGTAGACCCATTAGCATGTAAAAAGAATCATTTTCCAAGAGGACAAATCACTCACGACGTGATACAGTGTTTATTGTTACTTCTTGTTCTGTTCTTTTTACATATAAACGAATGAATGATGGGCAAATTACATTGTTAAGATGGAAATAGTTTTAGTTGTAGACACTGTAGGAAAGTTTACTTGTGACAAACCGGTCTAAGGTAGATAAATTAAAATTTTATTGGGTTTATTAACTCATTTCTTGTACTATTTGATGACAAAGTATGACATGTTCTATGTTATTCTTCACTAAAACGATAGTCCATTATCGGCAGGAGTGTACGGCCTTTTAGCTTATCAAGACAACATTGAAGAAAGACGACTACTTTACAGCTGCACTTAATATACGTAACACCAACAATAACTGAAAAAAAGAGAGTAGTTGGAGGTATGTGCTTAACACATTTAAGTAATGTATACTTTTTAACTTGTGATTCTTTATTCTAAAAAAGTAAGATGGAATTAATTTGAGATTTCGTTAATGATTTTATACATGAGTAATTACAAATCATAAAATTAATGTGACATTTGAGTTTAAATCTGAGAATGACGTTGAACTAGGAAAACTACTGTATCAATATTAGGTTCGAGCAAAGTGGTTTAATTTTCAGTGTTTTTCAAGTTGTTAATCTGAAATTTGTGGTTTACTCTTGAGAATAACTGCTCACAAACGTTCACGTTTCCAGACACAATTACATACAGTATATAATGCACTACTGTGCAGTAAGGGATATTTTCTCTGGGCTGATATTATTTGTAACAGTCCAACAAAGACACATGATCAAATTTATCTTTTGTAGATTGCGACTCCTCGCATTACATCTGAAAATCTTCTGGCAACATATCTACACTATCTGTAAAATATCTCGCATAAATACAAAAATTCTAAATATTTTTCTAAAAGCTTGAAACCGGATTTAAAATTCTTGCATCAAATCGAAACGAATGGCTGGCACTTCGTCTTGTCCTTATAATTATGTCTGACCAACGTGTCCTAATTTAAAAAAATGCATTTGCTTGCGCTTGCCATAATTTCAGTTTCAATATTGTTTGAATTATTGAACTGATAAATAGGTGACTACGAAAAATGGTAAATCTGCCACCAACTAGGCATCTTCAAGTTCGGCACCGATTTTGCTTTTGATATCATGAATGATTTGATTACATTTATTGTGCTGTAAAATCGTTTTAACATCTGGCTTCGATTGTGCCACCTTACGAGGTGCATTCAAGTTCTAAGGCCTCCGATTTTTTTTCTCCAGACTGGAAAGAAATAGAAACATGCGCATTGTTTTAAAATGAGGCTGCGTTCATTGTCAATACGTCCCAGAAATGGCAGCACCGTACGGCAGATGGAATTTTACCGCCAGCGGCGAGAATGAAAACTGTTTTAAATACTTAAAATAGCGACGTTTTCCTTACTTGAACAGCGTGCAATCATTCGTTTTCTCAATTTGCGTGTTGTGAAACCAATTGAAATTCATCGACAGTTGAAGGAGACATGTGGTGATGGAGTTATGGATGTCGAAAGTGCGTTCGTGGGTGCAACAGTTTAATGAAGGCAGAACATCGTGTGACAACAAACCGAAACAACCTCGGGCTCGCACAAGCCGGTCTGACGACATGATCGAGAAAGTGGAGAGAATTGTTTTGGGGGATCGCCGAATGACTGTTGAACAGATCGCCTCCAGAGTTGGCATTTCTGTGGGTTCTGTGCACACAATCCTGCATGACGACCTGAAAATGCGAAAAGTGTCATCCAGGTGGGTGCCACGAATGCTGACAGACGACCACACGGCTGCCCGCGTGGCATGTTGCCAAGCAATGTTGACGCGCAACGACAGCATGAATGGGACTTTCTTTTCGTCGGTTTTGACAATGGATGAGACGTGGATGCCATTTTTCAATCCAGAAACAAAGCGCCAGTCAGCTCAATGGAAGCACACAGATTCACCGCTACCAAAAAAATTTCGGGTAACCGCCAGTGCTGAAAAAATGATGGTGTCGATGTTCTGGGACAGCGAGGGCGTAATCCTTACCCATTGCGTTCCAAAGGGCACTAAGGTAACAGGTGCATCCTACGAAAATGTTTTGAAGAACAAATTCCTTCCTGCACTGCAACAAAAACGTCCGGGAAGGGCTGCGCGTGTGCTGTTTCACCAAGACAACGCACCCGCACATCGAGCTAACGTTACGCAACAGTTTCTTCGTGATAACAACTTTGAAGTGATTCCCCATTCTCCCTACTCACCTGACCTGGCTCCTAGTGACTTTTGGCTTTTTCCAACAACGAAAGACATTCTCCGTGGCCGCACATTCACCAGCCGTGCTGCTATTGCCTCAGCGATTTTCCAGTGGTCAAAACAGATTCCTAAAGAAGCCTTCGCCGCTGCCATGGAATCATGGCGTCAGCGTTGTGAAAAATGTGTACGTCTGCAGGGAGATTACGTCGAGAAGTAACGCCAGTTTCATCGATTTCGGGTGAGTAGTTAATTAGAACAAAAATCGGAGGCCTTAGAACTTGAATGCACCTCGTACTTCTGTAAAATAAACTTTGTCACTACACTCAGCATCTCAACTTCTGAAGAATTGCTGGAACTGGTGACGATTCAGTTTGTCATAACGAAATTTTATGTTTTTTATTTCTTTTAGTTTTTTACTCATCATGTGATAGATCTCTCTTCCTGGGCCACATTGATACTTGCTTTGGGCCGCATGCGCCCCATGGGCAGCAGTTTGGGCATCTCTGACCTGCGGGACACTGACTATCATTTTAATCAGCAAAAACAAAGAACATGCCATAAACTATCGTTAAATTGTAGATTCATGGAGGAAATGTAGTTCATAAACTACTACATCATTAATCAGTACGTCCTTAATTTCAAAGCAAACTGGTATAATGTACTATGCATAATCTTGAATAGTTTAACTTGCTTGTGGGTGTTCATTTAGGTGCCGAGAATGCCAGAGCACCCTACTTGTAGCGTGTCTGCAACCATACCGTTAATTAATGTCACACGTATACACAACGTTTAGTGCTGAGGAATGTCTGAGAGGTGTGGTATGGGTCACACTTTTTCAGAAGATCTATTTGAGCAACTTTATATAACACTTTCTAATTTACTTCCGTAACAAGTGCATAAGTATCAGCTCATGATTTACTTTCATCCCAAAGCAGCAACGAGCAAATGAAGTAACCACTAAAATATTTGGATATCTTCCCAATGAACGGGAGGTACTGATAGTAACAAACGCGGTTTGAAATAATTTTTCTCCACAGTTTGTTCTGCTCTACTTTTGTACAAATGATGAAGCCTTCATGCTCTCAACTTAACGTTGGTGTACAAATGAATAAAAGTGGATGAAATGCTCTCATATTTCCAAGCTGAGTAGAGAATCAAGATACCGCAAGGTGCGACGAACCCCATACTCATTATCTTTGCTGAAAGAAACGTCGCTATGTCTCAACACTGCCAATTACCAGGAAACCGATAGCTTTTTAACAGTAATATGCTCGAAGAAAATCTACATTCACAGAAAAATACAAAATATTTATGCATATGATTAGCATGGAGGTTCACAAACAATGAGAACCGTTGCTGCTTTCGTAAACGAAATGACATATTCCAACTCAGAGTGATGTATTTTGAACGATTTCCAGCAAGAATGCAAATAACGAAGTAATTAAGCAACTAAAATACTCATAGTTTCCCTCTTGATATTTTTCCTTGCAGGAGGTATGTAATGCCGGAAGTTCAGGGACAAAATGACAACGAATCTGCTTACTGATTACAAGAGAAAAGCTAGTTTCTTTTAATGAAAGAAGTTTGTTGAAGATGCACAAAACGAAAATTTTGACAGTGACAGCATATGCCAAGTTAATATTCAGAGAGACTGTAAAGAACCTGATGTAGCTGTACAACAGAAAACTCAAGGATCAGTTATACTACTGAGTAACAAGACGCACTATTAAAGGCAGAGATAAACACTACTCATTCAAAGCATATGGAATCTTCGGAAATGCTAATGTGAAGCAGTGCTTAAATGTGATCGAATAATGGTGAGGGGAACATATTCGATATAATGATAAAAGAACTGAAGTTTTCAAGAAAGCGGCACATATTCCCATCGGTAAGTAAGGTGAAGGACAATTGAAACTCATTTATGATACAGATCAGTTCAAAAAGAAAGTACAGTAATTTCCGATAAATATGTTGGATGTATGCTTGTAACTACTTTTCCAAGGTGCCATCACGAATTACATTGTTGCGCAGAATTACACAATCATCCCCATTTATTTTGCGCTGCGCTCGGAAGTGCGATAGGTATTGCAATCTTTGAAACTGGCAAATTACTGTTCCTGAAACTTCTTTTAGAAAAGAACGAGATTTTGTATACTATTCTACGGTAAGTTATTGTCATTTCTCATTATTTAACAATGATTTTAACAGGTATTATTAATACATTTATATTTCAACTTGAGAAGTAACTATGGCACAAAATTTGAATCTACAGGGTTAAATTATTTTAAATTGCTGGTCTGGTATTTAAATACGTAAAATTAAAATGGCTCTTTTTAATATAAACTGGAGCTATAATAAAGTAAATAGTGAAAGATTAGCATTAAAATGGAATACGTGGGAAACCATGCAGCCCTTATGTCCCAGATACAAAGAACGTGATTTTTTTTTTTAAAAAAAAACAACAGACAGCGAATAATTCTGAAACTAAAATTTATGTTATTATTGAATATGAGGACGAGGTCTAGCTAGGAGGATTCGATTGAATTTTCTCATTTTGAGAGACTGAAGGGCGATCTGTTTAACTGCTAAAAACCGTTCAATAGCCACGACTGCATGTTATGTTACCTGTTGAATGGTCTTTAACTAGGTGGACTCACTAAAGTTTGCAAAACTGAGGCGGAAGTGAATTGTATGGCAAGAGATGAGAAAGTATTATTTTGACCTAAAGGAAAGGGTCTTCCTATGTACAAAGAATATGACATAACCTGCAAAATTCAACCCTCCCCCCTCCCCCCCACTTAAGGTGTCAAACAACAGGGAATTATATTCTGCAAAATAATTCGAAGACCTATGGAGCAAATGAACAATGGGCCACTTACTTTCTTATGAATCGGTACTTAATTCCTTATATAGCAAAATAAATGTGTTAAGTGAAGTTTTTCCGTCATTTCTCCCTCAAATAAGTAGACAGAAGACCCACAACTGCAGTGCACCGTGCGATGTGTGGGATGGATCACAGTTAGGAACATCGGTACCTAACCATAACTCAATATTTCATAATTAGTATCTGCTTTGTAAATACTTGGAATAAAAAACTGAAATAATAATACAATTGTGAATCATGGACAGGTATTACGGGAAATAACTATACTGAAATTAAACTTTATTAAAGTTAACGATAAAGACTTATATGAAATGGCAAGAAGCATCCTACAATTGCGAGACTAAAGATTTGCCGTTTTGAAAGCTCGATACAACGATGCTATTATCTGAAATTACTCTGTTGATCATGTTTTGTCAAATTAATGTTACATACTTCGTTCACTTAGTCCTTAGAGGGCTGCCTAAAACACGTTGGTTCCAGAAACCTACCGTTTGCAAGAAGGGAAAGCTGATACGATATGTCTAAGACTAACAGTTTATCGATATTCTACAGATTGGTAAATTTATGCTTAGAATGACGGGAAGGGTGAGGGAACGACTGACAGGGGAAGAGAGAAAATACTTTTTCTCCGATACAGTTGTAGACGTATGCTGGAAAAGTCTAAAGAAAATGCAGCTGCTATCGCCAGATGCCAACAAACAACAGCCAGCCTGAGATGGGGAATACCGAGAATCTTGTGATCTGGACACACAACGGTAGACGTCATAAACGAGAGGCCCTGCGAGCGCCACGGTAACGACTCGCCTCCTTGGGAAATCGATTTTAATTTGTTGATCCGCATCCGGATAAGATTAAGCAGCTCGTTATCTGATGGGACTGCGAGCAACAGGTATAAATGCGAGGAACCACGAGATCCGCGGCAATCTGTCACCGAAATATACCTCGGACATCATGATCAAGGTGAGTGGTGTTACACATACGAGAAAAAATAGAATGCGAACGTTTGGTATTCTAGAAGTATTGTACTTAAGGTACTCCTAAGGCAAAATTATGACAAAGGGCATGAATAAAGTACACTACGTCGCACAGAGAGAGAAAATACGATGGGTCGTTCGGGAAGTTTTTTCATATCGGCTGCCACAACTACATATGCATTAAAAGGCAATTCCATTCTCCTCGTTGCCGAAATCGGCTGACAGTGTGCTCGTAATGTGGACCAGATAGGAGATAGAAATTAAAGACAATACGTACTGTTATATTCGAGTGCAGCTATACGAAATTAAGTTCTTGCCTTGAAATTTCTTTTCACGAGCGTGATAGTGCGAAGAAAACTGTCTCCACACTAACGTTAAACGCTTTAGTAGACTACGTTTTTCGAGTGTCTGCCTCAGACACGGCATTAAAGGCCGACGTAATAGAATGTTTGCAAAGAATAGACGCATTCAGAATTTTTTTAGGAGCAACACACAAAGATTGGAAGGAGGGGGTTTGTACCTACTGTGAAATTATGCGTCACCCTGACTACTGGACGTTGCTCGACAAATATTCGCGTTGTACTCGCGTTTGCTGGGCCATTGCGACGCCTTAGCTCTGTCTGCACAAAAACCTGTTTTTTTTTCAGAAAATTGTAGAAATCGTATATTATAGTGTTGGAAGTGCCATACAACTAACAAAACTTGCATTTGTATTGAGATGTGGTGGTATGATATCGAGTACGAGAAAAAATTTATCCATAAGGGTATTGATTTCCATCGATCATTGAAAACTCGTTAATGAGCGATTATATTTGACGCGACACTGACTGTAATGACATTTTCATACATTCACATCTGAAGCTGGGCAAAAATAATGAACAGACTTTCTTATCAAAACATCCGAGTCATGACTTCTTTTCATCAGAGTAGTGTAATAAACTGCGGAATACACGCTGTCAACAACATGAAAGTTTTGTGAGCGAAATGAGGCCATTTTTTCTGACAAAAGGACCTCACGAACTGCCTTTCTTTGACTTTCTTCATAATGAGCGGATTTGTTGGTCGGTGCCTGGACGTCATTTATTTAAAGAAGTGAAAACGTTTTGTCAGCGAAAAGCCGATGATTCGAATCCTGGTTCTGTCAACTGTTTCTAATTTTAATTAAATTTCTTATTTATTATGAAATGGAAATTTCAGTTAATAAGTGCAGAACCATAGTTTGTGAGCAAGAATATCATATTTTTATGTGTACTTACTAATCAAATGAAAGTAACATAAAATTTAATACTGAAATGTGAATATTCTTATTGTTAAATGAAAAAAATAATAATTTCTACATTTTAGCTCTTCAGTTTCTAAAAACACGAAAGTATTTTATTTGTTTTAATTTCTTGTCACGCATTTTTGTACTAAATTTTAACTGACTGTAAGTACTTGGAATTTGCCATCATTGCTCATGAAAAACGATATGTTATTTAATATAATTGCGGAGGCTTCCGCGGCCAGAGTCAGTCGACATAAAAGTTTTCCGCGTGTGGTACCGCGTCATATTGTATAAAATTATTTCTGGAGAAAAACCAACGTTTCGGCCACGGTTGCAGCGGACTCGAAGAAGGCTGCTGCTACCGTTGCCGAAACGTTGGTTTTTCTCCAGCAGTAATTTTATACAATACAACGCGGTACCATACCTCGAAAGCTTTTATGTCAAATACGTTATTTATATTGGAAAATTGAGATTCGTTATTTCTTAATCAACGTTTCCATTTGTTAATAAATGTGAAAACGCAAATAAAATATATTACGAACATTTCAACAACTGGCTTTACAATGAAAAGTATCTTAGGCTTAGCATTCGGCTACTAACGATCACTTTAATACATTGCAAATGGTTCAAACTTAACAGAGTTCGGAAATCTGATTAGCAAACGGAAAGGCGTCTTTTCGGGTCTTGGTTTTCTTTTTGAGAATTCTGTCGTACTGCTACAGGAAGTTGACTTCTAGGCTGACCTCCAGACTAAATAAGTATGAAGAAAAATGAAAATCACGGTTCTTAACTCTTTCACAACTGAATTTTTTCTAGAGGATGAAAAATTTTTATTTATGTGGTAATGCACTTAGGTGATTTTTTAATGATTTTGGATGCAAGATTTATACAAAAATATATACTCGTTTTCAAAACATACTTTGTACACTTGGCTTCATTTTATGGACTAAAGTAGCTAATTACAAATATTCTCTGTTATAGTAAATAGTAAAATTAACACTCAATAATTACCATGCAAAATAACAATATTCAATTATACAGTGTAATATAACGAACCGACCACATTCATGTATTCTGGTGGTCACGAGCTGCACACTGTAACACTGACTTGCTGATATTTTCATACAGATGCCCAACAGTTGACAGGACTTGGCGCGTGATGGAAAGGCTGACCATTCACAAATATGTACCTCAGGTTTCCATTGGAAAAAAATACTTCTGTTGCAGCTGACACACAGGAAAAGTTAATGTACCCAATTGTAGCCAGAATGTAGCTGAATGTGAGCGAGTCATGAATAGTGTGTCGCTCAAGAAGCAGGGTGGCTTCTGTATGGATCACAGAGTATCTTAAATTAACTTAGTGTGTTTGGGGTGTGATGTAGATTCGGGGGTCACTTGTGGTGTTGCTTGTGCGTCAGCTGCTGGTTGCTGTCGCGGTGCTGGGCGCCTGCTGGGCTGAGGAGGAACCGAAACCCAGGGCCGTCTTCAGGTCGTCCTCCGCCGTGGGCGACCCCACCAACTGGCACGCCAGCTTCAGGTGAGTACCAAGGAGAGGGTACGAGTCTCGCCTTCTACACTCTCCCCACTGTTGCGTTGACTTCATCTCTCGCAGCCCTCTGGTCGTAAGAAGTATTCTAATCCTTTTGGTCTTCGGATAAGCTTCTTTCAGTCTCTGTCCTGGCTCACGCTATATGATTGTGTGTCGATTGATGTTACATACCAAGCTGTTGTGTCTTGGTTGGAGGAAGTCGACAGTCAACAACCAACCAACTGATTATTGAAACCCCGACTACTGAGTGCATCTGAGATTTTGCAGGAGTTCTGACAAGTCGATTGTGTTAAATGACGGACGCCCGTTAATAGCAGTAATTAGTGTGTTTCTTTAATCAGTATAGAACCGTGGAAATATAGTATTTCGTGTTCAAATATCCAACTATGGCGAATCGAGCTGCCAACTGATATTCAAGAAGATAGGTACTGTATGTTACATTAAGCAGCTAAAGTGTGAACAAAGTTACCACTTTTATGACTGATTTACACTCCAAAAACTGTACCGCCTTCTCGTTTAATGTTTATTCACTCTCATGTTTGGAAGCCTTCTTCACTCCTCTACACATGATTTTATCCTAGAAGCCAGGGGTTTCGATTTCAACGTTACCCCGTAGTGAGTCTCTGTTTTCCAGATTTATTTCGTTCAAAACTTTTTTGTACCTATGGAGTCCAATGTACCACGGATTTCTTGCCGTTTCCTCTAATATTTCGTTCCAAAAGTTCTTGCCAGCAGTGTGACTAATGAGTATCTAAAGAGAACATTACTCCTTCTGCAAACCTAATTTCACGGCGTTGAATAAGTCAGTAGCTATACTACGGCCAAAGAAAGCGGGATGGGGAGAGCATATTATTCGCATCGAAACTTGATTTTGGCACAATTCACATCTAATGACATAACAGATCAGAAAATATCAGCTCACAGTCAACGGACGGCAATTTTCGTATTTGTACAACAACTCGAACGCACATATTGTTAAATATCAAGCAAAGTGTAGTGATGTTCCATTTCTGTCCAGGTGAGTGACACCTAAAACAGAAAGGAGGAAGAAAGTAGAAATGACCTCAGCAAGAAATGCAAAAAGAACAGTTCGCCATTCAGAGAAATCAAATAACATTACATAAGTTACTACATGGAAATGTATATTTTCAACATGAATAAAGCAAACACACTCCCAGTCAAAAAATTAATAGAATTTGAGATATGTACAAACAAAATCTGTTGCATACCATTCTTTTTCAGTTTAGGGTAAAGATCGTTTCGTTCCCTTTCTAGTTTTGTGTCGTTGGTTTTCAAGGTGCCACATGAAAGCACAGTCTGAAGGCTAAGAGAAACAGCTATCATATTTACAGTAAAGTTTCTTTTTTTATTTCTCCGTCCCAGCTACGACTCTCCAGATGGTACGGTGCGTGAAGAGTCCATGCTGCTCAAGAGAATCGACGACAAGGTAGTGCCAGAAATTAAGGGCCGCTCTTCCTGGGTTGACAAGCAGTCGGAGAAGAAGATCGAGCTGACGTACGAAGCTGACGAACAGGGATTCCACGCCGAGGGAGAGCACATCCCCAAGCCGGAGCCGTCTGCGGTAAGTCTCCCTGAGAATACACAAGGCAGAACGTGTGTACATCATTCAGACTGAATTTGTGGTTATATAAACTAGGCCACTGGCATTTATTCAAAGAATATGCAGGTAACAATATGGAGCCCTACTGCTTGTGAAAATGATATCATACCTTAACGGTTCGTTGTAAAAATCATTCAACCCAAACCAATTATTTTCCCTTGCTTACAGTACCTATTAAACCAATAGATCTCGAAAGGTATTAACAATTCTGACGCAGTTCTTTGGCGTAACTCTTACGATGAGAAAACTGAAATTTATATTATAATGTATTCACTAGACACGTGTCATTCTTTCTACAGAGCCAAGGCGGGTACTTACTGAGTTAATATATCTCTTCCACAGAAAAGGCTTTTTTTTTTCTTTTTAATACAAAATCGCCAAGTGACTAATTCGCTCCCGATGAATCAACGTGATGACCGGTGATGGAACTTGAAACGAAAGTCTTTAAAATAATCATTAGTAAATTCAACTATTGTGGTGAGAGATTTTAGGTTGGTGGTACAGAGCGGGAGGGAATGAGATAACAGAAGACGTGGAAGGTGAATATCCTTTCGCATATTTATCTTATTTGGTATCAGTCTTCGGACTGAAGACCAGAACAAAAGTAGTACTGACCCTACGAGTTACCTTAGAAGGTGGGCTAAAGAAAGGGAAATCTACGTTCAGAGTATTTTCAGATTAGGGAAAGTTTTGAACTACGTTGACTGGATCACACTCTTCTCAAATATGAAGGCAGAAAGGATAACATACGGGAGTAAATAGTTATTTACAACTTGTACAGAAAGCAGACAGCAGTTATAAAACTCGAAGGACATGAATGAGACACATTGGTTGAGAAGCATGTGACATATTGTTGTACTCTATCCCTGATGTTATTCGATCTCGACACTGAACGAGCAGTACAGGAACCAAGCAGAAATTTGGAAACTGAATTAAAGTTCAGAAAGAAGGACTGTAACTTCGAGGTTTGAGTATGATATAGTAATTCCATCAGAGACTAAAAAGTGCTTGGAAGAGCAATTGTACGAAATAGATAGTGCCCTGAAGAGAGAATGTAAGACAAAAGTCAAGAAAAGTAAACGAATATAATCGATTTTAATCAGGCAATGCTGGGAGAATTACATTAGGAAATGAGACACTAACAGTCTATGAGTTTCACATAAGGTTGGCCGAAATAAAGAGGATATTAAGTGGGGGTTGACTATAGCAGGAAAAACATTCTGAAAAAGAGGACAATGTTAACATCTAATTTAAATTCGAGTGTTAATAAGTGTTTTCTGAAGATATTTATTTCGAATGTATGGTTCAGAAGAGAAAGAATGAAGCTTCTGAAATGCGTTGCTACCGAAGAAAGACACTTTCTGAGGCAACAAGGAAGTGTCTGCTTGATAACAGAAGGAAGTGTGGGAGACAAAAATTGTAGAGTAACAACAAGGACAGAGTACAGCTTGAAATAGATCTAGGTTGCAGTACTTATGCAGAGATGAAGAGGTCTTCACAGGAAACACTAGCGTGAGAGCAGCGTGAAGCCATCACGTAACAACAACAATCTGAAGACGTTCCATCTTTCCTTTAACCGTTGCTGCTGCTGTAAATATGCAGGTTACTGGGTTATGTGAGAGAAACTTCATGTGTTCATAAAGGAAATTTGGAACTGGTGTAACTTTCAATTGTTTGCAGTCTACTCGCCAATTAATTAGATATTAACTTATGTAGTCACAACAGTTTCATAAGCAATTTTTGTCACTCTTGTACTGCTATGTTTTAATCAAGCTAGAGACACATTCCTCCCTTCTGGTACCATTGTCCACTCACCCACTCACCTCTACAAGCGCTGGTGCCGGTTTATTGCAGGTGCCAGTCCAGGTGGAGTCTGGAAAGCAGAAGGTGATCACGGTAGTGCCGCACGTGCCTCCTCCGTCGAAGGTTCCTCTGCCACCGCCACCCCCGCCGTCTTCGCCAGTCAGGAAGAACGTCGGCCACAGGTTCATCGAGTGAGCGGTCAGTGGCAGCAGCCAGCTGGCTCGTATCATCACAGGCGTCTTCGGGACAGGTCCTGCAGCTGGCCAGGACAAGGCGCCCTGGTCCCAGATGACGTCACGGTAACGAAGATGACGCACGACCACAACGGACTACGGCCTTTACCTTAGACATAATAGAGTAATAGTAATTACTGTATATAAGCAAGCGACTGACGAGATGTACAGAGCAGCAGATTTGGGGTCAGAGCCGTTCGTTGCAGATGTACATTGCTTCTCTATAAGCAATAAATCCTATTTCACAGTACAAGGAGAACAACATATGAACGAAACTCGCCTCCACCTTTTTTTCCAGAGCAACAGAGTCGTCTACATGATAATACAACCTCATTTGTGTCTAAAGCAACATTGTTCCATGAAAACAGCGACCTATAAATATTATAATTTATTTAGTAAACGCAGACGTGGTCGCATTTAAGATGATAATTTTTATCTTAAAATGATCGGTTTTGGTCTTCTAAAGAGATCAGCAATACTACTGTAGTGTTCTTCACGCCAGCATGGCCGGACCTGCTCCACGCCAGCGATTTCTACTGTCATCAAGGACTGTAGCTCTGATGATGATGTCTTTAGGAAATCGCAACTGGTTATCTTAAGATAAAAATTAACAATTACAGGCGACCACGACTGTGTTTACTAAACAGGTTAATATATGTTCCCTGTGGCTCTACCTGGCGTCATTGTCAGTATGTCCCCATCAGCAGCAGTTACAGATACATACAGGAGGGTTTACAGAACCCTGGAAGAAACTGCACGTCACTGTCTTTCACTACTTGACTACTACGCTTTTCCCTCAACTAAACAATGCTAGAGAGCGTTACTCTGCATTAATAGGTAGGATAAATCATTTTTTGATATCTAGCTGACGTAAATAAGGAGACTAGACGAACTATGATCACATCATACTTTTACACTGAACCATCAGAAGTGAAGAAATACGATATTTACACACCTCCTTTTCTTTTCCTCAATTATCTTATCTTGTTGTTCGCACCATTGACTAAAATACGTTGAAACGGCTACAGCGTTTATAATAAGTAGGAACGATATATTCTTGTGTTAGACTAAGGTACTCGTAGTTGTTCCACTGAAACGTGATGAGATTAAATTAGACTCTTAGAGACAAGAGCCATGACTACAATTCCATTTCAGTTCACTCAAAAAAATTTACTGATTTAATGAAATTAACGTTTTGTGTGAATAACACTACATATATGGACAGAGAGAGAGAGAGAGAGAGAGAGAGATAAATAACTGGGAACTATAGTACAATCAATATTGGTTAAAAATAGTCTTGGTTGCAATTTGAATTTTTTATTTTTCAACTACGCGTTTCGCCTTATTTAGGCTTCTTCAGGTTATCTACATAGAAAACAGAGAACAAATACATCTTAATTTGGTATTTCTTAGAAGGATCCTTCAGACAGTGTAGCCAAAGAGCATCGTCGAATATATCAGGACAACATCGCCTTCGTTAAACTCAGTAAAAACTTTTCTAGATGGACGCGAGTGACTCCAAGACCTGCATAACGCGTTCCCCTTCACAGGACTCGCTCCTGTGAGCGGGAACACGTTATGCAGGTCTTGGAGTCACTCACGGGCCATCTAGAACCTAATTTCAAAACACATATATTAATACAGGGAATTCCCCCTACAATAATTAAAAGTTAAAATTACAAATCTTACAAAAATTAAAAAAAAATCTCAAGCTCATTGAACAGATATATTTCCTTTAGGCAGTTTTTTGGGAGTAATATCTGCTGCCTTATTTTATGACGGAAATTTTGGGCTTATAGCCGTGATCTCTTAAGAAGGTGGCGATTGTTGTTCATGTAATTTGTATTTCTGTAGCCTATATTTCACCTGTGTTGTGTTGTCTATTAGAAGTGTCTCTTAGCTTTGTGAAACGCGAGCCCGACATTTCGGCTCATGACCAAATTAATAAAACTAACTGAAGAACTTGATTAAACACTAAAGCTCAAACATAAAACAGCCATACACACAGGCGAAAGTTAAGTTTCACTAGTAAGCCGCTGAACCTGAAAGTGCTGCACGGCTTATGGCCTCGGTAATCCACAGCGAGTAAAATTTTCAGTGGCACACTTTATCGCCGACGCAGTGACAGTCACTAATTTCCACCCAAAATTTCCACCAGTGTAATAAATGCAAAGGTACAACAAGGCTGCGGCCAACATCAATCACAAAAAATTGAAATGTTCCACTGCTCCTTCATAAAACGACAGCAAAGACACAGATTACAGAGCGTGAGCAATGCTGACCACAAAATTTTCCAGTAATGGTACTTGCAAACTCGGAAACGGTGAGGAAAAAACTACAAGCGTCCAGGTCCGCACAGCATGGATAGACAGGGAAATGCAAATGCAGTGAAGGCCGGTTCAAAAGGTTCAAATGGCTCTGAGCACTATGGGACTAAACATCTGAGGTCATCAGTCCCCTAGAACTTAGAACTACTTAAACCTGACGAACCCATGGACAACACACACATCCATGCCCGAGGCAGGATTCGAACCTGCGGCCGTAGCTGTCGCGCGGGTCCAGACTGAACCGCCTAGAACCGCCACACTGGCCGGCCAGTGAAGGCCGGGATATTGTCGATACAGCAACGTGATTTCAATTACCAAAAGGAGTGACAAGTCGATCTCGGCACGAACAGAACGGCGAAAGGAACCGTTGCTTGGAAACCCACGCGTTATACCCTTACGCAGCGCCCCGGCTGCGTGTTGTCACCTCACAACCCACTGCCGGCCTGTTTCATACTCTCTAAGCCAGTGATCATCTACGAAAACTGTAAATTAAATCCCCGTCGCCTATCTGGGTGACAGTTAAAGAATCCATTGGGAAAACAGAGATAAAATGGACTGGAGCCACCACGATTCAAGTACAATATAACGTCTGTTGTTAGACGTCCTGTCCGATTTGTTTGTTTGTTGATGGGTCTGCATTTTATTCCTCTTGCACCTTGCAACAACAACTCGTCAGTTGCAACTGACTCTTCGATGATTGGATGAATGGATGGAGAATAGGGGTTTTAAATTCTCAACTGACAAATCTGTGCATTCTTTTTAACCGTTCATGTTCAGCTTTAAGATTTATTGAGTTGACAATGAAGGACATTGTCCTTAATGTTAACAACGCAATGAAGATTCCGTGTCTCCCATTTGACATTAAACTTACATGGTTCCTACACCAAAGGGTCCTGAAAGGACGGTTCCTAAAAGTACTCGGTTCTCTTTTTTTTGTCTTATCAACAATTTATGAGGAACAGATGGACTTGACTTTTCTCGCTTTACAAGGCTTTCGTGCGACCTCGTCTTGATTATGGGTGTACGGTGTCTTGGTCTGCACGACTCGCTAATTTAAAAATGTTGGTCAACGTGCACCAAGAAGGAATTCGGTTGGGTAATGGCGCCTTTCAAACTACCCCCATACCGAGTCTTAGTGCTGACGCTGGCCAGCCGCCTCTTCACATCAGGCGATGGCAGCCCATGGTGCCCCAGGCCTACAAACCGCTTTCCACGCCTATACACCATACTGTAGCTTGGCCACCAACGGGAAGGCTCTATCACTTTCGACACTGAGCAACGAAGACCTATAGGATTCGTGTGAAGGGCTGTCTTTTGGAAATGGGTGAAGCTGATTGTAACGTTTTACCACAAGGTTGGAGCCGTCTCCACCTTGGATCTTACAGATATCCAAAATTATTTTAGACGTAATGTATTTTATGCAGCAGTACACCCAGATCTTACGTTTCAGTCTCCGTTTTTGAACATTTAGATAGGCATCACAGTTTTGCAGTTGTGTACACTAGTGGCTCCTAACAGGGGGTCACCAGGGGGTTCAGTCGTCCTCCCCAGCCGGGTCCTTAGAATTCGCCTTCCCCCTGCACTGTACTATAACTTCTGAAGAGGTCCATGCGTTCCTGAAGGCAACGGAACAGATGAGGTGTTTCAGGGCAAACAGTTGCTGATCTCATCCGATTCCCTTACTGCCCTACAACTGTTGCAGAACATGTAACCAGCAGAGGAAACGGTTCAGTACATACATGACCAACTGTACATCCTACAGCGGCAGGGGAAGGAGGTATCATTCTGCTGGGTACCAGGGCACGTGGGAATATGGGGAAATGAACAGGCAGACGATGCCACCATGGAACATAACGTTACAAAATGCGCCATTCCCCAGCACGTTGTCATCTCGGCGAGAAACAGATCCATGCAATTATAGGAGGAGCAGTGACAGACAATAAACTGCGGTTGGAAAAGAAAACTGTCCAACTGTGGTTTTTCTCATATCAGTCACTTCTCTGACCTCTCTCCGAATCTGCTAGGTTTGTTCTGTATTCTGTGTATTAATCTGATGATATTATATTCGTTGATTTGTGTGTGTGTGTGTGCAAGATTTTAGGGCGTTCTTTATGGCTTTATTAGTAATTCCCATGTAATTTTAATTTGGCCGTCTTTATTTACACTCATTATATTTGAATATGGGCATTAAAGACGAGGCTATCGTGCGTCCTCATCACATCAGCGTCATCATCATCATTGTCACCACCTAGAAAAGAGTGGAAGTTCTAATTATCTGTCTAGTCCAGATGGACCAATGGAATCAGATAGATATATGACCTCTGCAGACATTGTAGAAGATAATATGCTAAATGCTGTGGCTGCCACGCAGCCAGCTGCCGTTTAAACTCTGATGACATTTACACGAGCAAGTCATACATCTCACCAAACGAGTGTCATGAATTCCCAAAACTACCATTAGAAAAGCAACTGGACGCTCAGAAGAGAGAAGCATCATATTGACTTCATCACCTGACGACGTGGCTATTGAAGGAAATACATTAAGGGAAAGGACAAAAATTAGAAGAAAAGGGAAACGAAGTGCGAAGAGAACCAAGAAGCAGAAAAGTAAGAAACGTGAAAGTAAAAGGACGTCAAAGGAAAGTGGTGAAGAAAGCGATAAAGATAAGGTGTTCTTTGATTAATCAGAAGGAAGTTCGTCTTTAGGTCTATTAAATTTGAAACGGGATGTTATGGTTCAAATGGCTCTGAGCACTATGGGACTTAACTACTGTGGTCATCAGTCCCCTAGAACTTAGAACTACTTAAACCTAACTAACCTAAGGACATCACACACATCCATGCCCGAGGCAGGATTCGAACCTGCGACCGTAGCGGTCGCGCGGTTCCGGACTGCGCGCCTAGAACCGCTAGACCACCGCGGCCGGCGGGATGTTATAATTGCCTGCTATATTTCAGTAAAATTTCCAAATAATGTATATCTTTATAGCTTGAGTGTTGAAGCCAATAGATGTTGGTGATGAGTATGACGTCTCATAACTTCAATGTAGTAAAAAAATAACATGTTCTGTATTTCCATAGCAGAGGATATAGCTTGTGTATCAAAGAAGGACACTTCGATGATTCTGCCTCCAGTCTCACCTATGACTACTAAGAGACTGTTAAATAATACTTGATTCCCAATCAGTTTTGGTAGAGTCGATGCTCATGAAACTAAAAGTATTGTATCTTCATGTTTGTGATAATATTTGACATACATATACTTAGTTTATCTAAGCTATTCTAGTATTAACAAATTCAGAAAGTGATAGGTGTTTACTGTGTAGTATACAGAATACCCAGTTAAACATTTTCTGTGTATTTTTAACTGTAGTCCACTTGTTATTTATCTGCCAAATAATCACTGTTTTATTCCAAAATGTTGGCAATGATTGTTATTTTATATAAACAAAAATGTTGTGTTCAGTAAGAAACAGTTTCAGCATAACCATCAACATTGTAATTTTTATTTTCTCTCCCCATCTTCTCTTGCACTTAGGCAGAACCATACAGACGTAAAGCCTCGAAGTCCCAAATTCACAATGGTGTTATAGAATACATTCAGTATCTTATTATTGGGACTGAATCTTTTACTATTTCACATATCTCGCACATGCTTTGTTTCGTGTAATTTTATTAGCTAATAATGTTTATTGACAATCAATAAACACTTTCTGACCCTAAAATAACCATAAGCCTTGTGGATGCGAGTAACGAATGCGTTTTCTGCCAGATGTGGAACACAAATTCGTCAAACGATTATTTTGAATAAGCCAATGATCCTATTTCCCTACAGTGCAGTCCACTCTCTATAGCTTCTGTAACATTAAGTAAATAACCATCTTCCTATTGTTTGTGGGTCAGAGCTAGTACAAAATTCCTTTCAGTGGTATTCGTTTCCTTAGAATCGATAAAAAGGATTCTAAACTCTCTCCCTCAGCTCACACAATGGTAAGAATTCATTACATCGATGGGCAGTCGAGATGGTTCATCTGGTACAGTTTCCCATTTTCTTTGAATGTACTGTACTTCAATGTTAAACCCTTGTTGAAATAAAACCCAGCACTTTAATCTATAGTGCAACAATTTACTCTACATCAAAAAGGGCAAAGCCTTGTGGTCTGTGTAGATTACTACCTTCCTTTCTGGCATTAAATATCTGACTCTGCATAAAGCCCACACTATGGCTTTTGTCCGTCACAGAACAGTGTAGTTTGTGCTGGTTCTGCACTATGCTTGCGAACTTAATAATACAGTGTTCCCCCACAGTGAAACCACACTCCCCTGCAAACACCTCACAATATATTCCATACCTAGAAGCCTCAGTTGCAAATTTGAATATATCTGGGCATTCTGGGGAATGCAGCAAATCTCCATTCATCAACTCCGATTTAGTTTGGTAAAAAATCTCACATTATATCCTCCATTCTGACTGTTGTCTCATCAATAACATCAGGTCTTGATGTACTACAGTCAACCCCTTAACGTATCGAAAACACCACATGGCCTAAAAAGGAATGCGTATCCAGAATGGCTGTGGCTCAGCCATGTCTCCGCAGTATCCTTTCTTCCAGGAGTGCTAGTTCTGCGAAGTTCGGAAGGTAGGAGTTGATGTACTGGCGGAATTAAAGGTGTGAGGACGGGGCGTCAGTCGTGCTTGGGTAGCTCAGTTGGTAGAGCACTTTCCCGCGAAATGCAAAGGTCCCGAGTTCAAGTCTCGGTCCGGCACACAGCTTCAATCTGCCAGGAAGTTTCAGGAATGCAGTTGTTTCATATTCTGCAGATGTCGACACTTTTTGATTGCTTACAGTCAGAGGACTTGCTGATGAGCTCTCCACGCTACTCTATCCAGTGCAAGCATCTTGTAACTTCGAACAACTATTGCAAATTACATCCTTCTGAATCCCTTTACTGTATTCTTCTCTTGTGCAAGCATCCTCAACTATGAACATTATTGCAACTTACATCCTTCAGGATCTCCTTACCGTGTTCATCTCTTGGTCTCCTGGACTCCTTCTACAATTTTTAACCCCCACATTTACCTCTTTTACTAAACTGGTGATGCCTTGATGCTTCACAATGTGTCCTATCAGATGATCCTTTCTTCTAGCACCTGCAGGTCCTGGGGTTAGAATCGGTCTGAGGTATTCTTGCCTATTGTAAGAGGCAACTAAAAGGAATCTCAAATGGTTCAGCCTTTGTGTGATGATCACCTATAGGGTTTGATCTCCATTCTTCAAAAGTTATACGAAGAGTGAGCCGATTGGGGAAGAGCGCCTTACATGGTGCATTGTGTCTCTCATGTGCTGCGACCTTCAGCATCCTTTATGGTCATGGAACTGCAACTCCACTCATTCTCCAGCCATTTGATGAGGACACCTTCCCAGGTGCGTTTCCTTCATCCAATGTGCGGTGTCGTTCTCTGCACTGCTTGTTTGCACTTGATATCCAGCGTGGTAGCCAGTCCATTGTGGTGGGGTCGCCATGTACCTTCTTCGTTTTATCCCTCTGCCTACGTAGGCATCACCCTGCTGATTCCTGCAACATGTGCAAGGCCCTGAGCGGAATGGATGACATCAGGACAGGTGACCTGCAATGAAGTGGACTATGTCATCTCTTGCTGGTGGTCAAACACTAGCAGTCTCTAAGTGTCCAATGTCTCAATTCCATGCTAGGAAGTATGATCCCAGCTCATTCACCTCTGTGGACACAATGGGAGGAATGCCAGGCTAAAGACAAAAGTGAACCTTATTCATCCCAGTACCTAGTATGCACGAGAGTTGATAGGTCATCTGCCCTCTCAACAAAGCTCCAATGTTTGTGGAGCATTTAGAGGACAAGTTTGGGGAGATGGAGGGATTGTTCAAAATGTTATTTTGGTCCATCCTGATAAAAACGACATCCTCTGCCCAGTCACGGGCACTAATCGCCTGAGACAAGCTTGGGGATGTTTCTGTTTCCATTTCGCCCCCATGAGAGTTTAAATATGGTGCAGGGTATTATATTCCACAGGGACATTCTTTTGCAGTCCAATGATGAATTGCGCCGCAACTTAAAGCGACGAGGTTTTCGTTTCGTCCAGCGCGTCCATAAGGGTCTGAAGGATAATCAGGTTTCCACCCTGCCTTCATCTTGGCCTTTGAGGGTTACACATTATCTGTGAAGGTCAAGGTGATGGTATACTGATGCGAAGTAGAGCCATGTATTCCTCCCCCAATGCAGTGCTTTAAGTGCTGGAAGTTCAGACAATGGATTTCCATTGTACTTCCAGTGTCACATTTCGAGACTGTGGACGTCCATCACATCCCTATACTCCTTGTGCCCCACCTCCCATCTGTGTCAGTTGCAGAGAGCACCATTCTGATTACTCACCGGTCTGCAAAATTCTCCAGAAAAAAGGAAAATCATGGAACACAATACCCTGGACTGACTAACCTACACAGAGACCAAAAGAAAATTTGAAAGGCTGAAACCCTTGTGCATGACATCATCTTATACTGCAGCTACAACAACAGTTACAGCCCCATCAGTTCTGCAATTTATAGTTGGCTCTCAGGGTCACAAGACTACTCCTGCCCCTTGATGATGGGGGCACTCCTACCCCTGTTGCTACTGCAACACCTATTTCAGGACCTACACCCCCCACCAACAGCTCACCAGTCCCCACTTCTCATCCAGTGAAGCATCAGCCTTCTTCTGCTCTTTTCGCCAGGAAGGAGGCCCCTGGGTCACTACCTTCCAAGGTTCCTACCAGGGTGAAAGAGGACACCCACCAGTGGCTGAAGGCAGCTGGTCATAGGGCTTCAAGATCCTCCTCGGCCACTGAGACTGAAGCTTTGATGCATAGAGTGGCTGCATGGTTAGAGGTGCCATATCACGGATTGTGCAGCCCCTACTGCCAAGGTTTCGAGTCCTCCCTTGGGCATGAGTTAGTTTAGGTAGTGTGTAACTCTAGGGGCCGATGACCCCAGCAGTTTGGTACCCCAGAAATTCGGAAACATTTGAACATTTTGGTGAAGCCCTCCCAGCCAGAGAAAACCAAGGAGAAGCAAGAGACATCCAGAAAGGAAAAGACCCTGAGAAAAAAGAAACTGCAGTGGCCTGCACACCAACACTACCTACAAGCTCCTTGTATGAGGACAAGGTGGAGATTCTGGCATCCCCTGAGGACTTAGATCTCACCAGACCCTCAGACACGATGCACACCAATCCCATAGGTACTCAGTTGGTGGCACCAGGTGACCCTGAGGCGTAAGCTACCTCATAGATCCCTTCATGCCTTTCCAGCCTCCAGACATCACCATCCTCCAGTGGAATTGCGGCGATGTTTTCCACCTTCTGGCTGCGCTATGACTACTGTTAAGTTTTATATCTGCTTTCTGCACTGACGTACAGGAAACCTTGTTCCCGGCAATGCAGACCCTACCCTTTGCAGCTATAGGGGATATTACAGAAACTGTAACAAATAGAGTGGAGTATGCGTCTATGTCCTGAACTCTATATAAAAGGAACCTGTGCCCCTTCAATCTCCTCTGGAAGCTGTGGCTGTCAGGATAAGGACAATGCCAGAAATAATCACCTGCAATGTATATCTCTTTCCTGATGGTGAACTAGCCCTGAACATACTGGCTGCATTGCTTAATCAACCATTCTTACTTTTGGGAGATTCAGGACTTTTACCATCTGTCCACCGGAGAGCCTACAACGACTTGTGTTGCAATGACCACTTATCCATCTTCCTGTCACTCTCCCAGCATCATTCCCCAAGACACCCAGATGGGCTTTAAACGAGGCACACTGGGAAGCTTTGACCTCTGCCGCCACCATTGAATTTCACCCACACGATAAAATCGCTGTAGTGGTCGAGAGAGTAGCCACAACGATCGTTTCTGTTGCGTGTAACGCGCTCCATCGTTCCTCAGGGTGTCCCCAGCGATAGACGTTGCCTTGGTGCGCGCCGGAAATCGCTGAGGTCATTAAAGAGAGAATGCAGGCTTTCCAGCTACATAAGCAGCACCTATCACTGGAGCAGCTAATAGCTTTTAAACGGCTCCACGCCCATGTTAGCCAGCTCACAAAAAGACGGAAACGCAAGTGTTGGGAGAGGTACATCTCCACCATTTGGTCACATCGTCGCAAGTCTGGATGAAGATCAGATGCGTCTTTCGGTACGAGACCCCTTCAGATGCCCCTTGCATATCAATCAATGGAGCATTATCTACCTACGCAAACGCAATTGCCAAGCACTTTGCTGAGCACTATGCTCGGGCCTCTGTGTCAGAGAGTTAACCCCCCTTCCCCCATCTTATGTACCCTTAAACGACGGATGGAAGAGAATCTCCTGCCGCTCACTACATGCCATACAATGCTCTATTAATGGAGTAAGAGCTCCTCTGCGCCCTAGCACCTTGCCCTGATACATCTCCCGCGCCAAATCGCATCTACACTCGTATGATTAAACATCTCTTGACGGACTACCACCAACATCTCCTCATCAGCTTCAGACAAATCTGGTGCGATGGCGTATTCCCATCGCAATTGAAGTGAACACTATCGTTCCAGTGCTAAAATCTGCTAAAAATCCGTTTGATGGGGATAGCTATCGGCCCTTCAGCCTAACCAACGATCTTTGCAAGCTGCTAGAATGTATGGTGAGTCGGTGGTTGTGTTGGCTCCTGGAGCCACAGAGCCTACTAGCTCCATGCCAGGGCAGTTTCCACCAGGTTCGCTCTACCACTGATCACATGGTGTCCTTCGAGTCTGCCATTTGAACAGCCTTTTCTGGACGCAAACACCTGGTAGCCACCTTACTTGATTTAAGAAACACTCGCATCTCGACCTGGCGACACCACATCCTCTCCAAATTTCATGAGTAAGGTCTCTGGGACAGCACCCGATTTTTATCCAAAACTTCCTGTTGATCTCTATTTTCTGCGTCCAAGTTAATGCCTCTCATAGTTCTCCCCATATCCTGGGGTGAGGGGTTCCTCAGGAATCAGTATTGGGTGCCTCTTTATTTTTAAAGGCAATTAACGGTCTAGCAGCAGCTCTGGACCATCTATCTCACCTTCTCTGTATGCAGATTACTTTATCATTTTCTATTGCTCCTCCAGTACTACTGTTGTTGAATGGCCATTACAGGTAGTCATCCAAAAGATCACTCTACGCTGCTGTAGCTCTAGAAAGCTCTTGGGCAGTCCCACCTTGACTATGGGAGTCTGGTTTATGACTCAGCGGCGCCATCAGCGTTGGGTTATGAGACCCAATGCATCACTGAGGGGGTTGACTAGTGAAGGGAGCATTTAGGAAGAGTCCAGTGATCAGCTAGCTACTGGTGGAGGCTGGGGCCCCTCTGTTGCAGATCAGAAGCCAAAAAATTCTCAGAAAAATGTACCCATATTCTTAGCTCTCCTCAGCATCCAAATCACCATCTCCTTTTCCCAATTACTGCTGTTCATATCCCGCATCAGCCACACGTGTTACAGATTACGATTACTGTTTGGATCTGATCCCTTCTGTCTGAACTAGAGTCCTTTTCTTTAGCACCTCTCTGCCAGTTCCATTCTCATATAGCTCCATGGTATATACCTAGACAGAAGCTTGGGCTGGACCTTTCACATGACTCTAAGGACTCTGTTCCTCCTGAGGCTCTCTGCTGTTGCTTTGATTCCTGGGACTCTTAAGTAGTCTACACCAATAAATGGTTGATGGTTTCGTTGGCTTCGCTTATGCTCACATAGGGGATATTGGACAGTGCTCCTTGCTATAAGGCTGCAGTGTTTTCATTGCAGAACTGGTGGCGTATCCTGTGCTTTGGAGCATGTTGTTCCTGCTCCAGTGCGTCATTCCCTGTCTGTACTGACCCCTTGACCGGCTTACAAGCTACTAACCAGTGCTACCCTCACCATCCTTTAGTAGAAACCATCCAGGAGTCCGTCTATGCCCTTCAACGGTCCAGACGATCAGTGGTGTTTGTTTGGACACTGTAACAGGTAAGAAATTCAGGGAATGAACTTGCTGACAGGCTGGCCAAACAGGTTACTTGGAAACCGCTTCTGGAGATCGTCATCTCTGAATCTGACCTGCACTCGTATTATGCTGCAAGGCTTTTGGTTTTGGGATACTGAATGGCATAATCTAGGTACACTTAATAAACTGCATCCCATAAAGGAGACTATGAATGTGTGGAAGTCCTCAATGTAGGTTTCTCGCAGGGACTCTGTGTGCTCTTGCCAGCTCTTTAACGGCCATGCATGGCTGATCCACTGCTATCTCCTCTGCCATGATGAGCAACCACAGTGTTGGTGTTGGTGTTCGTGGTTCACATTCTGTTGCACTGTCCTGCTTTACTGCCCTGAGACGGAATTTTCAGTTACTGGCCTCATTACCATTAGTTTTGGCCGACGACGCCTCATTGGCTTATATAGTTTTACGTTTTATACGTGAAGGGGAGATGTATAGTTCCATCAAAGTTTTAGTGCACGTTGCATGGGGGGTTAATTAAATAAAGAATGCAAATACTTTTTTAATTTTAGTCGCTGTCTGTCCGATTATGCAGTCTCGTAACCGGTTGGCCCTGTCTGGTGTAGTACGCAATCTGACTGCATAGAATGACAACAACGAATGAAAGAAAATTTCCGTTAACACAATTAATTAATTAAGTCCCCAGCAACTATAAAACCTACGAAACAACAAAGTACAAGTGTAACTGTTCTGTATGTGGAAGTGTGATTCAACGTACACATCTGGCACGGTTCTTCCTCAATAAGACAAGATATTTTAAATACCATTTATACTGAAGTATTTAAAAAAAATAAACAGAAATACTATAATTGCACATCGAAACCAGAAATACAGTCTAATACAAGAACACGAGCCAAATGCTTTGTTGACTGAACCTGTGACCAAGGGGCATTACTATTTTACACATTTGAAATAAAAAAATAAAAAAAATTTCTTTACCTTTATATATATTGACGAGAAGTACTCTGATCATTACAATATCTCCATTCTAACAGCATCTGGTGTCTAGCCCATCAAAACATCTGCACACAACATGGCCTCAAATAGTACAGGTATCAACATCCTCTCTCCAAAGCACTAACTACCACCACATCCCAACAACGACTGCCTACTGCTACTTCTCAATAAGCACTCTCCACCACGACTTCCCAACAAGAATTGCCTACTACGACTTCTCGACAAGAACTCTCCACTACCACATCTCAAGAAGCACTGCCCACTGTTACTTCACAATAAACACTGCCTACTGCTACTTCTCAATAAGCACTGTCAGTGGAGGCGGCGAAATAATACTCTTTGGCGCAATCTCTGGCGCTGTGGCTCAGTATAGCCACCTTTCATATGCCCCTCCTCCACGGGCCAGAATTTGATGGTATTTTTGCCAGCATTGGTGGTGAAAATACCACCAAATTCGTCCAAAAAAATACAGACAAAAATAAAAAATAATATTTATAAGTAAATACCACATAACTAAATAAATTTTGGCTTTGCACTGACCCTTCAATAACCTAATATATAAAATACAGTAAGGAATACAAATGCTCTCATACGTATGATTTTACATAATAGTTTACATAAGTATTATTCAATCAATGGCACCCAGTAATGTTGAGCAGGTGCAGACACCAACAAGTGACATTATTTCAGTAGAAGCAGTTCCACTAGTGGCACCTAGCAATGTTGAGCAGGTGCAGACAGCAACAAGTAACATCATTCAGTAGAAGCAGTTCCATCAGTGGCACCCAGTAATGTTGAGCAGGTGCAGACACCAACAAGTGACATCATTTCAGTAGAAGTAGTCCATCATTGCACCCAGTAATGTTGAGCAGGTGCAGACACCAACAAGTGACATCATTGCAGTAGAAGCAGTCCATCAGTGGCACCCAGTAATGTTGAACAGGTGCAGACACCAAGAAGTGACATTATTTCAGTAGAAGCAGTCCATTAGTGGCACCCAGCAATGTTGAGCAGGTGCAGACACCAACAAGTGTCATCATTTCAGCAGAAGCAGTCCATCAGTGGCACCCAGCATTGTTGAACAGGTGCAGACACCAACAAGTGACATTATCTCAGTAGAAGCAGTTCCATCAGTGGCACCCAGTAATGTTGAGCAAGTGCAGGTAACAGTCCATAATAATCAGACAGTTCATCAGAGTTCATCAGCAGAAATTAAACATTTCCAAGTGGCACCCATTAATGTTGAACAGGTGCAGGCATGAACAACAGTTTGAATGCACACACAATTGTTTTTACAAAATTATTCTCAATGCTCTTACACTAAACATACAAATTATAATAAACATACAAATGATATCAGTTAATTGTCATATTAACTATTACAATACACAAATAACAGTAAACCTATAATATTTGTGGGTGTCAGTGCAAGCCGCAACAACAAGTAAAATAATATTTAGGAGATAGGTCGGTACCAATTATTTGGGATTAGGAAAGGAAAACACACAAAATACACTCACTCATCTTTCATCCACATTAAGTACTACTGTGTAATTGAATAGTGTTAACTGTGTAAATGCAATTCTGTCAAAATTTGATGTTCGACATGTGTATCAAGTAGTAATGGCAGCAATGTATAACACTCAATAATAGTTAGTCAATGTCGTAGTCATCATGTCAAGACCAATGTTCGCCAAGCCAAATCAAATGTACGGTTGCTGAACAACTGTCAGTGTGCCAAGATATGCAAATACTTGCTCTCTCCAAAAAAAAGTATATACTGCTTATTGATTTAACAAAGTGTGTGTGTAGACAATCTTCTTTCCACTTGAGTGTTTTAGTCTGCTATCTTCATCCTCCCTGTTACATATAAACCAACAAAAAAAATATGCTCCTCACTTACTTTACCTCTTATCCATCAAAACTCCAGTAATCATCAGCATCACATAATCTTAATACTTCAATAATACCTCTTACGTCGATACATATAAACCTTATCATCAATATCATTTACCTTGCCCCTTGTCCACCAAAACTCCAATAATCATCAACTTCACACAATCTCAATAATACCTCTTCAATACGTCGATACATATAAACCTTATAACCAATATCATTTCACTTCCATAACAACTCTTTCCTCTAGTCAGTCTCCTCGAACAAGTACAGACAAAATCCTAGTGCAAACTTCAATTCATCATCCCATACAATCCAAAGACACAGTGTCCACACAAAACCTCTGTGCAATCCATCTGACCCAATCTTCTACTAATTATGATTTATAAAATACATTTTGGTTACCTTGTCCATCATTAAATAAAAGAAATGCATACATGACCTCCAACAGCCTTTAGTTTGAATAACTTTCAGTAAGTAAGTACGAGTACTGAGTGTTAATGATCGTAACATTTCACAGTGTGTACACCACTTCAAGAATCATGGCAAAACAGAAGTAAACATCTGGAGTATTTCTTGTGTCAAGTGTCACTTGCTATTTCAATTGCCCACGAAGAATGCAGTGTAATAACTGTCAATGGTCTAAACCTAGTGTTGGTATGTCATGTCGTTAGCTTCCTTCCTATTAGCATAAATTTATACAGCTTCCATAAAACCTCCAGCTCATGTGACTTCAGTGAAGTTTCTTGTACTAATGTCGTTCGTCGAATTATAGCAGTTTATTTTCTTATCTTAAAATATAAGGCACTAAGCGTAAGCAAAACATGCAATAGCTAGTAAATGTACCAGTAGAGAACAGAATGTCAAGCACAATCCCTACAACGAGGCTCTGCCAAGCGAACAATCTATAATTAATACCACAGTGTGACCTAAACTCCATGTTCGTACACAGTATATCAGCATTTCTATATACCAAATTAAAAAGTAGTTGTGACAACAAAACAGAAATGTGTAAATATGCAATCCATAAGCAAGGCAGCAAATATGTTATCTTACATAATAAACAGGTCATTAGCATCATATCAGCATAAGCAAATAAATGTTCATATGTCATCTTAATAAGTAAACATGAAGGCGCAAGCAGATACATCACAAAGTATAACTTACATACATAACCATATCAGCACAACTAATTAGGTGACAATTATAATTTAAAGTAATAAGCACAGCAGACATATAATTAAAAAAATGTGACATCAGTAAAAAAGCAGTGCAGCCAAGCGATGCATAATATACGTAATTAACAACCCTGTTCATTAATCAATCATTGTCAAAATCAGTTAACACAAAGTATAAATCACGTAATCGCGAGCAGCAAAGTACGTCTAAAGTACGTACCTAAGTGGAAATATGTTACCTGAAAAATAAACTCAATTAACCTTTTTAGTTTATTACTTTCTTCTTCGAAATGACATTCTTCCTGAAAATTTCTCGATAGCAAGTCCTCTTAACGTCGGCACACAGAGAATTAACCTGAAGGTCTTAAATATTTTATACAACTGTATCCCGAAAAATACTGAACGTTAATAACATAATTTATAAAGTCACTATAGCTTTATACTGAATTTAATCGGAGAATTTAGACTGTGTATTTGTTTACGGCTGTCAGTGCATTCGCACTGAGCGCTCGATCAGCTGTAGGCGCGTGACGTAGGAAGTGATTGTTTGCGGTCAACGACTACCTTGTGCGGCGCGCAGACTTGACTGTTGCTTTGAGTATGTGCCGCCGCCAAATCACGGCGCGCTATCCTTGTATTCTCTGCATGTTTACGTGTAGCTGTTAGTTTCTCAAAACTATGTCATTCCACAAAAATTTTAACGTTCGATATATGATGTATTCCCTTAGAGCGCCGAGATTTAAGAGTTTCTACTTCGACAGTGTTATCATGATTAATTTTGCGAACTCTGTATGGACCGTTATAAAGCAGAAAAAATTTGCGACACAAGCCTTTTCCTTTGTGAGACAAACGATGAGACTTAATTAACACCTTTTGACCAACTGACAAGGTTTTTAAACGACCAGGACGTTTAGCTGATTTCTCTCTTCTAGCAGTCACAGATGCAATATTTTGTAGAGCCAGGTTGACAACTTCAGAATGCCGCAGTTTCCGTGAAGGCGGAAAAGGAACGATTTCAGAAATGCGATTTGTCGGTGCTTTATTTTTTAATATCAATATAGGCGGTAAAGAAGTTGAATCATTAGGGAGTTCATTCAGAATGTTTTGAAAAATGTGAAGATACTGATCCCATGTTCTGTGATTCTGATGACAATAAAGTCGACACAATTTATTGATTTCCTTCATCCATCTCTCTGAAGCGTTAGATTGAGGGTGAAAAAGTGAAATGAAAATTGGTTTAATCTTACGACGCCCTAGAGTACGAAGCCAAATTTTAGAGCGAAACTATTATCCGTTATCTGATACAACCTTATCAACATGACCCACTTCTTTAAGAAAATGTTTGATGAAAGCGTTAGATACTGAACGAGCTGTTGCTTTCCGTAAAGGTGTAAAACACACATATTTTGATGTCAATTCCACTGCTACCAAAATGTACGCAAAACGTTGTAGCAGAACGAACCACTGGACCGAACAAATCGACTGCAGCCATCTCCTTTAATTTTGCTGGAATGATAGGAAACAACAGTGCTCTGCGAGAAATAGTTAGCGGCTTAGCCTTTTGACATAATTTGCATTTAGCAAGAACAGATCGAATACGTTTTTCCATATTACTGAAGTAGCAATTTTCTCGTAATTTATGAAAGCATTTTCTGGGACCAATGTGTGCATAACTGAAATGTGTGTACCAAATCAATTTATTGACCCACTCATCAGGAATACAAACTAACCAAACAGAGTTGTCGACCGATTTTCGTTTTAAAAGAATGTCATTGCGAACTAAATAATGCTGTCTAATCGCTACGCTTTCCTTTCTCCTCCACTTCTCCTTAATGTCCTTCCAGATTGGATCCTTATTTTGCTCCTTAGCGATGTCCTGGAGCGAAGACGAAATAAAGTTCTCAAACGCAACACCTTGAATATATATCAAACAATAATTGTTTTCTATGCAGTCCTCTTCAGCACTTTGTTTCAAACCCACATGTGCACGTGATAAAGCATAAGCAATAATATTTGAAGAACCCTGTATGTAAACAATACTAAAATAAAATTCCTGTAGATACAGCGCCCATCGTGACAATCTTCCATGTGTTAATTTTGCTGACATAAGAAATTCCAGAGCTCGATGATCGGTGTAAACCTTAGTATGTCTGCCATACAAAAAGATGCGAAATTTTGTGAAAGCCCATACAACAGCCAAAGCTTAAAGTTCTGTAATCGAATAATTCTTTTCCGATTTAGAGAGAACACGACTACCAAATGTAATAGTTTACTGTACTACAACGCCGTCTTCTTCTATCTCTTGAAGTAAGTGTGCACCTAGGCCTTCGTATGATGAGTCCGTCGCCAAACAAAAATCTTTAGATAAATCCGGATGTGAAAGAAATGGAGCAGCAACTAAAGCATCACGAAGTTGTTCAAAATCTGATTGAGCTTCCTCATCCCAACACCAATTAGAATTCTTTCCAGATAGTTCACATAAACGAGGTGTGGCCAAATCGTCCAATCTAACAAAGCGTCTAAGAAAATTACAGACACCAAGGAAACTACGAACATCACGTTTTGTAATAGCAACAGCATAATTACGAATAGCGTCTAGTTTCTCTGGATCAGGAAGAATACCATCTGTAGAAATAATATGACCAAGAAATTTCACCTGAGAACGACCAAATTCAGATTTTTCCAAGTTCACTGTAATGCCAACTCTTGAAAAAATACGTAATAATGAATCCAAAATTTTGTTGTGCTCACTCCAAGAACGTTTAGCAATAAGAATATCGTCAACATATGAAGTAATATTGTCACGAAGATAAACAGGTAAAATTTCGTTTAAACTACGAATGAATGCTGCAGAAGATATAGTAAGTCCAAACGGTAATTTCCGAAATTGGTAACAGTTACCAAAGGCTAAAAAGGCAGTGTATTTTCTACAATCGGGGTGGAGTTCTATTTGCAAAAAACTTGCGCGCATATCAATCGTGGATAAAACTTTAATTTCATGGAAATGTTGAAGAAGTTCATCTAAATTTTGTGGACGGTCAGTTTCAGGAATGATGATATTATTTATCTGTCTGGAGTCCAGAACCAAACGAATTGACCCATCCTTTTGAAGAACGACGTGTAATGGGCTGGTATAAGGACTGACTGCTGGCTCAATAATGCCATGATCTAACATGTATTGAAGTTCACTCTTAACCTTGTCTCTGTAAGCCAAAGGAATAGCGTACGTTTTCCCCCGAAATGGTGTGTGTTCTTTTACTTTAAATAAATATTGTAAGCCTTGTATAGTTCCTGTGTGATGACTAAATACTGTAGCATGTGAAGTCAAAATTTGGTGCAGCTCTTCTCTTGCAACGTCATCCGGCACTTCAGCTTTCTTAACCTTTTCATTTATTAATTCTTCGCTATTAATTATATCATCCATCCCGTCTCTGTATCTATTGTCATTGTCATGAACGAACACATTGTCGTCATAATACTCAGCGAAAACATCAGAAGTAAGAAACCTTAAACATTTTGTGTCTGATTCAGATTTTGTTAAACACTCGAAAAATTTCAAACATTTCGGCATTCCAGCAACAGTCAAATTCACACTTCCTTCTTTAAAGTTCAAAATTGCCTTATGTGTGTTAAGGAACTCCATACCTAATATAATCTGTGTACTGAGTAATGAAACAATAATAAAATTAGCAGAAAATTCGTATCCTTGACAAATGAAATTTAAACTGGTCTGTTGTTTGACTTCCACACTTTTTCCAGAAATAGCGCCTCGAATTGTAGTTTTAGAAACAGGTAACACAGGATAAGCAATATTTCTTACACATATACGAAAAACTGATTCATTAATGACATTCAATAGGCTCCCAGAATCTAAAACTGCAGTGAACTTATTCTTACCCATACATACTTTAATAACAGGATGTAAAAATGCGTCTACATTATTTTCCTTTTCGTCTAACAAGATGTCTCTCATGTCTTCCAAGCGTACGTAGTGTAAAGTCGTAGTGTCATTACTTTCTGAACCGTCTATATCGCTGCCAGAAGCCGAAGCCACAAGTCATTGTCGATTGCCTGCGTCACGTCTTTGATTATTCGCGTCATTTCGCGGATCAATTTCTACTATTTGCACTTGTCTCTCTGAAGTTCTGTCACGTGGAGGTTGCCAATTAGGTCCTTCCTGTCTGTCAGATGCAAATTCTTGGTTGTGTCTGTTATTAAAATTTCTATTTTCCTGTCTGTCTGCATGACTACTTCTTGTGTAATTTCGACTGTCACTTCTGAAATTATTGTTGTATCTACTACCCTGGTTATATATGTAGTAAGAATTTCTATTACTGTATGAATAATTTCTGTCTTGTTTATACCGATTACTGTTTCCGTATGATTGATCATTCCGGTAGGAATTACCGTTATTATAATTGTCTGTGTAATTTCTGTTAGAACGTCTGTTATTGTCATAAGGCTGGTATCTATTGTCCTGTCTGTTTCGTCTGTCATTCTCAAAATTACCCATATAACGTCCGTTCCGATCATTATCCCTTCTCTATGAAAATCTACTGTTATTACCGTTACTGAAAAAATTACAAGAAGTCCCGTCGTCGTTGTCATACTCAAGTTCTTGTAGCAAAGTCTTAAAAGTCTCAATGTCATCTTTACATCTTCCGGCTAAAGCAATTTGTCTTATCGATTGTGGCAGCTTAGTTAAACAAACGCGAATTAATTCAGTCGGGCTATAAGGGCTGGAAAGGAACTGACTCTTTCGAATCATGTCTTCAAAGTATTCTGATGGCGTGCGGAACTCAGACTGTTTAAAATTACGCTGCATAATAAGACTGTTTTTGACTCTGTCTTGCGTGTTTTCGGACCAATATGTCGATAGAAATGCATGATAAAAATCATTTAGATTATTACAATCTCTAATAAGTGCGCGCATCCGCGTCGCCGGTTCGTTTTCTAAATATCCACACATAAATTCCAGTTTGTGACTTAGCGGCCAATTTGGTGGAGGTGCGTACATAAATTGATCTAACCATGAACATGGATGTATGTCGATCTTAGAATTGCGAAAGATCTTAAATTTCCGAGCAGTTAAGAAGTGTTTATAGTCAAAGTTCTCTCCTCGTGGCGACAAAGACCTACCGCGTCTGTCCCAGTCCGAATGTCGATTATTGTCAAGTTCACGCGCCTGGCGCTCTCTTGTTGCATCCCGTAAATGAAATAAATTATTGTCTTCAAAGCCCTCTGCTATCTGTGATTCTAAATTTCTTCTGCTGTCTTTTCCTACGATTTCGCTTTCAATTTGTTTGACTTGCTTTTGTAATGCCTCAACTTCCCTTTTAACGCGTTCATTAAATTTTCCCTGTTTTTCAACATGCTTATTTATGTTCTGGGACTCTTCGGTTTCTGCAAATGGTAATGGAGCTGTATCATCCGAATCTCTGTCCCCATTTAAACTAAGATTTGTCAATTTATCTGAAATCTCCTCAACTCTTTCCGATAAGTCACCTATTTGTTCTTCTGTTCATTTACGCCTTCCGTAAGTGTCGCGACTCGGGTTTCAGTATTCACACATTTAGTAGTTAACTGTTCATACTGTTGTGTTAGGTTATTTATTCTGTCATTTGGTACGGATCCCTCGATTCTTTCAAGTATTTCTTCCTTATCGTGTGCACGTTGTAAATTTAACTCTGAAAATTTTTGTACTATCACGCGATCTCTTTCTTCCTGTTCTCCATCCTGTTCCTTTTGTCTGATTTCTATTGAAATTAATCTATTATTGTGAACATTCAAAATCGGTTGTACTTCTTCTCTAATTTCTTTCTTTAATTCCATCTTTCATGTTTTTGAAGCATGTCCCTATCCGTGAGTCTAACCGTGTTTCCATTGTTCCCATATCAATTTCTAACCGTGTTGCCAAAGTTCCCATCTCTGATTTAAATTCAGATCGTAACTGTGATCCCAGTGAGTCTAACCGTGTTTCCATTGTTCCCATATTTGTTTTTAATTCAGATCCCAAATTTAATATTGCACTCATCAACTGCTCCATATTAACTTGTTCGAAATTCTTTTCGCCCCTAACATTTCCCGCAAAACCAACTTCTTTCGTCATAGCTGTAAAGCTATCTGTGTTCGATACTATTTCAGAATCTTCTATCGTTAATCTCGTATTCTGTGAATTTTCTGATTGAGAAAAATTTTGAAATGGTTCCAGACTATTTTCCCGACTTATTAAATTGTTTTCCACTTCATTATTCATCATACAGTTCTCCTGTGTTGGCGAGTTCGCCATGTCAACAATTTCGTCATTCTGACTATCCAACATTTTTGCCTTTTTCATCGATCGCGTAATCATTTACAAAACATACAAAACTCGTCACTATACGAAAATTACACACAATGACACTTTATCACCAACAATACCATTCACACGAAATGCTTCCCTCAAGCACCATTAACGAACAATTGAAATCTTCATAATTGCACAAAATTATCAAACCCGTATACAAGACAACAAAAATTAAATTCTGCAAAAAATACCATTAGAAGAATGACAATTACCAAATCTAGACATGCAATATAGACTACAATTACTAAACTACAAATTACTACAACAATACTACTGTCTGCTATTTTTACAATCAGAATAATTCCAAGGGACGATCCTGGCAGGGTCGCCACATGCATGGGGGCTTAATTAAATAAAGAATGCAAATACTTTTTTAATTTTAGTCGCTGTCTGTCCGATTACGCAGTCTCGTAACCGGTTGGCCCTGTGTGGTATAGTACGCAATCTGACTGCATAGAATAACAACAACGAATGAAAGAAAATTTCCGTTAACACAATTAATTAATTAAGTCCTCAGCAACTATAAAACCTACGAAACAACAAAACACAAGTGTAACTGTTCTGTATGTGGAAGTGTGATTCAATGTACACATCTGGCACGGTTCTTCCTCAATAAGACAAGATATTTTAAATACCATTTATACTGAAGTAGTTAAAAAAAATAAACAGAAATACTATAATTGCACATCGAAACCAGAAATACAGTCTAATACAAGAACACGAGCCAAATGCTTTGTTGACTGAACCTGTGACCAAGGGGCATTATTGTTTCAAACATTTGAAATAAAAAAATAAAATAATTTTCTTTACCTTTATATATATTGACGAGAAGTACTCTGATCATTACAATATCTCCATTCGAACAGCATCTGGTGTCTAGCCCATCAAAACATCTGCACACAACATGGCCTCAAATAGTACAGGTATCAACATCCTCTCTCCAAAGCACTAACTACCACCACATCTCAACAACGACTGTCTACTGCTACTTCTCAATAAGCACTCTCCACCACGACTTCTCAACAAGAATTGCCTACTACGACTTCTCGACAAGAACTCTCCACTACCACATCTCAAGAAGCTCTGCCCACTGCTACTTCACAATAAGCACTGCCTACTGCTACTTCTCAATAAGCACTGCCAGTGGAGGCGGCGAAATAATACTCTTTGGCGCAATCTCTGGCGCTGTGGCTCAGTGTAGCCACCTTTCAACGTCCTTTGTCCATCTGTGTACTCTACCCCAATGCATTTAGGCTGGAGGTTTTAATTTTTTTCAGAGTGGCTGGCTTATCGTTTTTTGTTCTTGTGATCAGCCAGCCATGTTGGTCTGCTCTAATGTTTTAACCCCTTACAACTGTTTCTTGCGTCTCTCTGTGATTTTCTTGAGTTATTTTGTCCATTGTAGTATTTATTGTCTTATGTCGTTCTTGTGATTTTTCGTTTCTCCTGGTTTTGTGCGACAAGTCTTGTTTGTTCTACTCCTTCCCTCATGGTCTTGTTTCAAAAGGTACAAGGGACCGATGACCAAACAGTTTGGTGTCCCCCCCCCCCCCCCCTAAATCAACAAACCAACCTGTCGCTCCTTATTCTCCAAGTTGGTGCCTCGTAGTTCTTTCCATATCCAGGAGAATGATTTCCTGCAGGGCTCAGAATTAAGTGTCCCTTTATTTTTAGTGGCAGCTGTGCGGCCATCTTCTCACCTTCTCTGTATGCAGACGACTTTTCCATTTCCAATTGCTTCTCCAGTACCAGTGTTGCTGTGCGGCCCCTGTAGGAAGTCACCTGAAGGCGTGCGTCACGTGCATCTGTTAACAATGTATCGTTCATCCTAAACATGAACTTTATATTGATGACAATCCACTCACTCAGAAAGTGTATTCCAGTCAACATTGTTGAAAGCTTTCTCTAAGTCTATAAATTTTATAAACGTATGTTTGCCTTTCTTTAATCTATATTATAAGGTTAGTGGTAGCGTCAGTATTGCCTCACGTGTTCCTACATTTCTCGGGAATCCAAACTGATCTTCATCGACATCGGTTTCTACCAGTTTTTCCATTCTCGTGTAAGGAATTCGTCACCATGACTTTTTAAACTGACAGTTCGGAAATATTCATACCTGTCAGAACCCACTTTCTTTGACACTGGAATTATTACATTCTTTTTGATGTCTCAGGGTATTTCGCCTGCCTCATTCATTATGCACACTATGTGGAATGATTTTGTCACGGCTGTCTCTCGTAAGACCGTCAGCGGTTCTGATGGAATGTTGTCTACTCCAGAAGCCTTGTTTCATCATAGTTCTTTCAGTGATCTGTCAAATTCTTCTCGCAGTACCATATCTCCCGTCTCATATTCATACACGTCCACTTCCATTCCTATAATAATGCATTCAAGTTTATGTTCCTCGTTTAATTATTTATATGTACTACATATTTAATTTCTTCCCTTTCAAACTTCAGCTTACTCCTGGATTCGATGTATCATCTATTCTAAAGTTTGAATAGGTTTTCCCACCTTTTATTATAATCAAAATATCTACCATTTGCAATACAACTTTCTGAAACAATTTCTGACCTAAATCTCTCATGAATATACTTACTCTGAATTGATATGACCTTCCCTCAAACAAAAACGGTATGTATGGTCTGGAACTCAGAGGTAATGGGACTTGTCGATAACGTGACGTCAAGTCCATTCTATTTATGAACTTAATTCCTCGTAAACTGACGAATAATTCCTCCATTTACCCTAGTCTGTTGCATTCCATCCCATTAATGTGATTTACTCGCAGGTATGTGTGACTAATGGAACTCCTCCACAACCTTTATTTGTGCCTAATAATGGACTGTTCTAACATCTTCTCTATTTCTTTACTCACACCTTCCTAAAGGGCTACAGGAATAGGGTGAGATTAAAAAAAAAATGGTGTGTCGTCTTTGACATTCAATTCAGATTCATTCCTCCATTCGCCACAAGCGAGAAAAACCTCTCTAAAACCTCGATCAGAAAGTGGGAATGCCAACGACACTGACCGACATCAAAAGCGCAACACATAACAAATGATATTTAATTATGTACATAATTAAAATATAGCACATTATCCTATATTTTAGCGCAGGGTATGTCATTCGCATGTCATTGGGATTGCTTATTGAGCAAACAATGAAGGGTCGACTGTTTATTGCAATAGCTTTGATTTACGTATCCCAGGAAACCTGAAAACAAGACACAGGGTGAGAACGAAGTCTTTCGCGACTGCACTTATATGTAAAACATTCTCTGTTTTCTTGCCCGGCAAGACGGAGGGTGTGAGACAATAATGTTTTCCCGCTCTTGAAGCACTTATTGTTGCATCTTGCATTGTTCTGCTATCTGTCATGCGTGTTTGTAGGATCTTGCAGTGATTATTGCGATCAGCTTACTGGTGTAAACACGTCGTTAAGATGCTCTAAGGGTGGTTGAAGCATGCATTACTGAAGTGTTGAGAACTAAAAGTTACAAGAATGTACAGGAAAACTGGAGGCTACGGAATGAAATTAGAAGCCGGTCCGAAAAGAGAATCATCAGCAAGAGATGTCCACCTTTCATCACCTCAAGTTATCCATAAACGTCGTTTCATCGCCGTTGAAACACGAAGTCTTCTTCAAAAAGTTCGAAGGATCAACAGTGTCAGTGGCAGAACCGTTCGAAGAAGACTGGAAGAACAAATCTTGAGTCCAGAAGACCTATTACAGGCCCAGAACTGACCAGAGCGCACCACACAGCTCGGCTACATTTCGCAAGGGAATATTCCACAACGCCTACTTCAACTAAGAGCAGAGAGAAGGTCTGGAGACGGCCTGGAAAAAGTTTTTCCCTTACAATTTCTCGTCCAGGACGCCTTTTTTTGGAGGTCCTCTGATGCTTTGGGCATGAATCAGTATGACTACAAGGACGGGCTTGGTCTTCGTGGAGCATGAGAGCCTTACAGAACTTCGGTATGTGGAAGAAATCCGTCCGGACCATGCTGTGCCTTTCGTTTCAATTGTTGGTAATGGATTTAGACTAATGCTTGACAATACACACCTACATGTTGGAAGAGTTGTGCCAGAGTTCTTGGATAAAGCTGAGAGACGTGCTATGGCTTGGCCTGGAGGACGCCCTGAGCATGTTCAGGACGAACTGGGGAGAAGAGATCGTCAACACTTTTCACAGACTCTACAAGGCCCATGGGAGGCCCTCCTGAAGGAATGGGAGATGATTCTTTCAGAGGACTTTGCAGTAATAATTAGATACGTGTGTGCCATGATTGATGTAAGAGAAGGGAATTGCACGTGTTTGGAGATGTGAAGAGATGTTTGTGAACGGATTTCTGAAACGTATAAAAGGAAAACAGCGATACATTAGCTTCAAGAGCTTCCTCAAAATTTGTTTGAAATGTCAATCCACTCGTCTTACTTCCGCATCTCTGGCTTAAATTGTTTATAATCGTCTTTTTTTCGCTCTTAGATACCAAAATGGAACCCTACAATATTTTATCATAAAATAGTGAATTGGTCTTACAAAAGCGACTTGCATTGAAAGTAAAAAAAATTAAAATATATTTTTAAAAAACTGAAGTATTGAGTTATTCTTGCCAGTGAATGTATTTTCAATTTAACTCTGTTCCAAACTCTTAAATAGGTTGTTAGATTCTAATTATATAGGAAGCAGAACAGATCAGTAAGAAAGAAGAAAGGCACAGTAGAAAGGATTTCACATAACAAAAGGAAGTTCCACAACAAGAAATATATTTCAACGTAAAAAAAATATGAACACGATACCAGGAAAAGTTGCATGAGACATGAACGATGGGAAAGTCAGAAATAATGCGATTAGAAGCATTAGGAATCATATATTAGCGGTGGATACTGGAGATCAAATTGACTTCTCTCGCCAGAATTATGACGTCTTGTAACGAGACAACGAATGAAACGTCTAACAAGGAACATAGTGAACCAAAGATATATGACAGAAAAGCCAAAAAAACTGGTACACCTGTCTAATATGGTGTAGGGCTCCTGCAAGCACTCAGAAGTGTCGCAACACGGCGTGGCATGGACTCTAGTAATGTCTGAAGTAGTGCTCGAGGGAATTGACAGCATGCATCCTACCGGGCCGTCCATAAATCCGTGACAGTATGAGGGGGTGAAGATCTCTTCTGAACAGCACGTTGCAAGGCATTCTATATACGCTCAATAATGTTCATGTATGGGGAGTTTGGTGGCCAGCGGAAGTGTTTAAACTCAGAAGAGTGTTCCAGGAGCCTTTCTGTAGCAATTATCGACGTGCGGGGTGTCGCATTGTCCTGCTGGAATTGTCAATGTCTGTCGCAATGCACAATAGAAATGAATGGATGCAGGTGAGCAGACAGGATGCTCACAAACGTGTCACCAGTCAGAGTCGTATCTAGACATATCAGGGATCCCATATCATTCCAACTGCAGACGCCCCACACCACTGCAGAGCCTCCACCAGCTTGAACAATCCCCTGCTGAGATGCATGGTCCATGGATTCATGAGGTGGTCTCCATAACCGTACACGTCCATCCACTCGATACAATTTGAAACGAGACTCGTCCGACCAAGCAACATGTTTACAGTCATCAACAGTCGTCAACATGTAATATGTTTCCTGGTGAGGCGTAAGGCTTTGTGTCGAGCAGTCATCAAGGGTACACTAGTGGTCCTTTGTCTCCGATGTTGTTTCGTTGAATGGTTCTCCAACTGACGTTGAATGCCCAGCATTGAAATGAGCAGCAGTTTACGAAGGCTTGCACTTCTGTCACGTTGAACGATTCTCTTCAGTCGTCGTTGGTCCCGTTCTTGCAGTATCGTTTCCGGCCGCAGCAATGTCGGAGACTTGATGTTTTATCAGATTCCTGATATTCACGATACGCTCGTGAAATGGTAGTAAGAGAAAATCCCTACTTCCTCGCTACCTCGGAGGTTCTGCGTCTCATTGCACGTGCGCCGACTGTAACACCACGTTGGAACTCACTTAAATCTTGATACCTGCCATTGTAGCAGCAGTAACAGATCCAACAACTGCGTCAGACACTTGTTGTCTTATATAGGCGTTGCCGACCGCAGCGCCGTATTCTGCCTGTTTAGATATTTCTGTATTTGAATACCCAGTTTCTTTGGCACTTCAGTGTAGAGTAGCTGGACACCAAATGAGCTGTTGCTATAGTATATCGTCAAAGGAATGGACTAAGCTGAAAACGTTGTGAAACGTTTGATAAATATAGAATTGGTGCTTGGTGATGGAACACGTCTCATTTGTGTCAATGTAAAATCAGTAACGCAGACATGAGCAAAAGCAGGAGAACATGGTGTCTTGGACGTTGTCTTTCATCTAGGGGTCTACAGCTTCAAAAATCAAATTATACAGTAAGACGCATCAGAGGATGAAGAGCAATTTTTAACTCTGCGTAGTACCTGTTCAAGGACCCGTAGATGTGTCATCAGCTGGAAACCCAGCCCGAGCTGTTTACTTGCTTGACGAGAACCTTGAACGAGGCTGCTGCTGTTCTCTGCGTTGCGCACTCGTTCGCTGCGTCCGCTTTGTCTACCCTCAAGAAAGAGATAATAGCGAACGAATTGACTGTTACCTCTCGTCCCGGAATCACGCACGCCACTGCGCCAGTATCTCAAGTACCGTAAAATGCGGTGAATATAAACAACAGGATGAATATAAGGGGAGCTTACAACAAAGTTTTATGTTATCATGTCGAAAGAGAAATTGGAATACCATTAAAAGATTTATTTATCTGCTTCGGAAGTGGACCAATCTAAAACGGAAATGATGAATTTCGTCAGTTGAAGTTTTGTTCACTCTGTGTCGAACACCGGATGTGGTGATGAATTTTAATTCGACCCTTATTTGTAACAACCAATATAAACTGTTTTTCTTTTTTTAAATTTCAGCACATGGTAAGCCAAGTTTCGGTCCCGTTTCATTAACCAGGCGCTCTGTTTTGAGGTATACTTTCATCTAATTTGTGTTTCAGCTAATGGGAAAGGTAGGGTTGTGTTTTAGAATTTGTGGGATGAACAGAAACCGTAATCGTGTTTCTTCAGAAGAAGATCAAAAATTTGACAGAATTGAAAAAACACTGTTACTGTTGTCAACTCATGACTGCTCGACACAAAGCTTTAAGCCTCGCCAAGAAACATATTGCCTGTTGATGACTGTTGATGACCGGAAACATGTTGCCTGGGCGGACGAGTCTCGTTCCAAATTGTATCGAGCGGATGGACGTGTGCGGTTGTGGAGACCACCTAACGAATCCATATACTTTAATCACTTGCTGCGATTAAAGTATATGGAAACAGTGAGCAGTCGTTAAATCTGAATGGAAGTAAAACTTGTTGTTTAGAAGACAAACGTTATGTTGATGGTTTTTCTGGAAAAACACAATGAAGATTAAACACGCTTAGTTTGACAATGAGCAATCATTCTCGAGTCTATGAGATGTTGTTCGAGAACTCTTTGTTATTTCTGGGGGATACAATTTGTAGACGTAAAGCCATCATTTTTAAACTGGTGAGATTGTATTAATTTATTAACAAAGAAACCATGTTCATAAATTTAATGTTGCGACAGACTAATTAGAGATATAATAATTTCTATTTGGAAAACAGAAAAAACCACAATTCGTGCAATATTTTTAGTTTTTCTATTGAATAAAACTTTTGTTGAACCAGAAACATTTTGTTTCTTATTCTTCTAGATCTGAAATAGATTTTGACATGTTTTATTCACCCCAAAGGACAATAAACATAAAAGTAATAAGATTAACAGCACTACTTCAAATTCATCCCTCTCTGTGGGGTGAATAGAAACACTACGTTTCATCTTTTGATGTTATAAAAGAATGAGATACGACCGAAATCTAATTATTAGCTTAAAGTTAGTCCGGGTTTATAATCATATATAATTCTGTTGTTGTTTTTTGGGGGAGGAGACCAGACAACGAGGTCATCAGTCTCATCGGATTAGGGAAGGACGGGGAAGGAAGTCGGCCGTGCTCTTTCAAAGGAACCATCCCGGCATTTGCCTGGAGCGGTTTTAGGGACATCACAGAAAACCTAAATCAGGAAGGCCGGACGCGGAAGTGAACCGTCGTCCTCCCGAATGCGAGTCCAGTGTGCTAACCATTGGGCCACCTCGCTCGATATATAGAATTCTGCTTTTGATATCTACTTTTAAAATTGTCAAATTTTCTTTTAACGTGGATAACTTTTTCTGTTCAGCCATTCCTTACGGTATTTTCTTTCCGTTGCAAACGGTAGCGAATGACTTGGATATACTTGACAAAAATGATCTAACAAGGAAACAACACACTCAGTCACCCACCAAGTATGTTTTTCTTATATCTCTCACCCACACTTGTGTCACTACTATACATCCTGTTTATTCGGAAAGGAACAATAATAACAGTAACAATCGTAATGGTACATTCGGGGTGGGGTACAAACGAGGCATAATTAGGAATCGTGATGAAATGAACATTTATTTATCGATAAATTTATGTGCGCTTCACAGTGATACCTATCATACTTGGAACAACGAACACTTCACTTGTGCTGCTTTTCTACGATCAATACGAAGCAACTGTTAACCAGATTCCTAGAAGCGACTTCACTGCAATCCAGTCTGCTGTGTTACAGACCGCATCATTCAGGTAGCAGTAGATACAGTTCATTGCGTCTCTGGACGCTTATTCATTAGCGTGCACTGCAGTGATACACTTAATGTGTTTTCGCAATGGAGACGCTGTAAGGAACTTAGGCAACGAGTTAAAAATAATCGTATGTGGATTTGGTGAAAGGTAAGTGAAAACGAATAAATGATCGTATTTGAACTCAGTACGAACTCGGTTGCAGTCCGGCGCCACAGCCAGTTGCGCTAACGGCGCTAGACCACTCGTATGATATTCAATCAAAGTCGAGAAAATTCGAACTTCGATTTGTCGGAAACGTTTTAGAAGCACGCCGTACAAAGCATCATTTGTTACTTCTAAGTACGTACTTATATAGTGCCTCGCTAATTGGTAGCAAAGCTTTTTTAAAATTATTTGACATGCTAATGCAGATGGACAAAACCAAAAGAGTATCAAGACACCATTTTTAGGAAAGGATGTAAATAAAGATACGTTTGATGCTTGGTGATAAAAATGAAATAGGTATAAAGTTACGGACTGGTACAATATTATCAGTTTCCCGGAAGTAAATTTTAAGGTGAACGAATGGAGGGTTTCCTGAATGAGCTTGAACTACTCATACGCTAGATACATGTCTGCCCTCGAAGTACAGTACTGTGCAAAGAAGGTACAGTAACGCAGTGGAAATGAATGAAAGTGGGCGAGCATGTTGTCAGAGGCCTCCTAGTCACGCACAGAAAGTTGGACGTCAAATGTTGTGAGATTAGCGTATCGGTAGTGCTAAGTGGGGTAAGACCCGCAACACGACGCAGTTGGAAGGGGAAAAGACAAGGGAGTTAATCGGCAACACTTACGGTGCACTGTAGTGGTGTTCCTGATTACAGTACGGCCCGGGGGAACATCTAGATAACTTCCCACGGGCGAAATTCGTAGGGAAACTGGAAGAAGGACGGAGGGTGACGAGTTCCCCACCGTATGCACTGCTGCCAGAAGGGGAGGACGTGGTTGACCATGATCTACTACAACAGCAGATGACCGCTACACTGTACAACAGGCAAGAAAGGACCCACGTCAAACAGCGAGTTTAATAGTGCCATCATATTTAACAGTACTGGAAGGAACGCTATCTTGCGCTCCATAGTGGCAAGAAGTCGGTGGCATCGTCTGCGATGCTGCCAAGAACGTAGGGAGTGGACCAGAGAGGAATGCAGTCGAGTGCTATTGTCGGATGATGGCAGATTCAGACTGAGTGGTGATACTGGAGGGACCGATGACCGTAGCAGTCTGGTCCCTTTAATCCCCACAACCAAGCAACCAAGTGATACTGGAAGTACCCTCATATGGCGAGTGGGGGCAACATGTAATGCACCCAGGAATGTTGTCGGACGTGGTCGTTGTGGTGGTCCAAGTGTTTTGATATGGAGAGGCATAATGTTGCATGGATGTACTTACATCCAAATGTTTGAATACGGTACAGCCACCGGTCAATGTTATCGTGACAGAATACTCTTTCCCCATGAGAATCTTTTCAGGCCCTGACATCGGTTTTACGGATGGCAGTATGCTGCTACATGCAACAGGTTAGGTGGAACAGCTCTTGGCACGCGAGGATATTTGGCGAATGGACTAGGCTGCCCGTTGCCCCAAACTTAAGTCCCATCGGACACGGGTGGGTTGCGATGGAGTGACGTATTCCAGTGCGTTAAAATCCACCAACGATCCAGAAGTTATCAACCGCGCTGTTGGAGGAATGAGACTCCCTATCACATGAGCTCATAACGAACTTGTGGCCAGCATGGAAGTGCATTGAAGAGCATGCATTGCCGTCTGTGGTGGTAACACCAAAGCACGTTCTTCCCTTTGTAATGTTCACGGAACCTCCATCAGTTATTGCCTTTGAATAAAACCGTTGTTTCTGTTCGTCTCAGGGTGTACTTATTTCAGTTACCTTTTATATTGCACTGTAGAAGTTGTTTCTACGTAATTGTATGGCCCAAGTTCCACCAAGCTCTGTTACTTGGCAATGACACATTATGATAAGTTAGTGTCATCCTTAAGTTTTGAATTCTAGTGTATTAAGAAATGAAGTAGTGGAAAAGAAAGGAAACAAGGTTACATTTCAAGATCATGGAGTCATCAAGGGCGGGATGAGCGCTATGTGGCTTAGCTCTTAGGTCGTTTATTCATTATTTATTTTGTTTATATTTATTTAGAGGACAAATGTAAGGATGTAGAGGCTTATCTCACGAGGGGTAAGATAGATACTGCCTACAGGAAAATTAAAGAGACCTTTGGAGAAAAGAGAACCACTTGCATGAATATCAACATGAATATCAAGAGCTCTGATGGAAACCCAGTTCTAAGCAAAGAAGGGAAAGCAGAAAGGTGGAAAGAGTACATAGAGCGTCTATACAGGGGCGATGCTCTTGAGGACAATATTATGGAAATGGAAGAGGAGGTAGATGAAGATGAAATGGGAGGTACGATACTGCGTGAAGAGTTTGACAGTGCACTGAAAGACCTAAGTCGAAACAAGGCCCCGGGATCAGACAACATTCCATTAGAACTACTGACAGCCTTGGGAGAGCCAGGCCTAACAAAGCTCTAACATTTGGTGAGCAAGATATATGAGACAGGCGAAATTCCCTCAGACTTCAAGAAGAAGAGTAATTCCAATCCCAAAGAAAGTAGGTGTTGACAGATGTGAAAATTACCGAACTATCAGTTTAATAAGTCACAGCTGCAAAATACTAACGCGAATTCTTTACAGACGAATGGAAAAACTAGTAGAAGCCAACCTTGGGGAAGATCAGTTTGGATTCCGTAGAAATATTGGAACACGTGAGGCAATACTGACCTTACGACTTATCTTAGAACAAAGAGTAAGGAAAGGCAAACCTACGTTTCTAGCATTTGTAGACTTAGAGAAAGCTTTTGACAATGTTGACTGGAATACTCTCTTTCAAATTGTGAAGGTGGCAGGGGTAAAATACAGGGACCGAAAGTCTATTTACAATTTGTACAGAAACTAGATGGCAGTTATAAGAGTCGAGGGACATAAAGGGAAGCAGTGGTTGGGAAGGGACTGAGACAGGGTTGTAGCCTCTCCCCGATGCTATTCAATCTGTATATTGAGCAAGCGGTAAAGGAAATAAAAGAAAAGTTCGGAGTAGGTATTAAAATCCATGGAGAAGAAATAAAAACTTTGAGGTTTGAACATGACATTGTAATTCTGTCAGAGACAGCAAAGAACTTGCAAGAGCAGTTCAACGGAATGGACAGTGTCTTGAAAGGAGGGTATAAGATGAACATCAACAAAAGCAAAACGAGGATAATGGAATGCAGTCTATTTAAATCGGATGATGCTGAGGGAATTAGGTTACGAAATGAGACACTTAAAGTGGTAAAGGAGTTTTGCTATTTGGGGAGCAAAATAACTGATGATGGTCGAAGTAGAGAGGATATAAAATGTAGACTGGCAATGGCAAGGAAAGCGTTTCTGAAGAAGAGAAATTTGTTAACATCGAGTATAGATTTAAATGTCAGGAAGTCGTCTCTGAAAGTATTTGTATGGAGTGTAGCCATGTATGAAAGTGAAACATGGTCGATAAATAGTTTAGACAAGAAGAGAATAGAAGCTTTCGAAATGTGGTGTTACAGAAGAATGCTCAAGATTAGATGGGTAGATCACATAACTAATAAGGAGGTATTGAACGGAATTGGGGAGTTTGTGGCACAATTTGACTAGAAGAAGGGATCGGTTGGTAGGACATGTTCTGAGGCATCAAGGGATCACCAATTTGGTACTGGCGGGCCGCGTGGAGGGTAAAAACCGTAGAGGGAGACCAAGAGATGAATACACTAAGCTGATTCAGAAGGATGTAGGCTGCAGTAGCTACTGGGAGATGAAGAAGCTTGCACAGGACAGAGTAGCATGGAGAGCTGCACCAAACCAGTCTCAGGAGTGAAGACCACAACAACAAGAATATATTTATTTCAGATTCCATGGATACATAGATTATAGGATGCTGATTAGAAAGTTTGTAAACAAACTAAAGAATTAATGAAACACACAAAAAACCGGTTGTGAGAGAGTATGTGTATAAATAACACGTGGTAGGGGAAAGTACTGAATCATTGTGAGGAATTCCTGTACAGTATATGATTATGCGGCAAGGACACCTGTCAACTTAGATAATCGCTCTTTTTTTTCGTTTATGCCGGAAGCCTACAGAAAATGAAAGCTTGTAGATAGTGTACACCTCTGCAAGCTTTGCTTAAGTAAGTGATATCCAAGTGCACATCGCTTTTCTCTCTAATGTTCAGTGCATGAATGCAGGTCAGCCTTCGCTCTGTGGCGAGGTGAGCGTCCGTCAACGGTGCAAGCACAGACGAGGACAAAACTTAATTAAATGCAACCATGTAGGAAAAGACAAATCGGTACTTACCGTAAGTTGTAGACAGGCACAATTAAAAGATACTTACATAAAGTTTTCAGCCAGAGATTTCATTCAGGAAAAGAGATACATATACCATTCACACAAACGAAGGCCGAAAGCTTTATGTAAGTGTCTTTCAGTGGTGCCTGTCTGCAACTTGACGTGTCTTCTTTACTGTAAGTACCCACAACGTTAATATTCCTACCTTGAGATTGCTGCACGGGATAGCCGCGCGGTCGGGGGCGCCTTGCTACAGTTCGCGCGGCTCCCCCCGTAGGAGGTACGAGACCTCCCTCGGACAAGGGTGTGTGTGTTGTCCTTAGCGTAAGATAATTTGAGTTAGAGTAAGTAGTGTGTAAGCCTAGAGACAGATGACCTCAGCGGTTTGGTCCCGTAGGAACTTAATATATACACTAATGGCCATTAAAAATTGCGACACCACGTAGATGACGTGCTACAGACGCGAAATTTAACCGACAGGAAGAAGATGCAGTAATACGCAAATGATTAGCTCTTCAGAGCATTCACTCAAGGTTGGCGCCGGTGGCGACACTTGCAACGTGCTGACAAGAGGAAAGTTTCCAACCGATTTCTCATACACAAACAGCTGTTGACCGCCGTTGCCTGGTGAAACGTTGTTGTGATGCCTCGTGCAAGGAGGAGAAATGCGTACCATCACGTTTTTGACTTTGATAGAGGTCGGATTGTAGCCTGTCGCGATTGCAGTTTATCCTATCAAGACATTGCTGCTCGCGTTGGTCGAGATCCAATGACTGTTAGCAGAAGATGGAATCGGTGGGTTCAGGAGGGTAATAGGGAACGCCGTGCTGGATCCAAACGGCCTCGTATCACTAGCAGTCGAGATGATAGGCATCTTATCCGCATGGCTGTAACGGATCGTGCAGCCACGTCTCGATCCCTGAGTCAACAGATGGGGACGTTTGCAAGACAACAACCATCTGCACGAACAGTTCAACGACGTTTGCAGCAGCATGGACTATCAGCTCGGAGACCACGGCTGCGGTTACCCTTGAAGCTGTATCACAGACAGGAGCGCCTGCGATGGTGTACTCAACGACGAACCTGGGTGCACAAATGGCAAAACGTCATTTTTTCGGATGAATCCAGGTTCTGTTTACAGCATCATGATGGTCGCATCCGTGTTTGGCGACATCGCGGTGAACGCACATTGGAAGCGTGTATTCATCATCGCCTGGCGTGATGGTATAGGGCGCCATTGGTTACACGTCTCAGTCACCTATTATACGCATTGACGGCACGTTGAACAGTGGACGTTACATTTCAGATGTGTTACGACCCGTGGCTCTACCCTTCATTCGATCCCTGCGAAACCCTACATTTCAGCATGATAATGCACGACCGCATGTTGCAGGTCCTGTACGGCCTTTCTGGATACAGAAAATGTTCGACTGCTGCCCTGGCCAGCACATTTCTCCAGATCTCTCACCAATTGAAAACGTCCGGTCAATGGTGGCCGAGAAACTGGCTCGTCACAATTCGCCAGTCACTACTCTTGATGAACTGTGCTATCGTGTTGAAGCAGCATTGGCAGCTGTACCTGTACACGCCATCCATGCTCTGTTTGACTCAATGCCCAGGCGTATCGAGGTCGTTATTACGGCCAGAGGTGGTTGTTCTGGGTACTGATTTCTCAGGATCTATGCATCCAAATTGCCTGAAAATATAATCAATGGCAGTTCTAGTATAGTATATTTGCCCAATGAATACCCGTTTCTTACCTGCATTTCTTCTTGGTGTAGCAATTCTAATGGCCAGTAGTGTATATTTATAACGCAGACAAAGAACTATCAGGGAGCCTGCGAGAGCAAATGTTTTCCTCCCCTACCACGCGAAAAGGAACGTTATTGTCACAGAGCTGAAGAAGGACATAGACAAGGCTTGCTTGGATGTTTTAATGGTTATTTCTAGGTATGGATCAAGAGTACTTATCCAAACATTGAAATAGCTTTGGAGATTAATAATTTTACTTTGGTGCGGAGCCACAGCCATGTAAAACTTTTTGAAAGATATAACCGCCTTTTGACTGTACAACAGGTTTTATTCCATAATTTAGATTTCGGCTTTAGGCTAATCCCAAGTGTCACAACTGGAACCGATTAAAGCACAACAGAAGTACAAGTATCAGAGAATCAGAAGGCAACAATTAAATAAATCTATGAGCTACGGGAATTGTTCACTTATTTACATAACAAAGTTCATCAGAACTGAGTAGAACACAAATCATCATCAAAATATATATCTTCGCTTAGAGACACATCAAAAAAGGTTTTGGATCACACCGGTTCCCAAAACTCCAGAAGATAGTCGTTGACTGTAGATGTTGCATTACAGACACAGACCTTTTGACTGTTCAGAGATGTCACCAAACCCACCTAAAGATGTAAACAATCATTCCTGATCAGCGTATATTAGACGGAGGAGGTCCAACAGCCGATCATTTCCAGTCATTCCACCAGGAAGGTTTTACACAGCTCGTCTTGTCTGTAGTTCAACCATGGCTAGACGGTCAGTACCGCGTTTCGATCGCGTGCGCATTGTTATTTTGTTCCAGGAATGGTCTCAACAAGGGAAATGTCCAGGCGTCTCGGAATAAACCAAAGCGATAATGTTCGGACATGGAGGAGATACAGAGAGACAGGAAATGTCGATGACATACCTCGCTCAGGCCTCCCAAGGGCTATTGTTGCAGTGAATGACCGCTACCTGTGGATTATGGCTCGGAGGACTCCTGACAGCAACTCCAACATGTTGAATAATGCTTTTCGTGCAGCCACAGGACGTCATGTTACGACTCAAACTGTGTGCAATAGGCTGCATGATGCGCAAATTCACTCCCGACGTCCATGAGGATGTCCATCTTTGCAATCACGACACCGTGCAGAGCGGTACAGATGGGCCCAACAACATGCCGAATGGACCGCTCAGGATTGGAATCACGTTCTCTTCACCGCTTATGCCTTCAACCACACAATTGTCCGAGACGTGTTTGAAGGCAACCCGGTCAGGCTGAACACCTTAGAGACACTGTCCAGCGAGTGCAGCAAGGTGGAGGTTCCCTGCTGTTTTGGGGTGGCATTATGTGGGGCCGACGGACGCCGCTGATGATCGTGGAAGGCGCCGTAACGGCGGACAATACGTGAATGCCATCCTCCGATGGATAGTGCAATCATACCGGCAGCATGTTGGCGAGGCATTCTTCTTCATGGATGATAATTCGCATCCACATCTTGTGAATGACTTCCTTCAGGATAACGACATCGCTCGACTAGACTGGCCAGCATGTTCTCCAGCGATGAACCCTATTGAACATGCCTGGGATAGATTGAGAAGGGCTGTTAATGGACGACGCGACGAACCACGAGGTGTAGAGGATCTACGCCGAATCGCTGTTGAGGAGTGGGACAATCTTGATGAACTTGTGGATATTATGCTACGACGAATACAGGCATGCATCATTCCAAGAGGACGTGCTACTGGCTATTAGAGGTACCAGTGTGTGCAGCAGTCTTGACCACCACCGCTGAAGGTCTCGCTGTATGGTGGTACAACATGCAATGTGTGGTTTATATGTGCAATAAAAGGGGTGAAAATGATGTTAATGTTGATCTCTATTCCAATTTTCTGTACAGGTTCCGAACTCTGGGCACTCGGCACCGAGACGATGCAAAAAAGTTATTTTTTTTTTCGTTATTGGATTTCAATTCCCCTTCCCCCAGAGGAGAGAGCAGTATGATGGAAAATGTTTTTTTTCTTTATTGTAATTTTAACACCTTATACAATGTAGGCCGCCAGCGGCAAAACTATGCCGCTCTTCGACCACAGATAATACATTCAGTACAAGTGGAGACATCGAAAAAAGAAACAACACGGTGGATAGACAACAGTAGACACACAAATTTAAAATACATGAAGTCGTTCACAGGTGCAGCGTCCAAGTAAAATCGTTCAGCACTCAAACACTAACAGAGACGACAGAAATAATACACGTGAACGAAGGAGCACAATCGACGAAACACTGAATCGCTAACACGATGGCACACACAAGCACTGGCGACGATCACTGGAGCTCGAATGTTCACTATATGTGTACAAGTTCGGGGACCTACCAAAAGGGGAAAAGTTGGGGGAGGAGGGAGAGGGGAGGGTGGAGATGCCAGTGACAGAGGAGATGGGAGGGGGAGGAAAGAAGATAGGGGTGTAGGGGAAGCCAGGAGGAGGAGGGAAGGGAGGAGGAAGAGAAGGGAGAGAAGGTGACCTCAGGAAAAACACACGGAGGGGAGGGGAGGATTAAAGTTGGTAGGAAGGGTAGATGGAGGGGTTAAGGGCATCATCAGGGAGTGGGAGTTGGTGGAAGCCACTTTGGGCAAAGGTATGGAGAGCGGGGGTATGTGGGAATAGATGCGTGGCAGCAGATGGGGTGGGAGAGGATGGGAGAGACAAGCAGTTGAGGGAGATCAAGTTTATGGGAGGTGTAGAGGATCTGTATTCATTTGAGGAAAAGGAGGAGATGTGGGAACGGAATGAGGTCATACAGGATCCACATGGGGGAGGGGAGACAGATGCGATAGGTGAGGCGGAGTGCATGGCATTCTAGGATCTGAAGAGATTTGTAAAAGGTAGGAGGGGCGGAGATCCAGGCAGGGTGGGCATAGCATAGGATAGGGTGGATGAGGGATTTATAGGTGTGGAGGATGGTGGGGGGGGGGGGGTGTCCAGACCCCATGAGCGGCCAGAAAGTAGCTTGAGGAGACGGAGTCAGGAGCGTGTCTTGATTTGGATTGTCTGGAGATGGGGGGTCCAGGAGAGGCGATGGTCAAGGGCGACGCCAAGGTACTTGAGGGTGGGGGTGAGGGTGATAGGACAGCCATAAATGGTGACATAGAAGTCGAGGAGATGGAAGGAAGTGGTGGTTTTGCCTACAATGATCTCCTAGATCCTGGAAGGATTGACCTTGAGCAACCACTTGTTGCACCAAGTGGTGAACCGTTAAAGATGGGATTGGAGAAGGTGTTGGGAGCGTTGCAGGGTGGGGGCAAGGGTGAGGAAGGTGGTGTCAACGGCATACTGGAGAAGGTGGACGGGTGTTGAAGGCGGCGGAATGTCCGCCGTATACAGAGGGTAGAGAAGGGGGGAGAGGACGGAACCTTGGAGCACACCAGCAGAGGGGTAGAAGGTATAGGAATCCGTGTTATGGATGGTGACGTAGGAAAGAAAGGACCTGATCAGACGAACATAGTTGATAGGAAGGACGAAGGTTTGGAGCTTGAAGAGGAGACCAGAATGCCAGACATGGTCGTAAGCACACTCAAGATCGAGGGAGAGTGAGATGGCGGATCGATGGGAGTTGAGGTGTTCAGAGAGGAGATGAGTGAGGTGAAGGAGAACGTCATCAGCAGAGAAGGATGGTCGAAAGCCACACCGGGTAGCGGGAAGGAGGCGGTGCTGGCGGAGATGCCGGTGGATGCTTCAGGTAAGGATGGATTCCAGGACCTTGCTGAAGACAGAGGTAGGGCTGATGGGACGGTAGGAGGAGACAGCAGATGGCGGTTTGTCAGGTTTGAGGAACATCAGGATCTGGGAGGTTGTCCTTAGGTCGGGGTAGTAGCTGGTGGACAACACCACATTATATAGCCTGGCCATAGTGGAGAGGAAAGAGCAGGAGCTTCACAGAGGTGGTGATAGGCAACACAGTCGTGACCAGGAGCGGTGTTGCGTTTCGTGTGGGGTGTATTGATGATATTCTCACTAGTGGTGGGGGCATTGAGTTTGTTGTGTGTAATGTTGTCCAAGTACTAGAAGCCAGGAGCGAGTGGAGGGGAAGAGGTGTTAGTTCGATCGCGGACATCCGGGAAGAGGGAATAATCGAACTGGGGATCATCATTGAGCATAAAGATATCGGAGAGGTAGGATGCAAGGTGATTGGCCTTACTAAGGTTGTCAGGGAACGGTTGGTCATCGTGAAGAAGAAGGTAGTAGGGGGGTGGGGTATGATGCAGAACTGTTTGATGTGTGTTTAAACCAAGTTTGTCAAAAGTAACTGTGAGTACAGTTGTGTAACAGTCAAAATTACTGGAAATTAGCATGAGTTCTTCACTTGGTACGGTTCTGGATTAAAATAGGCGACCAAATCACAGGTTTTAAAGTTAACTACACTGTGTCTAAGCAAGTACTGAGATAACCGTTAGAGGAAAGATCGCTAAAGATCATCGCAAAGACATCCTAGTGTGCACCACATGATCTGTCTCATGTCATGGAAACAGTGGGACTCTTTATAACACAAGTTGGTTACATTATATTTGAAATGGACAGAAGATGCCAATGTTTACATCATATGATGTGTAGAGCCAACTTCCCATTGTGCATCTTTGACGATCGTGTCACTTATGTTTATGTGAGTGCTTGCTTAGGTAGCGTAGAGAATTTTAAAACTTGTCGTTTGTTCATCTATTTTATTCCACAAACGTGTCAAATGAAGGAGCCATGCTAATTTTCAGTCAATTAGCCTATTACACAAATGTTCTCACATTTAGTTTTGAGAATTATGGTTTATATAATGGAAGACAACATTTCGATTGTGCAATACTCCAGACCTACGCCCTTCCTACCAACTATGTCCCTCTGATTGCCTCCTTCTTCTCCCACCGCCCCTCCTACGTTACCGTCCATAACACCAATATCTGCACCTTCTGTCCTTTCGTGAATGTGCCCCAGGGCTCTGTTCTTTCCCGTCCCCTCTACCTACTGTACACAACCACCCCTTCCCTCCAGTCCACCTTGTACAGTATGCTGATGACATTCCCTTCCTTCCTTTCACTCCTACCCTCCAATGGTCTCCAGAATCACCTGGACATTTTTGCCGCAGGATGTAACCAGGGGCTCCAAAAAGTCAATCCTTCCAAGACCCAGGTAATCATCGTAGGCCGTAGCACTCGCTCCTTCTGGCTCCTTGGTTTTCCCTTACAATCTGTGGCTGTCCTGTCTGCCTCTCCCCCACCTTCACCTGCCTTTGACTCACCATTCACCCCAACTGTATCCCTCATCTCCGCTCTATCCAATCCAAAACCCACAACAGCCTCTGTCTCCTGAAACTTCTCTCTGGCCAGACATGGGATTTGAACCCCTCTACAATCTTCCACACCTACATATCCTTGATCTGACCCATCGTCTATTATGCTAGTCCCACCTGGATGTCCGCCCCACCCCCCTCCCTTCAGATCCTTGAGTGCCATGCACACTGCCTTGCCTTCCATATACACCTCCTGTCCCCCATGTGGATCCTCTATGATCTGATTCCATTCCCCTATCTGCTCCTTTTCCTCAAACATATCCAAGTCATCTACACTCCCCACAGACTTTATCCCCCACCCCATCCTCTGGCTGCTCCTCTCCTCTCCAACACCTGGCTGCTGCTGTGCCTTCACTGTTGCATCCCACCCTCCCTCCAGCTCTACACCCTTCATGTCCTTTGAAAGGTGGCTTCCATCAACTCCCCAGATGATGTCCCCTTTCCCTCCATTTATCTCTGCTGTCAACTCTGATCCACACCTCCCCCTCCCTACCTCTGTCCTTTTCCTGAATTTCCCTCTTTCCACCCCCCTTCCATCCTGTTTTTCCCTGCCTACCATCAATCTGCCTAAATTCTCTCCCCCCCCCCCTGTCCCAAGTCCTTTTGCTTTTCTCTCCTCTTCCTAGCCCCACTCCTTCTCATATCCATCCTGCCTTTTTTTATTTGTCCTCTCCCTCTATCGCCTTCCCTCTTTTGCTTTTCCTGTCCTCCCACTTTTTTCCCCTCATCTGTCAGGGTCCTTCTCCCCTCAACTGCTTTGGGATATGTGGTGTGCCACCTTCTTGTCTACTCTATTGTGCAGTGTTTACGTGAGTGTTCAGTGTTATGCATCCCCTTTTTTAAGTGTTGTGAACAGAAACCAGACTGTAACTGTGTTTTTTAATTGTGCCTGTGTACTTACTGTGTGTCTTCATTAGCATCGTCAACCTCGTGTTTTTATATTTTAACTCCCACAACTTTCAGCCATTTTACAGTTTTTAAAAAGTCACCGTTTTATCGCCTGTTTTTTATTGTTTGTTATCTACTCATTGTGTTTCTTAACTCTTCTCTAGGTGGCAGTGCGACATATTAAGCTGCTGCCAGCTCCCCCCCTCCCCTTCCCCTCTGGGGGGGAATCGAAATTCAGTAAATCTAATGACTTTTGATATGTATGTAAGAGATCAAATCATGCAGCCCATATACAAATTTAATTGACTGCTGTGGTATTTATATGATACTTGTAATTTTATTGTGCTTTTATCTGTTGCCGAAATTTACATTGAGGAATAAATGCTGTTGTACAGTGAAACGATGGTTATACCTGTATTTTTTAAAAAGCTTTGGAGAAATTTATGACAACGCCAGTGACAATAGCAGCTTGTGAACACAATTTCTATAAATTAAAGGTCTTAAACGACTACTTCATGTCGAGTAGGGTACAGACTGACAAATGTAGCTATTTTGTCAACTGAATATGAAATAGCTGCTAAATTCGACATCAATGGTTTCATCTTTGAGTTAGCCTCCCTCAGAGTAAGAAACACAAAGTAAAATAGGTGTAGCAAGATTAATAGGAGGAAACATTTTCTCAACTCTTATTTATTGCTTCTCTATTTTATTTCTAATTATTAATTTATGAACTATTAAGTATTAATAAAATCTGTTCTTTATTGCACATCATATTAAACCCAACGTGCAGTAGGTGGTATACAAATAGGATATAGATTACATTCAACAGTGATATATATATATATATATATATATATATATATATATATATATATATATATATATATATATATATGTGTGTGTGTGTGTGTGTGTGTGTGTGTGTGTGTGTGTGTGTAATGGGAAAGGGGCAGGGCGGTGGAGGGAATAGCTGTGATCGTTTCTTCAGGAACGCAGCTGGTTCAGAACAGAATACAGTGGCATCGTTAAATTACGTGACACCACTAATCAGTTTGAAATCTTTTCCCTGTTTGTTGACACAGGTGAACAACTTCCTATTTCCAACATATCAAGCATACCATTCTTGAGCTCTTTCACTAATACTACGTAGTTACACCTTATGCAGATCTATTGCATGGTTAATACAGACAAGTGTTTTTGTTCAATACGAAGAAAATACCTGCTGTCCTCACCTTAGCACTTAATTCTGACAGTTATTCACACACATTATCTATGGTACTCTTCTCCTCTCAGACTAGCTAAACCTCAGGCTTTCCTGAGCAATGCCTCAGCCATCATCACCATTATACGCTGCTTTTGGAAAGTTGCTGTACACTGGACTAGGCATGTAGATTACATGGGAAGTTCAAAACAATGCTAGCAGAACATAAACTGGCTGAAGAGTTTTTTCACATATATCTGGTTGTATTTTAATTCGTTCTACTGTAATGTAGGACTTATTCAGACGATGAAAGTTGCTGAAAGCGGTGTGAAATTTTTAGATGTTCAGTTTGTTTTTAATTTATGCTGCTTTAACTTGAAGAACGTACGTGTTTCGACAGGGCGATAAATACTCTGTTCCTGTGAGCAAACGCTATTGCAGAACATTGCCTTGACACCGGTCATCCTATGGAATACAACAACACGGAGATTCTGGCTTTCACGTCCAGCTATTGGGATAGTGTTATTAAGGAAGCTGTCGAAATCAGACTATCAAGCAACCTTATTAACCGAGATGGTGGATTTTGTTTAAATGCTGCTTGAAATCCGGTTCTGTCTCTCATAAAAAAACAGAGAGACAGAATTAGTGCTACCTCACCTGTTGATTAATAGTAACTATCGATATTTCTGATGTTGGTTATCTTTGGTTGTGTTGACACTTGTTCTGTGTGTAGTGTCTTCCTTGTTTCTCCTCTGTGAACCGAGGTATTAAATTTGCTTGCACATTTTTTCTTCCTTGCATTTGTGCCTTGAGAATGGCGGTGATCGACGACGTCACCCGGCTGCAAACCCGTAAGTTATTTGAACATTCGATTCGCCGGGAAAAGTTAAGGTCTCACATTGTTTACCTCTACGGGGAGGAAATGTATCGTTGCCTGCAGAGGTTGGATAAACTTCGCAGCAGTAGAGTAAGGTTGGAATGTGCTTTATCGTTTTTATTGAAGTGTCGAAATCATAGTGTGGTTCCAACGTTTGCTAAGGTTGTGCATCATATTAATTCTCCTGCCGCCAATCGCATCAAGCAAGGTGCTGGTTTAGCTTTTGTTCGTGAAAGGATCCACTATACTCGCCGTTAATTAGATTTTGTTTCTAAGGAATTATTTCAGATTCATTTAATGATGGCGTCTAATGTTTCTAAATTTTCTTCGGATTGGGTGGACGGTGCCTCTTGGTCGCAGTCTGACTGGGAATTTCAATCTGTAACTGCTCGTCATTCGGCGAAGTTTGAACGTTTCCTTGGCTCAGTGTCTAGTTCTAATTCTCGACGTTCTGTGATCAATCTCACGGAGAAAAGGTTTGACGACGCAGCTTTTTCTGTGCTGGGGAAAGGTTTGAACTTCGCACCGACGTCTAAGAGTTTGCCAGTCGTTGATTTTATTAGTTCTATCGAACAGGCTGTTTATAAACTACCTTCCGAGGCTGGGGAAGAGGTTAGGAGGGAAGCTTGTGTGTCGACTGGGGCCCGTCCACCCAAGTGCAACATTACAGCAGCTGAGGCGGCTGCTTTACGTTATTCAAAAGATGCAGTGTCTACTTTCTGATTCGGCATATAGCAAAATCGGTGCTGACCCTACTAAGAGTGTTGAGAGAACGACAAACTCCTGTAGAAAAGTTCTTTGTCACAGGAGACTGCAAGAGTCTTAATTCTTACTATGCTGTACCACCTAGATTATATGGCACCCCTAAGGTCCATAAAGAGGCTGTCCCGTTGAGACCTATTGTTTCTAATACTGGTGCTCCGACATATCGTGTAGCTAAACATCTTGCTAGTTTGTCGAGCCCACTAGTAGGTAGGTGTGAACACCACATAAAGAACTCTGCAGATTTCTTACGTCGATTGCAGGGATTGCGTTTGAATGACTCTGATATTTTAGTCAGTTTTGATGTGGTTTCTCTTTTTACTCGCATTCCTCTCTCTGATTCGTTGCAGCTAATTGATGTTAAGTTTGGTGTAGTGTTAACAAATTTCTTTCGACATATGCTGACTTCCACTTACTTTTTATTCAGTGGTCAGTACTACGAACAGACTGATGGATTTGTAATGGGAAGCCCGTTGTCACCTATTGTGGCCAATTTGTTTATGGAGGACTTTGAGGAACGTGCATTGGAATCAGCGACCTTGAAACCTGAGTGTTTTTTGGTCAAAAGGAAGACTGATGGCCCATTGGGACATTCTGTTTATAGAAAGCCCACCCACACTGACTTGTATCTGCGAGCTGATAGTTGTCACCATCCGGCTCAGCGTGAAGGAGTACTTCGCACCTTGGTTCACAGGGCGCACGTTATCTCAGACCCTGCAAGTTTGGCAGCTGAGCTAGCACATCTCGAAGTCACCTTTCGTCAGAATGGTTATAGTGAGACGCAGATCAAACGTGCGTTGCGCCATCAGCCTTCTGTGCAACGGGTGAGTGACGATAGGAACGAAGTGGCACCTAAGTCTACGGCCTTTTTGCCTTACGCAGGAAGCATTTCCAACAGGATTGGCCGTATTTTGCGGAAATATGATGTGAAATGTTTTTCGACCACCTAAGATTAAGGCCCTGTTGGCGTCCGTAAAAGATGATTTTGGTTTGCGTAAGGCTGGGGCCTATCGTATTCCCTGCAATTGTGGCATGTCATATATTGGACAGACGATCAGGACTGTGGAAGACCGGTGTATTGAACATAAGCGTCACACACGATTACAACAGCCGAGCAAATCCGCTATTGCAGAACATTGTCTTGACACCGGTCATCCTATGGAATAAAACACGGAGATTCTGGCTTGCACGTCCAGCTATTGGGATAGTGTTATTAAGGAAGCTGTTGAAATCAGACTATCAAGCAACCTTATTAACAGAGGTGGTGGATTTTGTTTGAATGCTGCTTGGAATCCGGCTCTGTCTCTCATCAAAAAACAGAGGGACAGAATTAGTGCTACCTCATCTGTTGATTAATAGTAACTATCGATATTTGTGATGTTGGTTATCTTTGGTTGTGTTGACATTTGTTCTGTGTGTAGTGTCTTCCTTGTTTCTCCTTTGTGAACCGAGGTATTAAATTTGCTTGCACATTTTTTCTTCCTTGCATTTGTGCCTTGAGAATAGCAGGGTGTGCTCCTGTAGAAATATCGGCGGTGTTCGATGACGTCACCCGGCAGCAAACCCGTAAGTTATTTGAATACTCTGTTCCTGCTAATGGCCTATATCTTTACTTTATTGAGACGAATGTCACTGATATTCTTGATGTCTTCTATACAGACGATGCCTGCTTCCACCTCTGGTCATTTTAACAAACAAAACACACGATTATGGTCAACAAAAAATCCTCGTGCTATGCTTGAAACGCCATTGCATGTTCATAAAATTGTATTGTGGATAGCGATGTCTAGACGATGCATTATTGGACCTCATTTTTTGAAGAAAATTTGAACAGTGAAGGTTATTGTTTAATGATCCACGGTTCGGTTCAAATGGCTCTGAGCACAATGGGACTTAACTTAGAACTACTTAAACCTAACTAACCTAAGGACATCACACACATCCATGCCCGAGGCAGGATTCGAACCTGCGATCGTAGTGGTCACGCGGTTCCAGACTGTAGCGCCTAGAACCGCTCGGCCACCCCGGCCGGCGATCCACGATTTCATTGGCTCGCTAATGAAAGATATATCTACTAGTTATAGTTTCAACTAGATGGCACTGTTGTCCACACAGGTAAACACACTATCCCTCTTTTGGAAGAAATTTTTGAGATACGTGTCGTCTCAAAAATTTTCTCACGCCGGACCTTACTCCATCACACTTTTTTCTTTGCAATGTACCGCAATGATCCATGTACGACCTGAAATAGTGAGAGTAAGAACGTGAAAAGCGTATCATAACCAGACCTGCAAGAAAAGTTTTACCATAAAATTGAGCGGGTTCAGACTTTTGTAGCCACCTGTAGATGTCACGTCCAATACATGTTTGCACGGCGACTTCCCGAACACCCTGTCTATCATCTACCATTTACTGCCCAAAGAGATCGCTGTAAATGGCAGGAGATAGCAGTACAGCAAGTGCTAGTGTGAGATGAAGAGCTTGGCGCAGGAGAGGAATTCGTGGCGGGCCGCATCAAATCAGTCAGAACACTTTAAGTATGAACTGTAACCAAATAACGACGACCAACCGCGATTCTGCCTGCTTCCGGGCGACCAGCAATGACAGCTAGGGATTACATTAACACCAGATATGAATACACCGAGGGCCTCTACGATGGGAAGGAATTTTTTACTGACATAATAGAAGAAGAAATAGTTTTCCATTTGGAAACCGTGGTGAATTTAGTATTAGTCAGCGTTTGGCAGAGCTTCGAAAGACTTGCGATCAAACAAGGACGGATAACAGTCGGAATGCCGGCTGCGGTGGCCGAACGGTTCTAGGCTCTTCGTCCGGAACCGCGAGACTGCTACGGTCGCAGGTTCGAATTCTGCCTCGGGCATGGATGTGTGTGATGTCCTTGGGTTAGTTAGGTTTAAGTAGTTCTAAGTCTAGGGGACTGATGACCTCAGATGTTAAGTCCCATAGTACTCAGAGCTATTTGAACCATTTGAAAAGTCGGAATTCCTTCAACAACTGGATCTCCGTTGCGGAGGGGGGGGGGGGGGGGGGGGGGAGTGGCAACCAAACGGTTATTGAAATTAGTGTGCAGAATCTATGGAACTGAAGACATGCTATCCGACTTTCGGGTGAAATATCATCCACACAGTCTCGAAGATAGCAAGAGCAGATAAAAGCGAGAGCTATCGGAAAATTATCTCAACAAATAAAGTGTGTCAGAGTTGTTAACGAGAATAATACACATAAGAATAGGAAAGGAAACTGAAGATCTGATAGATGACGACGAGTCTGTATTCGGGAAAGGTAAAAATAACAGGAGGCAGTTCTGTCGTTGCGCTTCATAACGAAAAAAATGCTTCATAAAAATAAAGTCACATTTACAGGAATAGTCGACATGAAAAAATCGTTCGAAAACGTTAAGTGTTGGAGACGTTCGAAATTCTGAAACAAATATAAGCTATGGGATAAGTAGTATGCAGTACGTACAAGAACCAAGAGGCGGCAATAACAGTGGTGGACCAAGACAGAAGTGCTCGAATTACAGAAAGCACAGACGTTCTCTACTGTTCTAACACGTGCACAGAATCAACAATGACAAAATTAAAAAAAAAAAAAAGGTTTAGGAGTCGAATTAAAATTCAGGGTGAAAGGAATCAAAGATAACCTTTGATGACGACTTTGCTATCTTGAGTGAAATTCATGGAGAATTACAGGAACTGTCGAATGGAATGAGACCTACTGAGCATAGCTTCGTATAGAAGATAACCATGGACTAAGGGAAAGCCGGAAAAAAGAGGATCTTGCATAAGAAAGCTGGAAATGAGGGACTGACAAAATGTGGAAGTTCACCGAATCAATGAGGAAAATGAGTAATTGAAAAATACTGACTAGCAGAGAGGAAAGGACGGTAGAATGTATGTCCAAACACCGGATAATACATTCCTTGCTATTAGAGGCTATAATCTGCGAGAACGAGAGATTTCTGTATGTATCCAACAAATAATTGTGGCTGTTAGATGTAAGTTCTACGGTGAGATGAAGAGATTGGTGAAGGAGGGGAAGCCGTACCGACGGCCACACCGAATAAACATTTCTACCGTTCCTGCTATGACATTAATGACACGCCTCTGTTAGATGATATGGTCTAAACGTCCTCGGATACCCGATAAGATTACACGTTATGTGGGATGAATACTGTTGCTTCGCATAGCGTAGCCTCTCCATTCGCTATAACAAATGATTTGACCTACTGCATCTCCCTGCTAGTAACTATGCTATCCTTAACCGTTAAAGTACCTCTTTAGTTCCGTGTTGCAACGACATTAAGTATTAAGTCAAACAGCACATGGACGTAACTGCTGTTGGACTCAAACTTCTCACTACTTACCTACAATTGCTCCCCCTGTTTTAAATAAATGGAAATAGTGTGTACATTTCTTCCCTGTCCAGTGTACAGAAGCACAAAATGTAAGCTTTCTTTCCTTTCATTTTTATTAACTTGCAAGTCATGCAGTCATTTGTCGGTGTTTTAGAGATTTTCTTGTACTTTAAATTTATTTAAAAATTTTATTATTACTTATAGAATTAACATATTATTTCGATGAGGTTAAGTCCCGTGTTAATAGGGACTGGCTGTTGATGTCTAGTTAACTGTTTTAAGAAATCTGAAATGCAAGCTATCATGGCCGGGAAAGTTATAATTACGTTTACTCTGGTGCATGTATATTAACCAGTGTGTATTTCTCACGCTCATCCACTCTTGCTCTTTTCGAAAAATAATAAATGTATTCTTTTCCGTATCTGCTGGAACTTCCCAGTTACACAAATTCTATTCATGTGCTTGTAAAGTTCTTGCTCCTGTCTTCGCCCTGATGCCCGTACAAATGCCGTTATTGGTTCATCAAGACCTTGGTAGCTATTCCTTCTCAGAGTGTGCTAGTCTTCCTGAGATTGAGAGAAAGGGATGGAATCTCCATCTTCTTGCTATGGGCAGTTCTTTCCAGTTGCCTTAATTTCTTCTTGATGACTATAAAGTTTCTCCAAAGGAGTGACTATGATTATCAGGAGGCCACAAATAGTTCTTGGTCGGTAGCTGTGTCAAGTCAGGACTCACATTTTCATGAGGTTCTTACTGGAGGAATCTAGTAGTGTTTAAAGGCTATCGATATTTACTAGCAGCCGAAATTGGTATATGCGGGCAATGACTGAAATAAATTTCATAATTGAAAGCAATATGCACGATGATGCACTATGGCGATAATACGGCAAATATGATCGAATGCATGTTACCCTATTACAATTTTGTATTTGTGTCATGACTTATTTTCCCCATCATTTTTTTGTATTTTACAGGATAATTGTATATCTGAGAGACCTTTTTTTTAATGTTCAATTTAAAAAACCTTTTTTGGGTTGTTTCGTTATTAATTTCAGTATCTCACTTGTTATCGATGACTGCACCTGTTCACGTTTTAAAGAACTCCTACGTTTTGCGCTGCATTTACATTTCTTTGAAGGATACGCCATCGGTTTTCTATGTCAGTAGCTCCTTGAAATTTCATTTTTTGTCACTTATTCTTCCAAGGTAGTTTATTTCGTTTGTTCAATTTAGCCTAGGTTCCAATGCTTCAGCTGCTGATTCAACTTTTTGAATTTGTACCGATGTTTCATAAGTACCTGGTTATCGTCATTAACAATATCAGCAATTGGATGCTTCTTGATTCATGCAGCTTTGCGCTACCAACCTATAGCTAATCAATTTTTTTCATCCTCCGGAATTTTTCAGTTACATTCTGAAGGGTTGGCTCTGAGCACTATGCGACTTAACTTCTGAGGTCATCGGTCGCCTAGAACTTAGAACTAATTAAACCTAACTAACCTAAGGACATCACACACATCCATGCCCGAGGCAAGATTCGAACCTGCGACCGTAGCGGTCGCTCGGCTCCAGACTGTAGCGCCCAGAACCGCACGGCCACTACTACGGCTGGCACATTCTGAAGGGGTTCTCAAAAATATTTGCTCGCAATGACTAATTTGGGACAGGAGATAATTTTGTTAATCTTTCTCACCTCCCATTTCGGTCGCAGAACCGAAAGTCTAAGGTTATATTTTCTTGTCTTCTTCACATAGATGACAGCATTCCAGTCTCTCATTCAGATTAAATTCTCATCCACTGAAATTTTTCGCTTCAGTAATATTACCATACACCTCTTCAGTTTCACAGACAACAGCATCTGTCATTCGAAAGTGTAGTAGTGCAATTACAATATCTGTTTGATACCTTTTTAGTTTCACCATCAAAATTTTTTTCTGTCTGCAGGAGATAACATTTACTGTCAGCTGCTGTCTTCGTTCTTATTTCTACTCTTGCTGTATGGTTATTTCACCCAGTTTGAATAATAGTACGATCGCCACAACAAAGATCCCCCGCTCCTCGTCATCACATATAACTGATGCATAAAAATTTACATCTACAGCAATGCACTTCAATTCACACTTAAGTTTTGGCAGAGGGTTCTTCCAAATTATTTCTCGAGCGTTCCACTCCGGGATAACACGTGGGAAAAATGAACACTTAAATCTTTTCGAGGAGATCTGATTTCATTTATTTCTCTCTTTATAGGTGGAATTCAAGTATTATCGCATTTGGAGGAGAAAATTGATAATTGAAATTTCGCGGATAGCTCTCACTACAGCGAAAAAGCCATCCCATTTGGAGTATCATATCCTTGACACCCTCTATCATATTTTGTAATAATGCAACACGAGGTGCGCTTCTCTCGTTTTTTCCATATCCCCCGTCAATCCTGACTCTTGAGGGTTGCATACTAAGCAGAAATACTCCAGTAGCGGACGGACAAGCGTAGCGTAGGCAGTCTATTCTGTAGATTTGTAGCACATTATAAACCTTCTGCCAATAAAATGCAGTCTTCGGTTCACACTTCTCACATTTTCCATGTGGTGGTTCCAGTTCAAGTTGTTCATAATCGTATCTCTGGGTATTTAGTTGTTGACAATTTTTAAACTTGCGTGAGTTTTCGTGTAACCGATATTTAACGGATTCCTTTTAGTACTTGTATTGAGGAACTCACACTTTTTATGTTTTAGTATTCATTCCCACTTTTACACGGTACAGAAGTCCGCGGCTCGTGGTCTTGCAGTAGCGTTCTCGCTTCACGCGCACGGGGTCCCGGGTTCGATTCCCGGCGGGCTCGGGGATTTTTCTCTGCATCGTGATGACTGGGTGCTGTGTGTCTTTCATCATGACTGACCCAGCAAGTCGCCGAAATGGCGTCAACTAACAGGGACTTGTAATACGGCGGCCGAACTTCCGCACATGGGGCCTCCCGGCCAACAATGCCATACGATCATTTCATTTCATTTTTTTTTCACTGTACAGAAATCTTATCCAAATCATTTTGCAAGTGGTTTTTATCTTCTGATGACCTTCCTGGGCGATAAACGACAGCACCACATCTAAACAATGTAAGAGGACTGCCCAGATTGTGACCTAACCCATTAATATACATTAAGAACAGCAGAAGGCCTTGAACACTTCCTTGAGGAATCCTATACATCACTTCCGTTTCACTACATGATTTCCTATAAATTAGTGTGAACTGTGATCTTTCAGACGGGAAACCACGAGTCCAGTGGCGTAACTGAAGCGATATCACCTTTCAATTTTCTATATGAAGATGGTATCTGTTCTTTCGGACATGTCCGAACAGATAAGAACAGATACCATCTGATAGGTCACAACGCTGGCGAATGTGTGTGTTGAGTGATCCTGACGGACGGTCATTGAAGAGGACTGTAACGAAAATAAGAGGATGACAGCTGCAGAAGTCAGTGCAGAACAGTGTGTCGCATTCGCGAACTCTGCTAGTAGCAATGCAACAAGAAAGCATCACCATTAGTAGGGAATTGCAAGGCGAACTGGAATTCCAAAACCATTCAGCAATGATGCAGATGCCATTTACAGGGACAAGCGTTACCAGAGGCATAAAACCTGGACTGTGGAGCAATGGAAGAAAGTCAATTGGTGGCGTGAGTCCTGTTTCTCACTTATTCCAATTCTGGTCGAGTTAACGTCCCAAGAGTGAAACATGGCTTGGGTTGGGAAATGTTTTCGGCACCCCTATGGTGGTATTCTATGGACCTTATGAATACTCAGGAAGATCGCATTGCTAAGAAGGATTATGTGACTATTTTGGCTGATCAGGTAAATCCCATGGTACTATGTTTATTTCCCAAATGTGATGCTGTGTACCAAGACGACCAGACCCTTGTTCATGCCGCTTGCATCGTCAACACTGGATCTGAGAGCACGAGAATGAATTGTCTCAGCTCCCCTGGCTACCACGGTCACCATATCTGAATATTATTGAGCTTTTGTTGTCCTCTTTGAAGAGGAAGGTGTGTGATCGCTATCCACCGCTATCATCGTTACTTGAACTTGCCTTTATTTTGCAGGATGAATGGTGTAAGATTCCCCTGAAACTATACAGCACCTTCATTTATCCATTTCGAGACGATTGGCGGTTGGTTTGAATGCCAGTGGGTTTCCTATACCGTATTAAGCATGATAATCTGTTGTGTTTCTGGTGTTACCATATTTTTGTCCAGTCCCTGCATCAATAAAACCCAAGAGGGGTGTCAGCTATTGGTTACCTTCTGCACCATCAGTTTTAATCCCATTTTCGACACTTTCTTATATTTAACGCATCGCGTCATGGGAATAAAAATTGAATAGAACAGAACAGCATAGTGTCTTAATGCCTTTTAGTTCGAAAATTTCACTCTTGGGCTTATTAGGTCCATCCTTGTTTTACAATCCATGAGCTGTAGGAAAGACAGATCTTATAAAAAAATTATTTTGAATGCAAAGTTGAGAATGGAGCTGGGAACACTACTTTAAGTGAGATTAGTATCATTTGTAAAATAATAACAGAAATGTTTTATGTACCTTTTCGTTTACTGTATTGCAAAAGTTCTTTGTGCGAAGTCTAATCTTTTATCGTAAACTTAATCAGTATTAAGTAATTTAAAATTAGTCGGCCTAATCCTGCTGATCGATGCAAGATGCGCTCGCTTATCTTTAATGGTGGAGTTGCACTCTCTCAAAGAAATGAATGCGTGTCATCTTCCTTTAGAGAACATAAGTAGGCAGAGCTATAGGATAAAGCTTTCAACATTTTTATGATTTTACTGAAATCTAATACACATTAACTTAATGATAAACAGCCCATTCTCGCAGACATATTTGCCGAGTCTCGAAAAGAAATATTCTACAGATTCTGTTTGGAGAAAATTTGTGTTTTGCTTTGAACAGACCCTCTCCAAAAGCAAAATTTATTTGTAAGAAAACACGGAGAGAAGAACTTCAACCTCAAGACACATTTCATAATTATGCGATATAACGCAACAGGTGGCGAGGTCCAGGTCGTACAATTTAGAATCAGGCCTTCTAAAATTATACCGCTATAAATGTTTTCAGCTATGATAAGAAATATAGATACTTGATGAGTATGACCAATATTTATTTTAATTCTTAAGACAATAGCAAACAAATTTGATTTCTTAATGTAATATCCATTTTCTAAAACGTTAGGCTACTTTTGAACTTACACTGAAGAATTTCAGCATCAGCCACTCATTCAGATTTGCAGCTACCACAGTAAAATAGTTCTTTCCTCACACATCTGCTACGACACCTAACAAAACATTGGAGGAACTTAATCTTTTCTTCCTCCCAGTCAACCTCGCAGTTCTTGCAGGACAAGCTTGATGATGTATTGGCACGTTTGGCTTTGTCACCTTTAGTGTTGTTAGGCCCACTTTTGTTTTTCTCACTCTGTTTGTCAAGGAGGAGTCTCTTGTAAAGAGATGATGTTGCATTTCTTCCTCATATTTTCCGTAGAGTTGGGATGGGAGAGTTGTCTTGTGGATCCATTGACACTCTTCCAGTACAGGTTTGTTTTGTGTGATCCAGGAGTGCTCAATCTCCATTAACTTGCCTTGATTTTCTTTGTAGTTCTTGACTTGTCTCTCCACTAATTTCTTTTTTTATTGATTTCTAGCTTCTGGTTCTGGGTTGGATACAGCCGACACGAAATTCGAAACCTGAAAAATCTGTGGATCCAGTGGCCAGATTCCGGTTTTGGAGAAGCCACTGATAGCATTCTGTGCAAACGGCCCTGCCATACGACTCTGCAACAGGTGAGCAATCCTTGTCTGATTAAAATTGCTGTCATGATTTGTGCGAAGGCGTTTGTCAGCTGCTGGGTTGTAATATGCTGCAAATGGCTTAAAAATGCAACGTAGTCTGTCAGTGATGAGGGAGGCAAGTTCTAACGAAACACGTTTGCCCATAAAAAGAGCTGCGAGTGAAGCCTACAATGACTGACGCACCAAAATACTACCTAAGGATCTCCCATAAAACCCGAAGAAGTTCTGGTCGCATGTATAGACTGTTAGTGGTACCAAAAATTTGTGTCCAGACACTGAAGGACGAGAAGGGACTGAAAGTGAGGATAGCAGTGCCAGCTCAGGAAAGCTGAACTTGCTTTTCAAATGTTGCTCCCCAATTTAATTCTTGTGCTACTGAAAGATAATTGATATAGATGTAATTGTAAATGTTGTTTAGAAACAGCTAAAAATTGCTAAAATTGAACAAAGCTCCACAGCCAGATGAAATCGCTATCAGGTAAGCTACCACAGATACCTTACACAGAAAACTATGCCCAATAATTGTAAGAAAACACTGATTAGACCCGTATAGTATAAGCACAGAAGAAGTGCTCCACAAAACCACTGCTCAATATCCTCGACGTTCATTTGTTATAGAATCTTACAACATATTTCCAGCTGAAACGTAATGAGATATATGATCAATATTTCCATGCCTTGACGTCAAGAAGAACGATGCGATGTTCTTTTTGACATGCCTGCATGTCTGAAGGGACAGACACTGTGGCGACTACAACCGTTACAAAATACATGAAATGTATTCGCAATGCGAACACGAACAACCATAGGCTGAATAAGGGATTGTAATGCTGTATTTATCCGTTTTCAGATAAAATATCCTCTGTGCGGGAATTACATAAGGTGAGTACAGCAGGAACGACGACATATCGACTTTTGAGTGTGGCTCTGAGTCGTGCACGGATTGCCAAAGCAGTTAAAATGGCTCTGAGCACTATGGGACTTAAGATCGGAGGTCATCAGTCCCCTAGAACTTAGAACTACTTAAACCTAACTAACCTAAGGACATTACACACATCCATTCCCGAGGCAGGATTCGAACCTGCGACCGTAGCGGTCGCTCGGTTCCAGACTGAAGCGCCTAGAACCGTTCGGCCACACCGGCCGGCCGCCAAAGCAGTTAACGACACTGCTAGCGTAAAACGCGAAATCCGTGTTCGGGTCCTGGCCCGACATAAATCTGCACCGTGACGGTAACGCAGTCCCTGTTTGGTCGTGTTTAAAACGCGCTCGCATGCAGTGTCATTGATCATTGCAAAGTAAAAGGTGTTACTGAGAATCGACTGATGGATACCCAGCAGTTCCGATGGCGGGATCTAATCTTGCATATTCCTATCAATAGATAAAAGGTAACGTAGATTTTCTGAACTTATTTCCTATGATTGCAATGTACGAAGCCCGCGCGCATGCGAAGTCGCAATGTAAACAAACTAGAGCTCACACACTTCGCAGGCGGGAAATAAGGCAATTCCTCTCAGAGTGGCCGCTGAAACCAGCCTCATCGATGGAGATACCCAGTCATGACTTATGACATGGTTTAACTGCTTTACTTCATCACTATCCCAGACAGACTATTACTGCAATAATACTTATAATAATAATAAAAAATGAAATTTATAATAACTAATTCACTTTTAATAAGTCACTGGGACTGTAGTAAGTAGAAGACCGCACTTTTATTGCGGCGGCTAATAAGGAAATAAACATAATTCTGAACTCCTTTTTAATTGCGTCACTTTTATTGCGGCGGCTATTAAGGCAATAAACATCATTCTGAACTCCTTTTTAGTTGCGTCACTGGCAACTATCGTGTCTTATGACTAAAAGAAGCAATAAAGCTATGCAGCACATGAAATGTAGTAAGAGAATCTGTAATTATACACTAAAGAGCAAATAAACTGGCACACCTGCCTACTATGTAAGTAGGCTGTTTAGGTTTTTTTATTGGTAACGCCACCTCTGTATGAAAATCACTGGCTGTGCTGTGTGCAGTCTGTGGCTGCTTTGCATTGTTGTAATACTCGCCATTGTAGTGTTGGGCAGCGGCGGCTGGATGTAAACAGCGCATAGCGTTGCGCAGTTGGAGGTGAGCCGCCAGCAGTGGTGGATGTGGGGAGAGAGATGGCGGAGTTTTGAAATTTGTCATGAACTGCTACATTTATATATGATGATATCAAGGTAAATACATTGTTTGTTCTCTATTAATATCTTTCATTTGCTAACTATCCCTATCAGTAGTTAGTGCCTTCCATAGTTTGAATCTTTTATTTAGCTGGCAGTAGTGGCGCTCGCTGTATTGCAGTAGCTTGAGCAGCGAAGATTTTTGTGAGGTAAGTGATTTGTGAAAGGTATAGTTTAATGTTAGTCAGGGCCATTCTTTTGTAGGGAATTTTGAAAGTCAGATTGCGTTGCGCTAACAAAATATTGTGTGTCAGTTTAAGCACAGTTTTGTATAATTCTTCAAAGGGGACGTTTCATATGTCGACACTTAGCCGAGGATACCTTACTGGAATCTTCTGATTTTTTCTTGTAGTTTGTGTAATTAGTGTAGCTATTGTTTATTACTAGCGCGTAATTGTAGAGAAAATCTCCTTTGTAGTTGCAGTCTTTCATTGTTGTACAGTAAAACAGTTGTGGCATGCATGTAGATTTGCACCAAGTATTTCGCAGCTGCAATTAACTAGATATTATTTTCAGTGCTATGTTAATGTGTTCTCTTATTTTTGATCTTCAAAGTGTGTTTTTCTGTGTTGTCGTGTGAAATACTGTGACAATAATGGCATGTGAAAAACGTAATACAAGGCTCTAAAGTAAACTGAGAAATGACAGTGAAAATGAAAGCAGTGTGTTAGCGCCACCGAGTAATGAATTAACTGATGTTCAAAGTAGTAATTTGGTAATTGTGCATAGGGAAATGGAGCGGGCTGCAAACAATGGTGTAGTCAGTGAAACAGGTAGTGAACAGGGAAGCATTATCGATCGATCGGTCGGCAACAGCTCGCCTCAGGAATCCGAAATAACAGGACACAATTTCGCAAGTACTGTAGATTCAGGTTTAGGGTCATCACCGTTTTCTCAAATAAGTCAAGACACATTTTCTGCTTGTCAAAATGTGAATGTTGCCGGTGCAAATGCACTGCTGAAAAGCGTAGAGAAACAGATTCTAGACACTAATACATTATTATTGCAATTAATGCAACAAATGGAACAAAATCAGAGACAAATGGGACAAAATCTTAAAAAGTTAGACACAGTGGAACAAAATCTCAAAAAGTTAGACACAATTGAACAACACCAGAGACAAACACAGCAACAGTTAGACACAATGGAACATAATCAGAGACAAACACAGCAAAAGCTTCAAAAGTTAGACTCATTGGAACAAACTCTTGAACAAACACGTGAAGATTTAACTACTGAGTTACATAACATTGAATCGAAATGTCAAAAAGTCTGTAATGACGTAAAAACACAAATTTGTGAGCATTTTCAACCTATTTTTTCGCGGCATGAAAATGCATTACAGAATCACGAAGCAGCCATAAAAGAACTGCAAACTATTGTTCATGAAAATCATGAGACCTTGCAAGCTAAATTTGACTCAGTTGCATCTACCGATTCGGTTACGCAACTTGCAAAAACTCAGGAAAACTTAAAGGACACAGTAGATTCGATTTCAACACAAATGGACACTCTGAAACTTGGTTCAGAAAAACACATTGAGGAAATGTGTTCACTATCGAAGAAAGTAGCCGAACTTTCGGATCAGTTCACTAACTTATCTACGAAGGTAGATGATAATCTGAACGACACAAAACCGGTAGTCTTTAATGACACAGAAGGGTGCGAACAAATTAGGAAATTCAAACAAAATCAGAATAAAATTAATACGCAACACCAAAGAGAAATCCGGGAAGTACAAGATCAGCTGACTCAGGTAATACAAGAATTACGTATTTCAGAGGCCACTCGCGTTCCAATACGGGAAGAGGGACTTAGAAATACGGAACAACCACAAAATAATAACACAGGACACTTCGGAAATTATGAAAGAAATTGGCAATGTGCACCGAATTTTGAGATGGAACGGCCGACACGACCTAACAATGACCGATATGCGACTCGCCGACATGATGATTTTGATTATAAGCTGTTCATTACTACACGTAAATTCAAAACATTTAAGAATTCCGGCAACGACATTCATCCACAAGCATGGCTCCATCAATTCTCGCATTGTTTTCCTCCCAACTGGTCGTTAGAACACAGATTAGAATTTATGTGTGGCTACTTGGAGAATGAACCAGCTGTAAGAATGCGATCGGTAATTCACGATTGCCACAGTGAAGGAGAGTTTTATCATGCCTTCCTCTCAGCATATTGGTCTCAAGCCACACAAGACCGAGTAAAACATAGCATCATAATGATGAAACGTTTCGAACAATCTGAATTTTCCAGTCTTATGAAATATTTTGAAGACATGTTGCATAAGAATCAGTATTTTTCAAACCCATACAGCCCCTCAGAACTCATCCGCATTTGCTTAATCAAACTGCCTGAACATTTACGACATATTATTTTGGCAGGACGTTGCAAAGACGACATTGAAGCATTTCAGGGACTCTTACAAGAATTAGAAATTGACACTGACAATCGCGGAACGCGAAACCAGGAACACAACAATTACAGGTCACATCCGTCGCAATTCCGCGATGAAAGAAGTAATAACTTGACACGACAAGGCTATTCTCACAACACAAATCGTGACCAAAACAGACACCACCCGTATGACAACCGTTGGCAGAGTAGTAATAATTACAGGGAAAGATCACCTCTCCGCGGTAGTGACTATCACAGAGACAATCAGAGAAACAGACAATTTGGGAACCAAAATAATTATTATCAAGGGAGACAGAATAACTTTAGACGCAATGGTCCAGCGCGCAGTTACGATTCAGGGAGAAATTCTCCGCCACTTAACCGACAAGAAAGAAACTACAGGAACTATCGACATGACGACAGACGATGTGATCATAACGACAGACCTGAATTGCATCAGAACTGGCGGGATTTAAACAGGGCAGGGCCCTCTCGTCATGGTGAATTTGTAGAAGTTAGGTCTCCAAATCCCAATAACGACGCTCGCCAACAAAGAGACAATAGGCAATGACTCACACCGCTGGCAGCCACAAAACGTTCTTATGACACTAACGACGCAGCTGCCGTAGCTAGTAATTACGTAAAAATGGAAGACATTAGGGACATCTTACTCCAGGAACACGACGTAAAACTTAACAACATTGCATATCCTGTGATTCACATTACTGTAAATGACGTAAAATTTACGGCAGTACTTGACTCTGGCAGTCCCATCTCAGTAATTAGTGAAACAGCCTTTAGCAAATGCAACAAATCGAACGATTGCCCCACACTTCCGTTACGTAAGATTAAATTACAAGGTGCAATCTTTGGAAAAAGTGTAGATGTACGCCAACAAACCAACTTAGAATTCTTTTGTCAAAGCCACAGCTTCTCTACGAACTTTCTTATTGTTCCGTTATTGTCGACGGAAATTATATTGGGAGTAGACTTTTTGAATGAATTCAAAGCAATCTTAAACTTTCACGATGCTGAAATAAGTTTAGAGAAGGAAGGTAAGTCAATAGCTTTGAAATTTGAAGATTGGCTCTCAAACCATGACGAAGAAATCAATCGGCTTTACCTCCTGTTGGACAACAGGAGGTAAATCTGCAAGAACTGACAGGGATGATATCGACGGCATATTTGACACTAATAAGTTAATTCAGAATAAAATTCAAACAATTGAGAATTGTAATGACACTGATAGGCAGGACCTTTTTGAGATTTTACAAGCACATTCCACAGTTTTTACTCAGAAAACAGGAACAATCAAGGGATTTCAATACCAATTTCGTGTTCGTGAGCATACTAAATTTTGTGTTAGACCATATGTAATTCCAGCACATTATAGGGACCGTGTTAGAACAGAAATACAATCTATGCTCGACGAGGGCATTATTGAGCCTGCAGTAAGCTCATACAACAATCCATTACATGTTGTTGAGAAGAAAAATGGATCGATCAGGCTTGTCTTAGATTCGAGACAAATCAATACGATCATTATTCCTGAAACAGACAGGCCCCCAACGTTAGAAGAACTTCTTCAAAATTTTAATGGTGTAAAAGTGTTGTCTTCCATTGATGTCAGATCCAGCTTTTATCAGATCGAACTTCATCCAGAATGTAGAAAATACACAGCTTTCCTTTGTTTCGGCGTTTGTTATCAGTTTCGGAAACTTCCCTTTGGTTTGAACATTTCTTCAGCAGCATTCATTCGCGGGCTAAATTCCATATTAACTGAGTTCTTAAAACGTCACATCACCTTATATGTGGACGATATTCTAATAGCAGAAGCTTCATGGGAACTACATAATCGCATCCTCAACATTTTGTTACGTATTTTTGCAGAATCTGGAATTAAAGTTAACTTGGAAAAGTCTGAATTCGGTAGGTCAAAGGTGAGGTTTTTGGGACATATTATTTCTTCTGAAGGCATTCAGCCGGATCCTGAAAAGTTAGAAGCAATCAGAGCCATTCCAGTTCCATCCACAAAAAGACAAGTCCGCAATTTTCTAGGTCTCGTAAATTTTTACTGTCGTTTTCTGAATATGCAAATTCTTGTTACACCAAAACTTTGTTCTCTCATTGGAAAAAATACTATTTGGAACTGGGACGAACAAGCACAGTTGGAATTCAATTCTTTGAAAGAAGCGTTACTTCACGGGCCAATCTTAGCTCATCCAGATCTGTCACAAGATTTCTGCCTTAGCACGGATTCTTCTAAAGTCGGTCTTGGTGCTCATTTATTTCAAGAAGCCACAGAAAATGACACTACTGTTCAGAAAACCATTGCTTTTGCTAGCCGAGTGCTAACAAAATCTGAAAAAAATTATTCCGTTACTGAATTAGAAGCTTTAGCTATCGTTTGGGCATTTAACAAATTCCGTTTCTTTCTTTCTGGTAAGCACGTAAAAGTATACAGTGATCATCGTGCATTACAATTTCTTATGTCTTCAAAATTAAATCATGACAGGTTAAAACGTTGGGCATTGTTTCTGCAAGAATTCCGCTTCACAATAGTCTACATTCCCGGCAAGGAGAACATTGTTGCGGACGCACTGTCACGCGCACCGGCTGGGCTTGAGAAAAGTACCACAGAAGGCAACCTCGAGAAAAATTTCAGTATTCTCTACATTCAGAAAGTCGCCTTTGAAAACTTCATCACCACATCTTTAAAGGACATTGCTCATGAACAAGATAAAGATCCGATTTGGAAAGACATCAAGAGCAAATGGCATGAAAAGACACACACACAGATTCGGCATTATTACCTGGTTAGAAACAACATACTCTTCAAACGCTGCACTGTTGATGACAAGCTATGGGTACTTTGCATTCCAGACGATTTTGTTAATAAGCTCATTTGGTACATTCATTTCAGCTACGCACATTTTGGCCCACGAAAATGTTATCATATTCTTCGAACGACTTGTTATTTTAACAATATGGAAAAGCGAATTCGAAGAGTCTTGTCTATTTGTAAACTTTGTCAAAAGGCGAAACCATCTACTGTCTCACATCGTGCTCCGTTGTTTCCTATCATTCCTTCTAAATTAAAAGAATTTGCTGCTGTTGATCTCTTGGGACCGCTTGTTAGAACATCTAATGGATTTTCGTACGTTCTAGTCGCTGTTGAACTTACTTCAAAATTTGTTTCTTTCACACCGTTACGTAAAGCCACTGGATGGTCTGTATCCAACGCCTTTGTTAAAAATTTCTTACGTGAAGTTGGACACGTTAGTAAAGTCATTTCAGATAACGGACCTCAATTCAGATCTGCTATTTGGTCACGCATGCTTCGCAACCATAAAATCAAACCTGTTTTTATTTCATTGTACTCACCACATTGTAACCCCTCCGAACGGATTATGAAAGAAATCAGTAAGCTTTGCAGACTTTATTGTCACAGAAAGCATCAGCATTGGGACAGATATTTACACTTATTTCAAAACGTGCTGAATGAAATGCCTCACGACTCCACTGCTTTACCACCTACTCTTGTACTGAAGAATGAAGAACCACCGAACAGAATCAGAGAGCTTGTACCTTTCCCGAATACACGTAAACTTCGACACAAAGACATAATTGATTTGGCTCTTAAAAATATAAAATCTGCAGCAGACAAAAGGAGAGAACTACACGGTAAAGCAAATGCAAAGAAATTATATATTGGTCAGAAAGTTCTCATTAAAGCTCATTCATTGTCACATAAGAAGAAACACTTGAGTCACAAATTCTTTCTAGTTTACAATGGACCTTACAGAATCCGACGTATACCACATGATAATTGCGTTGAAGTTGAAACTCTGCGTACTAGGAAGAGTAAAGGTTTACACCACATTTCACATGTAAAACCGTTTATTGAAAGATAATCTGCTTTTTAACTTTGTCATTGCCATAAAACTTTTCACTTTACATTACTAGTATGCTTGTCAGACTTAGAATCTGTTTACATGCAACAATGTTTGAAGTTAAATATCCAGTCAAGAACCAAGAGAACATATTGAAACAGAAATGACGAATGCATTGTTACAGTGAACAGACGTCACAGTGTTATTGTGTGTGTACATTCTTGCTTGTTAGTTGCACGATTATGGAACGACTATAAGGCTTACATACTTAGAACATTTACCAGTACTGCTAATGAGATTTTAATGCAACATTTTGGTTTACTTGAAAATATATTCTGGATTTAAGGTACTTTCAGTGAGATACCAGATGGCACAGTGGTTAGTTTATGTGACAGCTACACGATTTTATCACGACGCTACTAATGAGTGACAATTTACAATGTTGCTTTTGCAGTGTTTCTGTTTTATATCTGCACAGTTTTCTGTTTTATTCTGGAAAGTAAAACAGGTTTTAGTAGTAACTTTTGTGGTATATCTACAATGAGACTGCCTTTTCCGTAGCACAACAATACGTTACAGCACAGTACTTTCCTCATCACGGCAATAAGCATAATAACTAAGACATTTATACGCAAAGCATTTCACTTTTGTGTATTATGAGGTAAGTACATTGACTTCTGCAGAACTTAGCTTTCGGAGGACGATAACTACGACACTTCCACACAGATTATGTTGCAACAAGACGCACATTTAGCGCTACAGTACACGTATTTGAGTGATTAATTTTGTACTTAAAACATTTATTTTTAAAGATTTTTGAATTACAAAGAAAGTTTTCCGTGATACATTTCATTCCATTGCTGTAATCTGTAACACCTGAGGGTATAATTACATTAATCCTCAGGGGGGTACACGCTTACTTTGTGTACCATGTGTGTGGCAACCACAAGGAACCCTAGCTAATATGGTATTTGCTTATACAACTTTACACATCGGTACCATAATTCTCTAACACACAAATTACACAGATATCTGATCATTTAACTGAGAGATAAACATTTTTTACTACATCAGTGACACATGTTTACGCAATACACAGTTGGGTAACTTCACACTTATGAAACTGTATTTTGTCTGTACTTTGTAAACTGTTCATATTTTTTCGGAATCATTGTGATTCTATGAGAGCTTTGAATGATGTATTTGGTATGAGATCATGATTTTTAAAGTACGTTTGAGGTAGATGACACTATTGAAATGAGCAGAGAATTTTTTTTAGGGTTTGAAATTATTGCAGAAAGCTACGACGTTTTGAGATTTGACTGAGGTGTTATGATGTTATTATTACGACGACGATGTGTACTATGCTTTTGAGATATGTTTATGATCAATAAGATGATGCTACCGTATATGAGGAATAAGAAGTATGTTGCAAACCAAGAATCGTACTTTATGAGTTATGAAATGTGCGTAAATGTGTGACTGTATCACAATGCTGACGAATATTTTATTTGGACACTTATATTTATAGGATTTTCTTTCTACAGATTTGCAACGCTAATTCTTGACCTGTGAAATATTTTTATGTGAGACTGTCACTGTAGCGGAAACTGGTGTCGTAAATATTTCCGTAAGAAAGTTAAGTGACCACCTGCACGTGCGTCGTCGGCACACCGCTGTATCAGACACCTGGAGAACAAGCCATTAGGGTGTGCCTTTCCGGAAGCACAGGTAAAAAAAAAAAAAAAAGAGGGGAGGCCATTATCCTCGCTATTGACATTTCCTTGTTGAAAGCATACTGTGGAGCTCGTAATTTATGATATTTACTGAAATGCCTAATGAAATGACGAGAAATATTTTTACATCTGCACACCTGATTACGACAAGCGTCTTTCTACGAGAGTTGAGAGAATTTCTACTAACTTATGAAATGTCACATGACTATTGAATGATATTTTTATGCTTTGGTTTGTGTAATTGCTTATTTCATTTGATACCTGTTTTCCAGCTGTGTTACAGCATTAGTTTTATAAAATAAACTTAGATGCATTTGCTAATGTGAACACTTTCTGTCAACAGATCTATTAAATGATAATTTTGTAATCCACATTCTTTAAAAAAAGGAGCACTTGGAAAGGAAAGAACACTAAGAAGGGACTAGTAACAGTAACTGGACACATAATTTTCTTTTCAAGTACATGGTAATATTTTTTTTACAATAAGTTGTTGTGGTGCACCACTTTAATTACATAGACATTAAGATGTGAATATACATTTCCCTTATCTGCATTGTTGTTTTTACTGTAATATTTTTTCTGCTTGAGCTATGTCACGTTTAGATATAAGCTGCTGTTTGCCAGGCATAGTGCTACTGAACTTTAATTTGTGTTACTCTGCTAAGCCAGATTTATTTTTTTGTTTGCTGCGCATTGCCTCATATTAGTTGTAATGTTGAATTGCTTGGTAATTTAGATTTACTGTAGCTTGCTTTGCAAATTTCCATTTTTTTTGTCATTGCTGTTTATATTAATTGTTTTATGTGCTGCTGCATTGCCTCGTCCCTTAGTTTAGCATCTGAGCGCAGTAGATTTAAGTTAGCTTAAGAGGGGGTAGACTATATAAGAAACTGACTATGGAGAATAGGTAAAGAATGCATTGCGAAGTTATATGAAAAAGATTTGGGCCCAAATGAGTATTGTACAATCAGAAATAATTATTTTGAAAGAAATATGAACTGAATACAGAAAACAGGCTTAGATAGGACTTTTTGGGAATAGTGATGAACAAAGGGAGATCTCCATGCAAATGCAAAATACTGCAGTAAAACAAATCCTGTCCTTTCCCTTTTGTGTTATCCCACTATATGTTTGTGTACCCTTGTGTATTTGTTTTCTTCCTGTCTCTGTGTACTGTTTCATAGAACTTTTTTCTCTTCTAATACTAAGTTACATTCACTACGATGAGGAATACTGTTATCCTCAAATACAATTGGCATTAATAATGTGTTATTTACTTTGTAAAGATGTTTAGACATTATTTATTCTGTTTTGTGTTAATGCTCATGTGTGAAGTTGATGTTTCGAAAGTTATTCTGATTTTTTATGTATGTACTCATGTCATAATTCCTGTAACACTGACGTATATGTCTATTACTATTCTTTTGTAACGCCTGTTTTACTACAAATGTTATCTGTATTGTTATGTTCTTTAATGATGTATTTTGTACCTTTGTAATTGTATTCTCATGTTATAAAATTGTAATTGACACCAGTTCATCTTATTATTAACTTGTAAGTTACATTTCACTGCACACGTTTCTGTTGGTCATAGTATATGGACAATATGTGAGAAGTAGGGACTGTTAGTGTTTGCACATGTGTTAATAATTCAGCAAGGGACTCGATAACAGCATTGTTGGTTCTAAGGACAGTTCCGAAAACTTTGTGAGTGCACAAGTGGTGGTTTATGGACTTGCTATATTATCCGCAAGACTCTTCAATGGTGATTGTGCACCTGCACAGTCACAACAGATGGCTGCTGGCTATCTCTACAAGGACTACAGTGGGTCTACATCTTTGATGATCCATCAATACCATTATTTCTACAAGGACTGCAGTGGGTCTGCACCTCTGGTGGCCCACCAATACCGTAATCTCTACCAGGACTACAGTGGGTCTGCTCTGTGATGACCTACCTACCAATACTCTTCAAAATTTCGACTGACTCTGCTGTGGGTTTGCTCTGTTGTGGCCCATTACCTGTATGCATGTCAAGAGTCAGCACTGTCTTTCCATTGGAAGGACAACACTACTTCTTCAAGACTGCAAGGAAATCCACTACTTCTGTGTGCATTTTCTTTTACTGCTCAGACTTTGAGAATAACTCTGCATTTTTACTGTGATGAACAATCTGGACTGTCTATATGGACTGTTCGAAATTTTTAGCTTTTCACCAACATTGTATCAATAAGTGTGTGCATTTGATTTCTTTGTTATTGTAATTATGAAATTTTTTTTCAAATCTGTGTTGGCCACTGCCCAATCCAATTTGTAAAAATTTTTTGTGGGGAGCATGGGGGCTATGTAAGTAGGCTGTTTAGGTTTTTTTATTGGTAACGCCACCTCTGTATGAAAATCACTGGCTGTGCTGTGTGCAGTCTGTGGCTGCTTTGCATTGTTGTAATACTCGCCATTGTAGTGTTGGGCAGCGGCGGCTGGATGTAAACAGCGCATAGTGTTGCGCAGTTGGAGGTGAGCCGCCAGCAGTGGTGGATGTGGGGAGAGAGATGGCGGAGTTTTGAAATTTGTCATGAACTGCTACATTTATATATGATGATATCAAGGTAAATACATTGTTTGTTCTCTATTAATATCTTTCATTTGCTAACTATCCCTATCAGTAGTTAGTGCCTTCCATAGTTTGAATCTTTTATTTAGCTGGCAGTAGTGGCGCTCGCTGTATTGCAGTAGCTTGAGCAGCGAAGATTTTTGTGAGGTAAGTGATTTGTGAAAGGTATAGTTTAATGTTAGTCAGGGCCATTCTTTTGTAGGGAATTTTGAAAGTCAGATTGCGTTGCGCTAACAAAATATTGTGTGTCAGTTTAAGCACAGTTTTGTATAATTCTTCAAAGGGGACGTTTCATATGTCGACACTTAGCCGAGGATACCTTACTGGAATCTTCTGATTTTTTCTTGTAGTTTGTGTAATTAGTGTAGCTATTGTTTATTACTAGCGCGTAATTGTAGAGAAAATCTCCTTTGTAGTTGCAGTCTTTCATTGTTGTACAGTAAAACAGTTGTGGCATGCATGTAGATTTGCACCAAGTATTTCGCAGCTGCAATTAACTAGATATTATTTTCAGTGCTATGTTAATGTGTTCTCTTATTTTTGATCTTCAAAGTGTGTTTTTCTGTGTTGTCGTGTGAAATACTGTGACAATAATGGCATGTGAAAAACGTAATACAAGGCTCTAAAGTAAACTGAGAAATGACAGTGAAAATGAAAGCAGTGTGTTAGCGCCACAGAGTAATGAATTAACTGATGTTCAAAGTAGTAATTTGGTAATTGTGCATAGGGAAAAGGAGCGGGCTGCAAACAATGGTGTAGTCAGTGAAACAGGTAGTGAACAGGGAAGCATTATCGATCGATCGGTCGGCAACAGCTCGCCTCAGGAATCCGAAATGACAGGACACAATTTCGCAAGTACTGTAGATTCAGGTTTAGGGTCATCACCGTTTTCTCAAATAAGTCAAGACACATTTTCTGCTTGTCAAAATGTGAATGTTGCCGGTGCAAATGCACTGCCGAAAAGCGTAGAGAAACAGATTCCAGACACTAATACATTATTATTGCAATTAATGCAACAAATGGAACAAAATCAGAGACAAATGGGACAAAATCTTAAAAAGTTAGACACAGTGGAACAAAATCTCAAAAAGTTAGACACAATTGAACAACACCAGAGACAAACACAGCAACAGTTAGACACAATGGAACAAAATCAGAGACAAACACAGCAAAAGCTTCAAAAGTTAGACTCATTGGAACAAACTCTTGAACAAACACGTGAAGATTTAACTACTGAGTTACATAACATTGAATCGAAATGTCAAAAAGTCTGTAATGACGTAAAAACACAAATTTGTGAGCATTTTCAACCTATTTTTTCGCGGCATGAAAATGCATTACAGAATCACGAAGCAGCCATAAAAGAACTGCAAACTATTGTTCATGAAAATCATGAGACCTTGCAAGCTAAATTTGACTCAGTTGCATCTATCGATTCGGTTACGCAACTTGCAAAAACTCAGGAAAACTTAAAGGACACAGTAGATTCGATTTCAACACAAATGGACACTCTGAAACTTGGTTCAGAAAAACACATTGAGGAAATGTGTTCACTATCGAAGAAAGTAGCCGAACTTTCGGATCAGTTCACTAACTTATCTACGAAGGTAGATGATAATCTGAACGACACAAAACCGGTAGTCTTTAATGACACAGAAGGGTGCGAACAAATTAGGAAATTCAAACAAAATCAGAATAAAATTAATACGCAACACCAAAGAGAAATCCGGGAAGTACAAGATCAGCTGACTCAGGTAATACAAGAATTACGTATTTCAGAGGCCACTCGCGTTCCAATACGGGAAGAGGGACTTAGAAATACGGAACAACCACAAAATAATAACACAGGACACTTCGGAAATTATGAAAGAAATTGGCAATGTGCACCGAATTTTGAGATGGAACGGCCGACACGACCTAACAATGACCGATATGCGACTCGCCGACATGATGATTTTGATTATAAGCTGTTCATTACTACACGTAAATTCAAAACATTTAAGAATTCCGGCAACGACATTCATCCACAAGCATGGCTCCATCAATTCTCGCATTGTTTTCCTCCCAACTGGTCGTTAGAACACAGATTAGAATTTATGTGTGGCTACTTGGAGAATGAACCAGCTGTAAGAATGCGATCGGTAATTCACGATTGCCACAGTGAAGGAGAGTTTTATCATGCCTTCCTCTCAGCATATTGGTCTCAAGCCACACAAGACCGAGTAAAACATAGCATCATAATGATGAAACGTTTCGAACAATCTGAATTTTCCAGTCTTATGAAATATTTTGAAGACATGTTGCATAAGAATCAGTATTTTTCAAACCCATACAGCCCCTCAGAACTCATCCGCATTTGCTTAATCAAACTGCCTGAACATTTACGACATATTATTTTGGCAGGACGTTGCAAAGACGACATTGAAGCATTTCAGGGACTCTTACAAGAATTAGAAATTGACACTGACAATCGCGGAACGCGAAACCAGGAACACAACAATTACAGGTCACATCCGTCGCAATTCCGCGATGAAAGAAGTAATAACTTGACACGACAAGGCTATTCTCACAACACAAATCGTGACCAAAACAGACACCACCCGTATGACAACCGTTGGCAGAGTAGTAATAATTACAGGGAAAGATCACCTCTCCGCGGTAGTGACTATCACAGAGACAATCAGAGAAACAGACAATTTGGGAACCAAAATAATTATTATCAAGGGAGACAGAATAACTTTAGACGCAATGGTCCAGCGCGCAGTTACGATTCAGGGAGAAATTCTCCGCCACTTAACCGACAAGAAAGAAACTACAGGAACTATCGACATGACGACAGACGATGTGATCATAACGACAGACCTGAATTGCATCAGAACTGGCGGGATTTAAACAGGGCAGGGCCCTCTCGTCATGGTGAATTTGTAGAAGTTAGGTCTCCAAATCCCAATAACGACGCTCGCCAACAAAGAGACAATAGGCAATGACTCACACCGCTGGCAGCCACAAAACGTTCTTATGACACTAACGACGCAGCTGCCGTAGCTAGTAATTACGTAAAAATGGAAGACATTAGGGACATCTTACTCCAGGAACACGACGTAAAACTTAACAACATTGCATATCCTGTGATTCACATTACTGTAAATGACGTAAAATTTACGGCAGTACTTGACTCTGGCAGTCCCATCTCAGTAATTAGTGAAACAGCCTTTAGCAAATGCAACAAATCGAACGATTGCCCCACACTTCCGTTACGTAAGATTAAATTACAAGGTGCAATCTTTGGAAAAAGTGTAGATGTACGCCAACAAACCAACTTAGAATTCTTTTGTCAAAGCCACAGCTTCTCTACGAACTTTCTTATTGTTCCGTTATTGTCGACGGAAATTATATTGGGAGTAGACTTTTTGAATGAATTCAAAGCAATCTTAAACTTTCACGATGCTGAAATAAGTTTAGAGAAGGAAGGTAAGTCAATAGCTTTGAAATTTGAAGATTGGCTCTCAAACCATGACGAAGAAATCAATCGGCTTTACCTCCTGTTGGACAACAGGAGGTAAATCTGCAAGAACTGACAGGGATGATATCGACGGCATATTTGACACTAATAAGTTAATTCAGAATAAAATTCAAACAATTGAGAATTGTAATGACACTGATAGGCAGGACCTTTTTGAGATTTTACAAGCACATTCCACAGTTTTTACTCAGAAAACAGGAACAATCAAGGGATTTCAATACCAATTTCGTGTTCGTGAGCATACTAAATTTTGTGTTAGACCATATGTAATTCCAGCACATTATAGGGACCGTGTTAGAACAGAAATACAATCTATGCTCGACGAGGGCATTATTGAGCCTGCAGTAAGCTCATACAACAATCCATTACATGTTGTTGAGAAGAAAAATGGATCGATCAGGCTTGTCTTAGATTCGAGACAAATCAATACGATCATTATTCCTGAAACAGACAGGCCCCCAACGTTAGAAGAACTTCTTCAAAATTTTAATGGTGTAAAAGTGTTGTCTTCCATTGATGTCAGATCCAGCTTTTATCAGATCGAACTTCATCCAGAATGTAGAAAATACACAGCTTTCCTTTGTTTCGGCGTTTGTTATCAGTTTCGGAAACTTCCCTTTGGTTTGAACATTTCTTCAGCAGCATTCATTCGCGGGCTAAATTCCATATTAACTGAGTTCTTAAAACGTCACATCACCTTATATGTGGACGATATTCTAATAGCAGAAGCTTCATGGGAACTACATAATCGCATCCTCAACATTTTGTTACGTATTTTTGCAGAATCTGGAATTAAAGTTAACTTGGAAAAGTCTGAATTCGGTAGGTCAAAGGTGAGGTTTTTGGGACATATTATTTCTTCTGAAGGCATTCAGCCGGATCCTGAAAAGTTAGAAGCAATCAGAGCCATTCCAGTTCCATCCACAAAAAGACAAGTCCGCAATTTTCTAGGTCTCGTAAATTTTTACTGTCGTTTTCTGAATATGCAAATTCTTGTTACACCAAAACTTTGTTCTCTCATTGGAAAAAATACTATTTGGAACTGGGACGAACAAGCACAGTTGGAATTCAATTCTTTGAAAGAAGCGTTACTTCACGGGCCAATCTTAGCTCATCCAGATCTGTCACAAGATTTCTGCCTTAGCACGGATTCTTCTAAAGTCGGTCTTGGTGCTCATTTATTTCAAGAAGCCACAGAAAATGACACTACTGTTCAGAAAACCATTGCTTTTGCTAGCCGAGTGCTAACAAAATCTGAAAAAAATTATTCCGTTACTGAATTAGAAGCTTTAGCTATCGTTTGGGCATTTAACAAATTCCGTTTCTTTCTTTCTGGTAAGCACGTAAAAGTATACAGTGATCATCGTGCATTACAATTTCTTATGTCTTCAAAATTAAATCATGACAGGTTAAAACGTTGGGCATTGTTTCTGCAAGAATTCCGCTTCACAATAGTCTACATTCCCGGCAAGGAGAACATTGTTGCGGACGCACTGTCACGCGCACCGGCTGGGCTTGAGAAAAGTACCACAGAAGGCAACCTCGAGAAAAATTTCAGTATTCTCTACATTCAGAAAGTCGCCTTTGAAAACTTCATCACCACATCTTTAAAGGACATTGCTCATGAACAAGATAAAGATCCGATTTGGAAAGACATCAAGAGCAAATGGCATGAAAAGACACACACACAGATTCGGCATTATTACCTGGTTAGAAACAACATACTCTTCAAACGCTGCACTGTTGATGACAAGCTATGGGTACTTTGCATTCCAGACGATTTTGTTAATAAGCTCATTTGGTACATTCATTTCAGCTACGCACATTTTGGCCCACGAAAATGTTATCATATTCTTCGAACGACTTGTTATTTTAACAATATGGAAAAGCGAATTCGAAGAGTCTTGTCTATTTGTAAACTTTGTCAAAAGGCGAAACCATCTACTGTCTCACATCGTGCTCCGTTGTTTCCTATCATTCCTTCTAAATTAAAAGAATTTGCTGCTGTTGATCTCTTGGGACCGCTTGTTAGAACATCTAATGGATTTTCGTACGTTCTAGTCGCTGTTGAACTTACTTCAAAATTTGTTTCTTTCACACCGTTACGTAAAGCCACTGGATGGTCTGTATCCAACGCCTTTGTTAAAAATTTCTTACGTGAAGTTGGACACGTTAGTAAAGTCATTTCAGATAACGGACCTCAATTCAGATCTGCTATTTGGTCACGCATGCTTCGCAACCATAAAATCAAACCTGTTTTTATTTCATTGTACTCACCACATTGTAACCCCTCCGAACGGATTATGAAAGAAATCAGTAAGCTTTGCAGACTTTATTGTCACAGAAAGCATCAGCATTGGGACAGATATTTACACTTATTTCAAAACGTGCTGAATGAAATGCCTCACGACTCCACTGCTTTACCACCTACTCTTGTACTGAAGAATGAAGAACCACCGAACAGAATCAGAGAGCTTGTACCTTTCCCGAATACACGTAAACTTCGACACAAAGACATAATTGATTTGGCTCTTAAAAATATAAAATCTGCAGCAGACAAAAGGAGAGAACTACACGGTAAAGCAAATGCAAAGAAATTATATATTGGTCAGAAAGTTCTCATTAAAGCTCATTCATTGTCACATAAGAAGAAACACTTGAGTCACAAATTCTTTCTAGTTTACAATGGACCTTACAGAATCCGACGTATACCACATGATAATTGCGTTGAAGTTGAAACTCTGCGTACTAGGAAGAGTAAAGGTTTACACCACATTTCACATGTAAAACCGTTTATTGAAAGATAATCTGCTTTTTAACTTTGCCATTGCCATAAAACTTTTCACTTTACATTACTAGTATGCTTGTCAGACTTAGAATCTGTTTACATGCAACAATGTTTGAAGTTAAATATCCAGTCAAGAACCAAGAGAACATATTGAAACAGAAATGACGAATGCATTGTTACAGTGAACAGACGTCACAGTGTTATTGTGTGTGTACATTCTTGCTTGTTAGTTGCACGATTATGGAACGACTATAAGGCTTACATACTTAGAACATTTACCAGTACTGCTAATGAGATTTTAATGCAACATTTTGGTTTACTTGAAAATATATTCTGGATTTAAGGTACTTTCAGTGAGATACCAGATGGCACAGTGGTTAGTTTATGTGACAGCTACACGATTTTATCACGACGCTACTAATGAGTGACAATTTACAATGTTGCTTTTGCAGTGTTTCTGTTTTATATCTGCACAGTTTTCTGTTTTATTCTGGAAAGTAAAACAGGTTTTAGTAGTAACTTTTGTGGTATATCTACAATGAGACTGCCTTTTCCGTAGCACAACAATACGTTACAGCACAGTACTTTCCTCATCACGGCAATAAGCATAATAACTAAGACATTTATACGCAAAGCATTTCACTTTTGTGTATTATGAGGTAAGTACATTGACTTCTGCAGAACTTAGCTTTCGGAGGACGATAACTACGACACTTCCACACAGATTATGTTGCAACAAGACGCACATTTAGCGCTACAGTACACGTATTTGAGTGATTAATTTTGTACTTAAAACATTTATTTTTAAAGATTTTTGAATTACAAAGAAAGTTTTCCGTGATACATTTCATTCCATTGCTGTAATCTGTAACACCTGAGGGTATAATTACATTAATCCTCAGGGGGGTACACGCTTACTTTGTGTACCATGTGTGTGGCAACCACAAGGAACCCTAGCTAATATGGTATTTGCTTATACAACTTTACACATCGGTACCATAATTCTCTAACACACAAATTACACAGATATCTGATCATTTAACTGAGAGATAAACATTTTTTACTACATCAGTGACACATGTTTACGCAATACACAGTTGGGTAACTTCACACTTATGAAACTGTATTTTGTCTGTACTTTGTAAACTGTTCATATTTTTTCGGAATCATTGTGATTCTATGAGAGCTTTGAATGATGTATTTGGTATGAGATCATGATTTTTAAAGTACGTTTGAGGTAGATGACACTATTGAAATGAGCAGAGAATTTTTTTTAGGGTTTGAAATTATTGCAGAAAGCTACGACGTTTTGAGATTTGACTGAGGTGTTATGATGTTATTATTACGACGACGATGTGTACTATGCTTTTGAGATATGTTTATGATCAATAAGATGATGCTACCGTATATGAGGAATAAGAAGTATGTTGCAAACCAAGAATCGTACTTTAAGAGTTATGAAATGTGCGTAAATGTGTGACTGTATCACAATGCTGATGAATATTTTATTTGGACACTTATATTTATAGGATTTTCTTTCTACAGATTTGCAACGCTAATTCTTGACCTGTGAAATATTTTTATGTGAGACTGTCACTGTAGCGGAAACTGGTGTCGTAAATATTTCCGTAAGAAAGTTAAGTGACCACCTGCACGTGCGTCGTCGGCACACCGCTGTATCAGACACCTGGAGAACAAGCCATTAGGGTGTGCCTTTCCGGAAGCACAGGTAAAAAAAAAAAAAAAGAGGGGAGGCCATTATCCTCGCTATTGACATTTCCTTGTTGAAAGCATACTGTGGAGCTCGTAATTTATGATATTTACTGAAATGCCTAATGCAATGACGAGAAATATTTTTACATCTGCACACCTGATTACGACAAGCGTCTTTCTACGAGAGTTGAGAGAATTTCTACTAACTTATGAAATGTCACATGACTATTGAATGATATTTTTATGCTTTGGTTTGTGTAATTGCTTATTTCATTTGATACCTGTTTTCCAGCTGTGTTACAGCATTAGTTTTATAAAATAAACTTAGATGCATTTGCTAATGTGAACACTTTCTGTCAACAGATCTATTAAATGATAATTTTGTAATCCACATTCTTTAAAAAAAGGAGCACTTGGAAAGGAAAGAACACTAAGAAGGGACTAGTAACAGTAACTGGACACATAATTTTCTTTTCAAGTACATGGTAATATTTTTTTTTACAATAAGTTGTTGTGGTGCACCACTTTAATTACATAGACATTAAGATGTGAATATACATTTCCCTTATCTGCATTGTTGTTTTTACTGTAATATTTTTTCTGCTTGAGCTATGTCACGTTTAGATATAAGCTGCTGTTTGCCAGGCATAGTGCTACTGAACTTTAATTTGTGTTACTCTGCTAAGCCAGATTTATTTTTTTGTTTGCTGCGCATTGCCTCATATTAGTTGTAATGTTGAATTGCTTGGTAATTTAGATTTACTGTAGCTTGCTTTGCAAATTTCCATTTTTTTTGTCATTGCTGTTTATATTAATTGTTTTATGTGCTGCTGCATTGCCTCGTCCCTTAGTTTAGCATCTGAGCTCAGTAGATTTAAGTTAGCTTAAGAGGGGGTAGACTATATAAGAAACTGACTATGGAGAATAGGTAAAGAATGCATTGCGAAGTTATATGAAAAAGATTTGGGCCCAAATGAGTATTGTACAATCAGAAATAATTATTTTGAAAGAAATATGAACAGAATACAGAAAACAGGCTTAGATAGGACTTTTTGGGAATAGTGATGAACAAAGGGAGATCTCCATGCAAATGCAAAATACTGCAGTAAAACAAATCCTGTCCTTTCCCTTTTGTGTTATCCCACTATATGTTTGTGTACCCTTGTGTATTTGTTTTCTTCCTGTCTCTCTGTACTGTTTCATAGAACTTTTTTCTCTTCTAATACTAAGTTACATTCACTACGATGAGGAATACTGTTATCCTCAAATGCAATTGGCATTAATAATGTGTTATTTACTTTGTAAAGATGTTTAGACATTATTTATTCTGTTTTGTGTTAATGCTCATGTGTGAAGTTGATGTTTCGAAAGTTATTCTGATTTTTTATGTATGTACTCATGTCATAATTCCTGTAACACTGACGTATATGTCTATTACTATTCTTTTGTAACGCCTGTTTTACTACAAATGTTATCTGTATTGTTATGTTCTTTAATGATGTATTTTGTACCTTTGTAATTGTATTCTCATGTTATAAAATTGTAATTGACACCAGTTCATCTTATTATTAACTTGTAAGTTACATTTCACTGCACACGTTTCTGTTGGTCATAGTATATGGACAATATGTGAGAAGTAGGGACTGTTAGTGTTTGCACGTGTGTTAATAATTCAGCAAGGGACTGGATAACAGCATTGTTGGTTCTAAGGACAGTTCCGAAAACTTTGTGAGTGCACAAGTGGTGGTTTATGGACTTGCTATATTATCCGCAAGACTCTTCAATGGTGATTGTGCACCTGCACAGTCACAACAGATGGCTGCTGGCTATCTCTACAAGGACTACAGTGGGTCTACATCTTTGATGATCCATCAATACCATTATTTCTACAAGGACTGCAGTGGGTCTGCACCTCTGGTGGCCCACCAATACCGTAATCTCTACCAGGACTACAGTGGGTCTGCTCTGTGATGACCTACCTACCAATACTCTTCAAAATTTCGACTGACTCTGCTGTGGGTTTGCTCTGTTGTGGCCCATTACCTGTATGCATGTCAAGAGTCAGCACTGTCTTTCCATTGGAAGGACAACACTACTTCTTCAAGACTGCAAGGAAATCCACTACTTCTGTGTGCATTTTCTTTTACTGCTCAGACTTTGAGAATAACTCTGCATTTTTACTGTGATGAACAATCTGGACTGTCTATATGGACTGTTCGAAATTTTTAGCTTTTCACCAACATTGTATCAATAAGTGTGTGCATTTGATTTCTTTGTTATTGTAATTATGAAATTTTTTTTCAAATCTGTGTTGGCCACTGCCCAATCCAATTTGTAAAAATTTTTTGTGGGGAGCATGGGGGCTATGTAAGTAGGCTGTTTAGGTTTTTTTATTGGTAACGCCACCTCTGTATGAAAATCACTGGCTGTGCTGTGTGCAGTCTGTGGCTGCTTTGCATTGTTGTAATACTCGCCATTGTAGTGTTGGGCAGCGGCGGCTGGATGTAAACAGCGCATAGTGTTGCGCAGTTGGAGGTGAGCCGCCAGCAGTGGTGGATGTGGGGAGAGAGATGGCGGAGTTTTGAAATTTGTCATGAACTGCTACATTTATATATGATGATATCAAGGTAAATACATTGTTTGTTCTCTATTAATATCTTTCATTTGCTAACTATCCCTATCAGTAGTTAGTGCCTTCCATAGTTTGAATCTTTTATTTAGCTGGCAGTAGTGGCGCTCGCTGTATTGCAGTAGCTTGAGCAGCGAAGATTTTTGTGAGGTAAGTGATTTGTGAAAGGTATAGTTTAATGTTAGTCAGGGCCATTCTTTTGTAGGGAATTTTGAAAGTCAGATTGCGTTGCGCTAACAAAATATTGTGTGTCAGTTTAAGCACAGTTTTGTATAATTCTTCAAAGGGGACGTATCAACTATCGTGTAGGGGCACCGCAACCGCGCGGAAATGCCGCAACAAGACGTAGCATGGACTCGGGTAATGTCTGAAGTAGTGCTGGAGATAACTGACACCATGAAACCTACGCGGCTGGCCATAAATCCGTAAGACTACGACGGGTTGGAGATCTCTTCCGAACAGCACGTTGCAAGGCATCCTAGATATGATAATAATGTTCATGTCTGGGGAACTGGGTGGTCAGAGGAGATACGCTCAACAACGTTGATGTCTGGGGAGTTTAGTGGCCAGCGGAAGTGTTTAAACTCAGAAGAGTGTTCCTGGAGCCACTCTGTATTATTTCTGGACGTGAAGGGTGTCGCACTGTCCTGCTGGAATAGCACAAGTCCGTCGGAATGTACAATGGACATGAATGGATGCAGGTGAGCAGACATGATGCTTAGGTACGTGTCACCTGTCAGAGTCGAATCTATACGTATCAGGAGTCCATCTGCACACGCCCCACATCATTGAAAAGTCTCCACCAGCTTGAACTGTCCCCAGCTGACATGCAGGCCCATGGATTCATGAAGTTGTCTCCATACCCGTATGCGTCCATGTGCTCAGTACAGTCCACTGTCGGTGTTGATGGGTCTAGGTGAGGAGTAAATGTTTCTATCGTGCAGTCATCAAGAGTACATGAGTTTGTCTTCGGCTCCAAAAGCACATATTGATTATGTTTCGTTGAATGGTTCGCTCGCTGATACTTGTTGATGGGTCAGCATTCAAATCTGCAAGAATCTGCGTAATGGTTGCACTTCTGTCACGTTGAACGATTCCTTTCAGTCGTCGTTGGTCCCATTCTTGCAGAATCTTTCCCAGCAGCAGCGATGTCGGACATTTGATGTTTTACAGGAGTCCTGATGTTCATGGTACACCCTTAAAATTGTTGTACGGGAAAATCCCACCTTCGTCGCTACCTTGGAGATGCTGTGTCCCGTCCCTCGTGCACCGACAATAACACCACGTTTAAACTCACTTAAATCTTGATAACCTGCCACTGTAGCAGCATTACGCGAACTAACAACTGTGACATACACTTGTTCTCCTATGCAGGCGTTGCCGATCGCAGCGCCGTATTCTGCCTGTTTACTTATCTCTGAATACGCATGCCTATACCAGTTTCTTTGCCACTTCAGTGTAGATTTAACATAATCCATTTAGTTTTGTGGTTGGAAAATTAAATAATACAATGGGCAAAATTTAATCGTTGAAATGGCGTGCATTTACATTTTTAATCTGATATACATGTTTTTGATGTTGTGGTCTTCAGTCCAGAGACTGGTTTGATGCAGCTCTCCATTTTAACCTACTCTGTGCAAGTTTCATCATCTCCGTGTAACTACTGCAGCCTACATCCTTCTGAATCTGCTAAGTGCATTCATCTCTCGGTCTCCCTCTACGATTTTTACCCTACACGCTTCCCTCCAATACTAAATTGGTGATATTTTGATGCCATAGAACGTATCCTACCAACCGATCTCTTCTTCCAGTCAAGTTGCGCCACAAATTCCTCTTTTACCCAGGTCTATTCAGTGACTCTTCATTAGTTACATGATGTAACCATCTAATCTTCAGCAGCACCACATTTTGAAAATTGCTATTTTCTTCCTGTCTAAACTATTTATCGTCCATTTTTCACTTCCATACATGGCTACACTCCATAGAAATACTTCCAGGAAAGACGTTCTGGCACTTAATCTATACTCGCTGTTTACGATTTTATCTTCTTCAGAAACGCTTTCCTTGCCATAGCCAGTCTACATTTTATATCCTTCCTGCTTTGACCGTCAACAACACAACACATAGCAGGACAATCAATTGTTAAAATATATGTAGCCCACAATATGTTAAAATGTACCTATAGAATATACAGGATGAGCCAGGACTCCACTGACAAAATGTCGGAGGCTGTTCAGGGATATTTTCTGAGTATTTTGGTGGAAGGGACCCGTGGTCTCCGGTGTCCCGTTGCAGGGTAATTATATAGTTACGAATTATTCAGTTTGTCACAACAGTTACCATTTTCTACAGGAAAATACTTCAAAACAGTGAAAAAGACTGCATTGCAACTACACAATACAAAGACTAAGGCAGAAATCCTCAAACAGATACAAAAGTAAATGGGGTTGCCTTAGGTGGAAGAATACTGCATTACGTCGCTGTGCTGGTCTTCAACTACATTCAGTGAACCCAACCCGAGGTGCATCTCGGCAAACTATCATTAAACATATACCTAGTACTGCTGTGCACCGTCGTTAACGAACAACTAACTCAACTGGAAAAGAAACGACACAGAACCGAGCAGTAGTGGATGCAGCCTTGAGGTCCGAGAGCAAAATGGGCTTTCTCATTGACATCAGATACCGTCGCCGAATGGAATAAGTGTTTCCAGACAACATACACAGGGCATACAGTGGACATTTGCAGTGTTATGCAGATACTTCCAGTGCAGTACAGATAGAAAGCTGAATGGGGGAAAAGAATCAAAAGGAACGCGATTACTCTGTAAAGAGCTGCCAGAGACCACGAGTGCCCTACACCAAAATACTCAAAAAATATCCCCAATGAACCTCCGAAATTTTGTTGGTAGAGCTGTGGTTCATTCTGTATAACAAAACTGGTAGTTCAGTTTATAAGTCGACGCCATACTACTTAAACTTCCTTTTTACGATACAGACACTAATGAAATTTTAAATTTTTCTACGCTATACGCTGACGGGACAAAGGCAAGGACAGTGCATTGGTGGAGCTGTCATTTCTGCTTAGGTGATTAATATCAAATGGTTGTGGCCCTCACGATGGGAATTAAGACTTTCAACGCGGAATTCTAGGTGGTGCTAGAAGCATGGGACAATCCACTGCGGAAACCTTTAGGGAATTCAACATTCCGAGATCCACAGTGCTGAGAATACCAAATTTCAGGCATTACCTGTCACCATTGACAACGCAATGGCCGACGGCCTTTCCTTAATGACAGATAGTAGCGGTGTTTTCGTACAGTTGTCGGCGCTGACAGACAAGCAGTACTGTGTGCAATAACGGCAGACATCGATGTTGGAGGTATGGAGAACATCTATTAGGACAGTGCGGCGAAATTTGGCGTTAATGTGCTATGGAAGCAGACGACTGACGCGAGTGTCTTCGCTAACAACACGACATCGCTTGCACCAACTCTGCTGGCCTCTTGACCATATGGGTTGGACCGTATTTGCTTGGGAAACCGCAGTATGGTCGGATGAGTCCCGATTTCAGTTGGTAAGAACTGATTGTAGGATTCGAGTGTGTTCCAGACCCCATAAAGTAAAGGACTCAAGTTGTCAACAAGGTACTATGCAAGCTGATGTTGGCTCATAACGGTATGGACTGTCTTTACGTGCTATGGATTGGGTTCGCTAGTCCAACTGAACCAATAACTGACTGGAAATGGTTATGTTCTGCTACTTAGAGGCCATTTGCAGCCATCCATCGTTGTCGTTCCCCCAACAATAACGGAATTTTTATGGATGACAATGCGCCATGTCAGTAAGCCACAATTGTTCGCGATTCGTTAGAACAACATTGTGGACAGTTCGAGCGAATGGTTCGGCCACCCAAATCCGCCGACATGAAATCTGTCGAACATTGATGGGACATGATTGGGAGGTCAGTTACTGCAAAAAAATCATGCACCGGCAACACTTTTACAATTGCAGTATCGAGACAGCATGGCTGCAGGGAACATCCAAGGACTTTTTGAGTCCGTGCCACATCGAGATCCTGCTTTATGCCGGGCGAAAGGATATCCTACACAATGTTAGGAGGTATCCCATGACTTTTGTCATCTCAGCGTACTAGCACCGAATAAGTCTAGTTATGTACTATATAAATTATTGACAGGGTTTACATTCTTGTAAGAATACAAATGTTTAGCTTTACAAACAAATACTTCCTCAGGTCACAAAATAAAATTGAACCACTCGTCGAACTGCTCTCGCACAAAAGCTAGGTACAGCCACATACACATTCTGTCCAATATGTGGCATCATCATACCGCTGTCCAAGCCAGGCGGACGGCAGATGCAGACAGTATCCTATCCCAAAATCGTATGGCTGTTAGGAAATTCTACACTAACTTGAAACTGCCTGTCAGCACAATCAAAACAGAAACAACGGGTTTTCACTAGAATAAAGGGAGTCCCTAAAATCTCCCGAAGTATACTTCAACAATGAGCTGCTTCCCCGTAACAAGTTTCCTAAGTACCTTGGCGTCGTACTCGATCGCACGATGTCATTGACGGAAGCAGCCTAGAAGCTATGGCAGCTAAAGTCAACACTCATCAACACTCTGCGTAAACAGTGTGGCATCAGATGGGGGCCTTGCGTCAGTGGTAATGCCGGTTTCCGTCAGATCACCGAAGTTAAATACTGTCGGGTTTGGGTAGCATTTGGACGGAGTCTACCGAGCGCTACTTGATAAGCAGTGGCTCCGGTCACGGAAACTGACAAAGGCAAGGAGAGCGTTGTGCTGAACACACGCGGCTTCATCTCCGCCACCAGTGACATCTATGGGCTGAGGATGACATGGTGGTCTTTCGGAACCGTTGGGCCTTCCGAGGCCTGTTCGGACATAGGAGAGCTGGTGAGAAGGACATCTTTCACATTGAGGCTGAGTAGCAGCTATTTAGGGAAGCTAGATGACAAACTGCACTACGTAATGCGTATGATCACTGAGTGCATCAAAAGTACACCGCTGCAATCTTATCCTTGCTGAGCCACTTTGCCCCCAACTCCGCTAAGCAGAAATTTACATCTACATCCATACTCCGCAAACCACCTGACGGTGTGTGGCGGAAGGTACCTTGAGTACCACTATCGGTTCTCCCTTCTATTCCAGTCTCGTATTGTTCGTGCAAAGAAGGATTGTCGGTATGCTTCTGTGTGGGCTCTAATCTCTCTGATTTTATCCTCATGGTCTCTTCGCGAGATATACGTAGGAGGGAGCAATATACAGCTTGACTCATCGGTGAAGGTATGTTCTCGAAACGTCAACGAAAGCCCGTACCGAGCTACTGAGCGTCTCACCGGCAGAGTCTTCCACTGGAGTTTATCTATCATCTCCGTGACGCTTTCGCGATTACTAAATGATCCTGTAACGAAGCGCGCTGATCTCCGTTGGATCTCTTCTATCAACCCTATTTGGTACGGATCCCACACTGCTGAGCAGTGTTCAAGCAGTGGGCGAACAAGCGTACTGTAACCTACTTCCTTTGTTTTCGGATTGCATTTCCCTAGGATTCTTCCAATGAATCTCCGTCTGGCATCTGCTTTACCAACGATCAATTTTATATGATAATTCCATTTTAAATCACTCCTAATGCGTACTCCCAGATAATTTATGGAATTAACTGCTTCCAGTTGCTGACCTGCTATTTTGTAGCTAAATGATAAGGGATAATATGCAGAAGAATGGGAAGGAAACCTGACGACCTTTTAGATAATAATCGATTTGTCAGTCAAAATAAGAGGATTCAAAGTGACCCGGAATTGCTAGTGTGTAATGACATTCCTCATTTATCACTGAGAAAGCTGAGTTCCGGGAAACCCTCATTAGTCATAGCGAACCAACTACCTGGCACAGTCTTGAACGTTGTGGCCCAGTGTTTAACAGACAAGAGCGCAGACAACGTGACGATCTACTGTTCCGACCCCACACTAAGACCAACTGGTTTCGAACTTCCCTGCTGATAGCGGAAAGCTCTTGATAGGATTTGAACATCACGTGCAGTCTACCATGGCTTTCTGTACAAATGGTGCAAATCCTCGGGCCTACAATGTGACTGTCGTGCTCTGCGTCAGACAGTTGACGATATTTTGAGTGCCTGGAACATCAGTGTACCAAGGACCAAAACGAGATATATACAAACTGAAGGATGCTACAATTTTCTCTATTTACCTGTAAGCTTTCCTACCCATGTTCCTTAATCCACTCAGATTTACTACTAACTGTTGTTTTTAATGTTCTTTTTATAGTTGACTTTAATATTCATTCAACTACTGATCAGAATGTACACTTTATTGTTCCTCTTATTGGTTGCTCTCACGGCCTACTTTTACTGGTCATTTTACAGTCTATTGCACCACACAGAGTGCTGTTCATTTTGCTACATATTTTATGAATGTTTTATAGCTAATGTGCCTAAAACGTGATGTACTAGTCTTCGTAGCTCCTCAGCTGCAATATTTTCAATGTACGATTTGCTACAAGTGTCCAAGTGATTTAGCCAAACGATAAATAAATTTAAAAAATCACACAGATAGTTTGATAGGGGAATTATGTGAGGGATAAAAATTAAAAGGCAGTACAATTTATGAGGCTCTGCTCTACATTTGATAATTATCTCTGACTGTACGCAATGTCAGGTCTAGCCTACTCACTGAAAGAATACTTAATGCTCTATAAAAACATTTACGACATAATTTCTACACACGTTGAAAGGCGGAAAACATGCTAAATGTTACAGCATGCCCGTTTTATCATTCCCTCTTGGATTCAGTACATTTAACACCTAACTTTCCATGTAGTATATACTCATTTTCAAACATCTTGCACAGTCTTGTAATGCGGACCGCCTTTGCCGTTCCTAAGACCAAATAGTTTATTATCTAACAGATCGTCAGGTTTCTTTTCCATTCTTCTGCACATTATTCTAATTCACAATTTGGATACAGCAGACAGGACCTGTCGAGCCGATTCTACATTGTTTCTCGTATTTATCTGACCTTCATAACTTCGGGATTATGTGAACGATGTTCTTCACTTTATATCGATACGAAATTCTCGTCTTTTTTGAATAGAAAGCCACTAATGCTGGTGAAACTGTCCGCGCGTGGAGTTTGAGGACATCGAGGTTTTTAATCACGAAGGATTCACAAATATCGCCCTATTTGACAATGCCCTTTCTTTGATTTGTGAAAGACAGGTATCTGACCGTACTCCTAGTGCATAATTGCGAGGCACACTAACAGACAAAAATATATTTCAGTAGAGGCAGAGTGCATATCGGTTTCCTAGTGCCAAAAATCTTGCAGTAAGTTGGCAGAGGTTCACTATGTGGCGTAAACTATGTCAAGAGACCGGGCAAACGAAGACAGTCTGGGCAACGTTCATCACGATACGCATACTGAAATTAAGATGGGGTGAAGCTGGGAATGTGGCACATTAAAGGATGTTATTGATTAAGAGAAGGCTTTAACTTCTCTCAAGAGAGAGACTTCATGTGTTAGCGTCAACGTTAGATAAGGATAGGTGAATGGAAAAATTACAGAGTAATGGAATTTAAATCGTTTCTCGATAGGGGAAAATGACGCTAACGGGTCGTTATAGTCTACAAGATTGAGTCTGCTATAAAGGCAGTAGTCGGAAGGGTATCTGTGTTCCAGGTGACAACTGGTGCTCTTCCGCGGAAAACAATGTTCAAGGTAAGTGGGATTTTATCAGAAGTATACAACACCTAGTGAGGCGTGAATAAATCCTTTGCGTAAAGTATTCGATGTAGGTATGGGGATTAAAAAAAATGAGCGTTTCAAGCTGTACTAAGATAACCAATGGTCGAAATAAACTTCCAGAATGCTAAACTTAAAAAAAATGGCTCTGAGCACTATGGGACTTAACTGCTGTGGTCATCAGTCCCCTAGAACTTAGAACTACCTAAACCTAACTAACCTAAGGACATCACACACATCCATGCCCGATGCAGGATTCGAACCTGCGACCGCAGCGGTCGCACGGTTTCAGACTGTAGCTCCGAGAACCGCTCGGCCACTTCGGTCGGCTGCTAAACTTCAGCCCCCTCTGAAATTTTCCTCTAGATTGTTGTTAGATCATGTGAGTAGAAACATTTTATTCTACCCTGAATTTCTGCTTCCCCATACCATTACGTTCTTCCCGTCAATACGTTCTGTGGAACGCTTACCACATTCCTCATTCTTTGTTGGTCGTTATTTTACTTACAAAATGATTCAAATGGCTCTGAGCACTATGGTACTTAACTTCTGAGGTCATCAGTCCCCTAGAACTTAGAACTACTTAACCCTAACTAACCTAAAGACATCACACACATCCATGCCCGAGGCAGGATACGAACCTGCGACCGTAGCGTTACTTACAACAGTCTGTGTTGTATATTCCTGTGCCTCCCAGTTTTATGATGCTATATGCTTTGGAATTTCTTTGGGTGCAGTACTTTCCTTACTAATACTGTTGCTAGTATTTATTTTTTATCCATGATGATAACAGTAAGAACAACAACAGTGTTATTACGGCTTTGAAGAGCTCTATATCTAGCGATATGAGAAGTGACGAGAAATTTTTGGAGATACTATTGGGAAAATAAGGATTCCTTGCTAAGGTCATTTGACACGAAAACAGAAATTTTTTAGTCTAAACTTTGGACACGTTTTGCTGTTTTGTCGAATAGTGACATTTTGATAGCTTAATTGTGTACAAAGTAAAAGATGATTCTTACAGAAAAGGAAACAGTAGCTAGCTACTTTTAACAACGCTATTTACTCACATAAATAGCGCTATTAGCGGTTTCGAACCGACAGTTTTATCATCAGAAGGATGTTTGTGTAAACTAATGTAAATGCAACAAATGTGTATCTTAATATGAACAGTCGTCTGATGATGAATCTGCCGGTTCGAAACCGGTAACGAAGCTATGTATGTGAATAAACAGCATTATTAAAAGTGGTTGACTAGGTTTCTGATAAACCGCGATCAGAAGCAGAAGGCTACCTGATGCCGACCGGCCGCCACGGTGGCCTCTGCAATGTTATTTGATGCGATATGGAGAGGCATAAGGTTGCACTCTGCTCTCTCAGTCCTCAGTACTCTTCAGTTGGCCTCACGAGGCTGAATGCATCCCGTATGGGGAATTAAGCGCCAAAGTTCCCCATGGCAGTTACGCTGGACACGATGACCGCTCGAATAGCGAGATACGAGGGTTGGAACTTAAATAGTGGCAACTATTTTTACCTGTACCCGTCCTTCAAAGTGGTCACCAGCGTTGTGTAAAACCCGTTGCCAGCGATGTGGAAGGCGTAGTATTCCGTTAGCAGAGCCTGTTCTGTTGATGGTGCGAAGGGAGCCGTCTACTGCCTGTCGAATCTCTGGAACAGTTCTGAAGCGAATGCCACGAAGTGGTTCCTTCATCTTCGGAATCAAATCAAAGTCACAAGGACTTAAGTCGGGGGAGTATGGTGGATGATACAGTACTTCCCAGCCCCATCGATCGAACAGACCAGCCACAGCATGCGTTGTATGTGCCCACGCATTGTCGTGCAAAATGATGGGTGGGTTGCACAGAAAGTGTCACTGCTTCTTTCGCAAAGCTGGTTGCAGGTGATGCTCCAAAAACGAACAGTAATACTGTGCATTAAAGGTGTGCCGTGGAGGAACGTAATGCGCTAGGATAACACCATCACAGTCTTTCACAAGAATCACCATAACTTTAGACCACTCCATTCGCACCATCAACAGAACAGGCTCTGACAACGATATGCTACGCCTTCCACATCGCTGGCAACAGGTTCTACACAACGCTGGTGACTACCTTTAAGGACAGTAACAGATGCAAACATGTAACTCCTTTGTATCGGTTGTGAATAAATGGTTGCCTCTATTTACGTTCCTACCCTCGTATATCGCATGTTGCAACGCAATAATGTGTTATGGAATAATTTTCCGGCGTAGCTTATCACTTAGAAGGCAGTCTTGGCTGCACAAAAACGAACAGCAAGAGTGTGATAGTCAGCCGAGGTCACAATGTAGGTACACTTCAAAGATGTGTGTGCATCCCCAAGGGACCAAACTTCTGAATCATCGGTCCCTAGATTTACACACTACGTTAAAGTAACTTAAATTAACTTATACTAAGAACAACTCATACACCCATGCCCGAAAGATGACTCGAACCTCCGGCGGGAGGGGCCGCGCAATCCGTGACATGGCGTCTCAAACCGCGGGGCCATTCCGCGCGGAACTCTTTGAAGAGTTAGGTATTTTAACTGCACCGTCTTCAGCACATATACCCGCTACAGAAACTATTCATAAATAATGTATCACATTTTGACAAGAATAGTGATGTCCAATCCTACAAAAACAATCTTAACTGCGCATCGATAAAGCTATCTCTAGCTCAGATAGGAGTTCAATGTGCACAACAAAAATTCTTGATCATTTTCCGAATAAAATAGGGAAGCCAAATGGTTTGCTTGGATTTATTTGGAGAATTTTAGATAACTGTAGCTTATCTATAACGGAGCCTGCGAATGGAACAGTAGTGCGACCCATTCTTGAATACTTCTCGAGTTCCGTGGGCACCCACCAGGTCAGATTGAAGGAACATATGGAAGAAATTCAGAGGCGAGTTAGTTGTGTTACCGATAGGTTAGATCGCCGCGCAAGTATTACGTAGATGCTTCTTGAACTCGGAATCTCCGTAGAAAAGAGGACTTTTTTCAGGAAACAAAACATTTAGATAACTGGTATTTAAAACTGACTGCATCACTATTCTGCTTCCGCCCACGTACGTTTCGCGTAAGGACTAAGAAGATAAGAGATGTAGGAGCTCGTAAGGGGGCAGATAGATAGTCGTTTTTCTCCACTTCATGTGAAAATAGAACAGGAAAGGAAATGACTAGTAGTTGTATAAGGTACCCTCGGTGAAGCCATACTGTGGCTTGCGAAGTATGTATGCAGATGTTCATGTAGAAGAACAGAAAATGTCTGTCAGGTGCAAAGCAAATATTAAATTAACCTAAAATTAATTCTCCTGAACAGCTGCTTCTACTCCATGGAGGAACTTTTGTTTTAAAGTTGGTAGCCTGTAAAAGAAAAATTATACATCTCATTTTCACTGATGTTAAGACTAATCATGTATAAATATCCTGTAAATTGACACGTTCTGCATAATTTTCGTAAAATAAACTTTCAAACGATGTGTTGAACATGTCATTAACTAACGAAAGGAGGCTGGCCTACATTTTTAATGCATGGTAAAGTTCCACAGAGCGATATCTCACATCAGGATATCCTAAAAAGGTAGTCTCTGTGGAAGGAGCTACGAAGAGAGTATAATACATAACACAACAGATTATTTTTATCCGCCAATTTCGGTTGAAAATATGCGGAATTTGTTGTCGTACGTTGTTGAATATTGCCGCCTCAGCTCCTATGGTTTCATGAAGCTCCGATAGGCGGCACCGCTGTACGTATCCTCCAAATTTACGTCTTTGTCTAAGCAAGGAACTGTCAATGAGAAAACAGGAACATCACAGATATTCAAAGGCGACTGAAAATTGTCTACGGAGAGCTAACAGTGAACAAAAGCACGGTGAGACGTTGGGAGAGGAGTCTGTCATCATCACAATAATATCACGCAAACCTGTCCGATCTCTCGCGTGCCGGCTTGCCTCACGCAGCTGTGACTACTGTGATGATGGAACGTGCGTACACTCTCAGTCGACGTAATGGACGGGTCACAATCAAACTCCTCGCTGCTCAGCTGGACGTCTCTGTTGGTAGCGCCGGCACTCTGTGTGCCAGCTAGGTTCCTCGGCGGGTAACAGAAGACCACAAATTGTAACTAAGGACCACCTGTAGGGAATCGCTTGCGCTTTACGCGGCTGGTCGTGACAATTTTCATGTCACAGGCGGTGAAACATAAGTTCATCACTTCTAACGGGAAACAAAACGGCAATCCGTGGAGTGGAACCACATCACCTATTCGCCGACGGAAAAGTTCAAAGTGGCACCCTCAGCGGGTAAAGTCATGACGGGATTCTGGGACTCTGAGGGGGGCTATTTTGTTCGATGTCCTCCCCGAAGGCGCAAAAATCAAAATGCACTCTGCGGGTAGCAGTGCGGGGATGATGGGGAGGTTATTGATGCAGCAAGATGTTGGCTCGAACGTCGACGAGCAAAGAGGACCTGCCAGGAAAGTGGCGTAACGCTATCGAATTTAGTGATCATCTACAAAAAACATAATTTGTAGCCAAAAGAGTGGGAATAATATGGTACATTGGAATCAAGAATACAACCAACCGGCTTTCAGAACAAAATGTATTGCATTACTTATTGAACGCTCCTGTAAGGAAATATTGCTTTCCAGCCAGTAACATAACAAGAAAAAAACAGGGCAGACATGTTGAAAATACAGTTAAAGTGAATTTAAATCAAACGGAGGAAAGAAGTAGGTTGAACTCATGCGTAATTGACTCAAACGTGCCAAAATTACACATGTAGCAAGCTCCCAAGTATCCTGCTTAAGGTGGCCTCGAGACAAATAATAGAAAAACACAGATAATCTTAAATAAAGGTGTTTTTACTGAAAGCTGTTGTGTACTGTATTTAAAAAACATGCTACATGTCACATAGGCATTATTTACGCGTCAATTTCAAGAAAAAAACAATGTACCCTTATTTCATGTGCAAACACTCTGTGTTTCGTATCGCTTCCTTAAATTTCGAGAAATAGTCGGCCATTTTTTCTATATTTTGACTGTCATTATTTTTTTTCCATCGACTGTTCTCACTTTATGGAGAGTGAAAATATGAGTACAGTCGATCGTCCTGCTTAATACAATGTAAGCTTTCAAGGGTGCGACTGACATCACCTAAACTTGCGGGCTATTTGTACATCTACCACGGCCTAGTAGCTCCTACGTTTTAAGTGATTTTTTTTCCTGCTTGCACTAACAACGTGTTAACCCATGTCAGTGGCTCTGTGAGCGTAATGGGTTTCTGGAAAGTCACGTCTTCGCTCTCATCCCCTACCGAACTTAATTTGTGGATTATATCCGTGTCAACTAGATGCTAAAGTCCCCGTTCATAGACGTCGCCATTAGGCACAACAAGAACAAAGAGGGAACAATAAGAGTGGAAGATCAAGAACGAAGTGGTCAGATTAGAAAGGGTGAAAGATGGCGATGCAGTCTTCCACACCTACAGTTCAATCTAAACATCGAAGACGCAATGTTGGAAATAAAGGCTAGGCTCAAGAGTGGGGTTCAATTTCAGGGTGAAAAAATGTTGATGATAAGATTCACTGATAATAAAACTTCCTGGCAGATTGAAACTGTGTTCCGGACCGAAATTCGAACTCCGGACCATCGCCTTTCGCGGGCCACTGCTCTACCGAGTAAGCTACCCAAGCACGACTCACGACCCGTCCTGACAGCTCCAACTCCGCCAGTGCCTCGTCTCCTACCTACCAAACTTCTCAGAATCTCTCCTGCGAACCTTGCAGAACTAGCACTCGTGGAAGAAACGATATTGCGGAGACATGGCTTAGCCACAGCCTGGGGGATTTTGCACTCTGTAGTGGAATGTGCGATGATATGAAACTTCCTGACAGACTTCGCAGAAGAGCTTTTGTGAAGTTTGGTGGGTAGGAGACGAGGTACTGGCGGAGTTAGAGCTGTGAGGGTGGGTCATGAGTCGTGCTTGGGTAGCTCAGCCGATAGAGCACTTTCCTGCGAAAGGCAAAGTCCCGAGTTCGAGTCTCGGTCCGGCAAACATTTTTAATCTACCAGGAAGTTTCATATCAGCGCACACTCCGCTGCAGGGTGAAAATTTCATTGTGTTCATTAATGATATTTCAATACTCTCTGATGGTGAAAAAGAATTACAGGACCGTTTTAATGGAGTCTAAAGAAAATAGAATGTGGTTTGGGAATAAACTGAAGAACGACGAAAGTAATGAGAAGCAACAGAAATGAGAGTAACGAAAAACGTAACATCGATATTTGTGATCAGGAAGTAGATGAAGTTAAGGAATACTGCTACCTTGGACGCAAAATAACCAGTGATGGACAAAGCAAGGACATCAGAAACAGACTAGAACGGGCAGAAAGCGATTTCTGACCAAGATAGGTCTACTAGTATCAAACATGGACCCTAATGTCAAGAAGAAATTTCTGAGAACGTGCATTAGGAGCACAACATTATATAGCAGTAAATCATGGACTATGTGAAAACGGGAAGAGAAGTGAATCGATGCATTTGAGATGTGGTGCTAAAGAAGAATGCTGAAAATTATGCGGACTGATAAAGTAAGGAACGTGGAGGGTCTCTGTAGAATCGTCCGAAAAAGCAATGTATACAGACAAGAAGTGTAGGATGACAGGACATGTGTTACAGCATCAAAGAATAGCTTCTTTGGTACTACAAGGAATTATAGAGTGTAAAACTGTAGAGGGAAACAGATTTAGCGTACACACAACACATGGCTCAAGACGTAGGTTGCAAATGCGCAATTTTTTTTCAAATTTTGTAGATGTTTTCATCACCTAGGATTCTATAACGACAGATTCGAATTCCAAATGAAATTACTCATTCTAATTAGCACAATTCTTCACACTTGTTTTTTTATGTTTAAAAGATCACCGAACGACGCGCAGATAAACGACAACCTGTAGATAATCGTGAGTTTACTGCAGTTCTTATTATTTTTGTAGGTATCATTAACAAACAGTTCTATCAGTCATGTGTATTAAGATCCCGAGTCTTCAGCTTCCTCTTGCTCTGAACTACCACTTGTCTTAGCGAATTAACAAATTATAGCTAGCTGAATTTGTCTGTTTTCTGTGTACCGGATTCCTTTAACAAAATCATAAATCTTTTGCGTTGCATTGACATTCACGTAAGGGGCAGTGACACGAAAACGCGACAAACAGGAAAAAGGGGACATATATTTGGAAGGTTGTTTCGACTACGCTACAGAAGTTTCACTGGGAAGCTCTTACACATCCTGCATACAGTCCCGATCTCTCGCCACGCGATTTCCATATTTTTGGAGCCCTGAAGGAAGATGCTGGTGGCTGTCGATTTGCTTCCCACGAAGAAGTGCACGCCTGGGTACAAGCACGTTTCCGCAGGCAACCGTGAAAATATATTCATGAGGTAATTGATCGTCTTATCTCACGGTGGGATAAATGTATTAACAGTTTTGAAGAATACTTTTGAAATAATAAACAGTTAACTTACTTTTTTCTCTCTCTCTCTCGTTTTCTTTTGACTGCCCCCTATACAGGGTGTTTCAATATTCAGAGAAACGACAAGAATGACCATTCGAAGCAAAAAGGTGAAGATGTGAAGATGAGCAGGTGTTCATAGCTCTTAAAGGTATGCATTTTAGAGCCCATGTTTACTGGACACTTTTCCTTGCTTTGGTTCAAGTTACCACCTCCCATAATACAGAAAGCAAAAAGCTTGCATTTGAAAAGATTTGTTTCAAAGTACCGAAGAGGATGACGTATTCATATATCTTGATGTATGCATTTTAGGACCCGTGTTTATTAGACATTTTTGCTTCGAATGATCGTACCTGTCATATCACCAATTCTGAACATGGTTGACTTTCAGCAACCATATTGAAGTTGTAATGAAGGATAAAAACAGTCAACGAGTTGCACAAATTTTATAGCACTGACCTGGTTTCGATATAGATTAAGGGTACCTTCATCATAATAAGTTATAGTAACCTGTAAAAAACATTTTAAGAACCTTACGTTACACGAGACCCATTACAAACAGAACAGCTGTTACTTACATAGTTTCATGTTGTATGCTGAGATAATAAGGCCATATTAGCTGAAGTGCCCAAGTCAAATATGGAAACGTTGTCCTATAAAGCCAACATTAAAAGCACAATTACACATATATCATCAAGCCGCTGGGGCTGACATCAGAGTAAAAGATTTGCCAAATGTTTACGGAGCTACGGGAAACAGAGCAGTGCACCCCACCCATGGGGCGCTAATGGAGTAAAGCGGTACAAATTAAGAAAACAGCTATATTGCAAATGAAATAAATCGTTACAAGAGGCCAGGCTTAATAACAGGCTTGTGAACGTAGGTTATAAATAAAATATACAGCGATTGCTGCAAACTGAAACAGGAGTTGGCACACGCCATCTGGCCAGTGTATAAAGCATTAAAGGGCCCAAAATGAACAGAATTACCGCAGTAGGAATAACAGCCATGGGATATAACACAGACAATTGAAAAAGGAGGAAAACGTTGTCTGAGAACTTTGTGTAATGACCTTGCGTCAAAGAACGACAGTATGTCAAAAAGGTGCGAACATCCGTTTGAAGCAGTTAAAGAAATTTTATTCCGCAGTTACAGTTGTTCATTAAGAATGAGAACATATTTAGCTTCCATTTCTTCAAAAATATCACATAAATAATTTGCCTTATTTGATAACATTTTCAAAGCAAATGCTAGCAACAGTCACACTTGGGCAACATTGCTAGAAATGAGAGTGACTGATGCGAAAATTTTTTCTCACTTCAGTGCTCGTGGACCGCTTCCTATAGAATTCGTCTGCCAGAAAAAATATATGGATGCAAAGGCGCCTTTTCCACTAATAATAATTTGCAGAAAAACTCTAATACTCGATCTGAAATCTTCGTTTACTCCATTGCGTGATTCAGTAGCCTATAAAATAACCTGCGATAGACTTGATATTCTTGAAGAATTGGAAGTTTTTAACCATATGTCCGTTAATGATAGTCTGATTCTTAATGAACAGCTGCAATTGCGAAACAAAAATTTCTTTAACGGCCTCAATACGCTAATCGCAGCTTTTTGATATACTGAAGGTTCTCAAACGTTTTCGTCGTCTTTTTATTATATCCCATGGTTTTTATTCTTAATTTTTAATTCTATTCATGCAATGTGAACATATTTTACTAATATCTGTTCTGTTTCTGATACGTCTTGTGCTGCTTAAGGTTATTGAAATGTCTACTGTTCTCCTACGGTAATGAACATTTTGTATAGGTAACTGTAACTGATTCTGATGAATATATCCTTAGTCGGTATCGTAACCAGGTTAGAGCTGTAAAATTTGTACAATTAGTTGACTGTTTTTATCCTTCATTTTTTTTAAAAAAGTGTCCCTGAATAGTTACCATTCCTCCTGGGACTCACTGTATAAATAACGAAGCATAGAGAACTCTCACCAGCTTTTGTTTTTCAATATCTACACAGATTTATATTTCAATAGTGCTCACCATTGTTGTTTCCATAAATTCCTGGAACATCTTAAAGTTTCTTAATCAACTAACTAGTGATCCCGTAATACAGTTGCTGGTGTTGCTGCTCCTAGTCGGCGCCGCCCTGTCTGAAGAGACGAAGACGCAGTCGTCCTTCACTACCTCGACCGTTGGAGGTGGCGGCCAAAGTGTCTCAACGACCAAGTGAGTCTCTGAACAGGTGCCTGGGACCTGCCTTCACCAATGCTTACAATTCTCGCTTACTGCAACTGGATTATCAAATTATCAAAAAGATTTTGTGCTCAAATGCCACTTACATCTATTCGTGACACACTAAGGCTATATTTTAGGTGTATCAACTGTGTTCGTAACAAACAAAAATATATTATTTTGTGCTACAATGAAGGATACACGCAGTGATGTTTGCAGACACAGCACTGACAGAGGCAGTTGTCGAATGGGCAACCTATTCTTATGTGGCATTATTTAGTTCCAAAGAAGGAAAAAATGTTAGCGTTTAACGTCCTGCCGAAGAGATCACTATGTGCAGAAAACGAAGGGACATCTGAACTGAGGTACTCAGTGCCTTAACCATTGCGTCGCCTTACTCGGAAATTCAGGGTGTAACAGGTTCAAGTACGTGATATTTGTACTGGTGATTGAGGATAGTGTACTGAACATCATTACATTTGTATTTACTTCATTAGCATACTGATAATAATAATCAGGAGTTGTATGATTTTAGATTGGTTAGTACTTCCAACTACATGTGGCAAGAGAAAGCCGTTAATGCCTTTTTTCCCCTGGGAAGCAGGTGTTCGAGTGCAGACTTACGGACGTATGGGAAACCTCTGTCTCGCGGACCGCTACAGAGTAGTTGTATTTCGTTTGATCTTTTTACCACTTGCCCTCTTTATCTTTGAATCTGCGTTGCACTGAAGGAACGGGGGTTGGACAAAAAATTGAAACACCACGAGAATGCAGATGACTGTGGAATGTCGTCAATGCATTGCGAACTTCAGTCGTGGACAGAACAGAGTTCTACGTGGTTGTGAGGGCATTAAGCCGGAGCTAAGTGAATTCAGACGTGCACAGACTGTTTGTGTAACCAAGGAAGTCTTTGGTGTTTCAAGAGGCACCACATCGAAGCCTTTATATTAGATTCAGGGAGAGCCGGAAAACATCATCTGATAAGCTACAACACGAACGAAAGTTTGTGCTTCATCGACTGCCATTGAAAATTTTGAGGAGAAATAAGACCAACGACATCTGCAAAAGTCAGTGCAGAATTTTCTGTTACGCATGTGAACCCTGTCAGTACCAAAACAACACGAAGGGAGCTCCAAAAGCTGGGAACTGCAGGTCGAAACCGCTCATCAGTGATGCATATGCCCATAACACGAAAACGTTGTTCTAAAGCCGTATCCCATGCGACCCAAGGGTTGCAGTGATGCCAGGGATTATGTGACCATTCTGGCCTATCAGGTTCAGCCCGTGGTACGTTTGTTCCCCAATAGTGCTGTGTTCCCAAACGACAGAGTAGTTGTTCACACAGCTCGCCTCGTCCAGGACTGGTTTCGTGAGCACGAGGACTAACTGTTACATCTTCCCTGGTCACAAAATTCACTACATCTGAATATTATTGAGATTTAGCCGTCTTTTTTGGAGAGAAAAAAATGGTAAGTGGTTCTAAGCGCTATGGGACTTACCATCTGAGGTCATCAGTCCACTAGACTTAGAACTATTTAAACCTAACTAACCTAAGGACATCACATACATCCGTGCCCGAGGCAGGATTCGAATCTGCGACCGTAGCAGCAGCGTGGTTGCAGACTGAAGCACCTAGAACTGCTCGGCCACAGCGGCCGACTTCTGGAGAGAAAGATGTACAGTTGCTCCATCATTGTTAAGTGCACTTGCTCCTGTCTTGCCGGCCGGTGTGGCCGAGCGGTTCTAGGCGCTTCGGTCTGGAACCGCGTGACCACTACGGTCGCAGGTTCGAATACTGCCTCGGGCATGGATGTGTGTGCTGTCCTTAGGTTGGTTTAGTTTAAGTAGTTCTAAGTTCTAGTGGACTGATGACCTCAGCAGTTACGTCCCATAGTGCTCAGAGCCATTTGAACCATTTGAACCACTATCTTGCAGGAAGAATGCTATAAGATACCATTGAAAACCATACAGAATCTGAATCTATCAGCGCTGAGACTTCTAGATGCTATTTTCAACGGTTTTCTGTACCGTTTTAAGTATGGTCATGTGTTATCTTTTTGGTGTTTCCATATTTTTGTCAACCCCTGTACCTGCACAAAAGTTCAAATGTCGACGGCGTGCGCTATATTTCCTGCTTGGAATTTTTTTTTCTATTTATTAACAGTAAGTGCGAGTAGTTGACAACAGTAATGTCCACATTACTATTTGCCCTCGAGCTTACATTCAGTAGCTCTCGATTTTGTTCTGGGTTTGCTTTTCTGGCAGTGTTACTTGTATGTTAACGGTGATGCATAGCAACACGGATAGGTGCACTGATGAAGAGTCGATCGGTGTGTACTTCATTTATGGGTCCACTGAACCTAAGGGAAGAGTGGCACGACACTAAGACCTTATGCTGAAATGTTCGCACAGTGACAGCACCCACACTAATTTTGCGTATGTAGGTATGTATATAAGCATGTCTTTGAGTGCTATTGGTGTTTTGCAGTGTTGTGAAGGTATTTTCACAGAAAAAAAGTTAACTGAGGTGGAGAACAGAATAAATCACTTTTCTTGTGGCAGTAAGCTCAGCCTGGGGAAAGAAGATAAATATAATACAGATAAGAAAAATATAATATAATAATCTTTATTATAATATTCAAGGAGTTATGGGTATAAAGGTAGATATTGTGACCATTGGACCTTAATATTTACTCACTCCAGTGCGTTAGCTGTCTTTTCTCTGTGTCTAATAGTCTTCCTACAAACACATTGCACGGTTTACTATCTGATGTTTTGTGCACGGTCTAACTGCATCACTAAGTGGCCTATGCCTGACATTATAGGCTATACTTTTTGCGTGCACGCGTCCATACTTCATGATCTGCTCGCCAGAGGAAAATAAGCATTAAAGGCTTTCTCTTGTCACGTATACTTCGAGGTTCTAACCAACCTAAAGCATGCTAGGTACCACAGCTATAATTATTAGTCTCCAAATCAAGTAAATACTGATGTAATGTTGTTCAGATCACTGTCCTCAGTCACCAATAAAAGTATCTGCATTTACACATGTAATATCCAGTATAATAAACTGGTCATCAGAAAATGAATAAGATTTTTTAAGAGGTTAGACAAGAGTCAACAGCTTTAATAACAATAATAATAATAATAATAATAATAATAGTAGTGGTAGTAGTAGTAACACATAACACCATATAATAGTTATAAATAACATCCCTATACCGAACACTGTCGGTGGTTTGCAAAATAATGGGTGTTCAGTACAGTGATGTCTATGGCGAAGATGGCTAGCTCAGCTTTATTGGACAAGTACAGGGATCTGTCCGATAAGATAAAAACCAAACAGAAGCAGAAATCAGTACGTATGGTCCCTGTGGTACTGTTGGACACCTATGTTGCCCCAAAACGGTCTGTGAAGATCTACAGGAACTAAAACTGCATCTTTCTCTCTATTGGCGAATGCAAAAGCCAGTGGTACTGAACAACTGCAGAATAGTTCGTCGTGTTCTTGTGGGGAGCTCTTATTTATGGGGACATATACTGTTATCTGGGCTCAAAAACTTCAATTTCCAAAATTTCTCCCAAATAATTCTTTGTTCCTTTAGCTCTATATACATGAAGATTTGAACATAAAATCTTTATTGGTTGCAGACTTATAGATAAACATATATAGTGGAACGTGTGAACATCCTATGCTCACTTTATCTACTAGTTGCTAACTGTTAGTTCTCTCTCTGTCAGTTTTACATTCAAATCCATTTCTTGTAGTTCTGTATGGCAGAAATGATTACAATTTTCTCATACTTTTAAACACAGCAGAGTCCTTCAATTGTTCGTCTTAGATTAGCTTTTCTGTTTAATTCTATTGTGTTACTGAGAGTGCAGACAAATTTATGTAGCTGTTTAAGTGGTATCCCTGAATTAATTCTTTTTATTCAGAAATGGGAGAACTCAAAGCATCTTACAAAACAAAAAAAGTCATACTTGGATGGAAACAGACATATGATGACAAACAGCTGGAGAGAGCGTCTGCCGTAAAATATCTAGGCGTAACTATCCAGAGCGACTTTAAGTGGAATGACCATATAAAACAGATAGTGAGAAAAGAAGACACAAAACTCAGATTCGTCGGAAGACTCTTAAAGAAACGTAACTCATCCATGAAAGAAGTGGCTTATAAGGCGCTTGTTCGCCCGATTCTTGGGTATTGTTCATCTATGCGGGATCCCTATCAGATAGAACTGATAGAGGAGATAGAGAAGATGCAACGAAATGCGGCGCGTTTTGTCACGGGATCGTTTAACTGGCGAGAGAGCGTTACTGAGATGCTAAACAAACTCCACTGGCAGACGTTACAAAAGAAACGTTGTGCATCACGGAGAGATTTACTATTGAAATTTCTGGACAGCACTTTTCAGGAGGAGTCAGAGAACATACTACTTCCCCCCTCATACATATCGCATATTGACCACAAGGAGAAAATTCGAGAAATTAGAGCCGGTATATAGGCTTACCGACAATCATTCTTCCCAAATACTATTCGTGAATGGAACAGGGTTGGAGGGACCGAAAGTACCCTCCGTCACCCACCTTTAGTAGCTTGCGGAGTATAACGTAGATGTGGATGTAGTAATCTGAAGGAGAACGCAAATAATCATAGACACACCACATGTTTGATTAAAACGTTAAAACCTTTTAAGTCCTATGGAGTTCACAGAAAATGGTGGAAATGCCATTTGTGATCTAGGCATAAAATGTAAGGAAACAAAAATGTGGGTGGGTGGTTTCACTGAAAGTGCAAATGAGTAATTTCATACCAAAAAGACTGTATTTTTTCGAAGAACAGTGCAAATATGGGTTTGTGATGAAATGGCTACTTCTAATGGCAAGGAGGATGGCAGAAGTTATTGAGGCAGTAGAAATATCAATGGCTCTAAATATGATAATACATTAGAAGGATGACGACATGCGGAGAAATAAACTCTTCTAGAATAAGGGCAGAATGCCCCACCAAGGAGGCAAGAAAAGTAGAAAAAAAGGCTGAAACTAAAAATAAAGTGAGAAAGAAAGAGGAGTAGCGGGAAAATTGATCACCTGGGCAATTTGAGTTCACAGAAGTCATCTTAAGATACAGTAAAGGAATTTTCAAACTTCAGACTGCTTCTGTCAGTTTCTATATATACAGAATGTTTTCCTCGGGAACTTTTTGTTTAATGCATGGATCATCTTATTATTGAACCCAGTTCATCATGAAACAGTTTACACATGAAGTGACGCGATGATTCTACAAAGCCCAGTGAAAACAAATGCAATGTATTTATTGCTTGTTTGGTTATTAAAGAAACCGTGACAATCAACACCGCTGCAGCGTTGATATGTAACTGTTAATTAAGAATTTGTGAACCAGTTACCCAAGTATGAGTCTTTGTCATTGCCAAAGATGCATATTTTTTTACTTACTGAATTTCGTGGAACTGCCTTTTATAATTGTTAAGGAATGAAAATTAAAATGTAAGCCTACCCTAACTCTACTAGGCAAAACTTTATCGACCCCTTAAGCCGTTATCTTTATAGAAAAGAGATGTAAGAATTAGAGCATCAGTAATAATGATGATAAACTACACATACAATTATTCATTTTCTTGCATCATCGTGTGACGTTCGCTGTGTTATTCAGTGGTTTGGTATGTAACTAATTTGTAAATGAAAATGATAATCTTATTTTATTACAATGAGTAATTACTAAACAATTTTTCTCCCGGCTAAAGATTTGGTCAAGTTGCTAAAGAACTCCAAGTTAACGTTGTGTTAAAGTGTTGTCTGTAAGTTGTGTTTCACTAAATCACAGTTCATACAACAGATTCTGTACAACTATTGATTATGATAGTTATCTTCAGCAAAATGATCATTAAAACCACAGAATATCAGCCGCGCACAACACTGACGTGTTACCTGAAACAATATTCTCCGCAATTGGTGCGTAATTAATTTCGGCTCCATACATCAGCTAGAAAAGTTTGTTATAACGATCGTGGTATGAGTACTGTTTTTAAAGAACCAATCTGATTCGAATCATTTTCATTAAAATGAGTTCGGGACCACCGGTGCACATTTATTTTTACACATTTGTATTACGTTCGGCATTTATGTCTGCAGAGTTGCGTAATTTGAATTTGCCGCTGAGATAATTGTTAAGATGGCGGCAGACAATTGATAGAGACTTTCTATTGTTGGAGCAAATAAGATAAGTATTTGAAATGCTTATTAAACTTTACTTTCGTATTGTGCACTATTTAGACTTCATCAAGCAAACATTTGATTTTTTTCTAAGGAAAACACAGACAAAAACGCGATACAAATCGCTATCATCAATGGCTACGCTCCTTGCAGTGGAAAGAAATAATTAACACAGATAATGCTTACTGAGAGAGGAATTAAAGTTACAAATAATTATTCACTCATATTTATAATAGTAAAGAACTCTATTCTCATGTAATAATTAACAAATAATTACAATTTCTTAACAGACCTCAGATTGATACGCGCCCGCAACCTACAAAAGCCAACAAACAAAAGGTAAAAACAAAGGAAGACAAAGGCAGATCATAAAAGGAATTTACAATTATCATTGTCTTTGTATGATACACATCGATATGTCCAATTACATCATAGAATATTATATAAATAATTAATATTTATCATCGTTTTCACTATTTTTTCATATGACGAATAGATAATATTTATAACTGTTACAGGCATAATTTCCTCTCGTCGCACTGTAGCTAAAATTTATCTCGTGGATGTTACAATCGGTCCACAGTACCTAGAGAATGCTTTTCACATTACAGAGTCACTGGCCCTGACGGTACCGTACGTGAGCAGACGGTGAAGGTCGGCGAGGATGGCAAGAAAGTGGTGACGTCCAATGTCAAGGATGGTGAGAAGGTAGTGACGGGTGTTAAGGACAAGGTGGACGACCTCATTCCCAAGGTCAGTATATTCTAACTCTACACAGCACGAAAATACAATAAAAATGTAAACAGTTATGCATATCCGATCTCCTAAGCAAAAGAGACCAAATAAGACTACTGGAAGTAAGGTAACGGGAAAGACGGCCTTCGAGCCTAAGTCAACGTCAAAAAATCATTTCCATTCTCTGACCCAGTCAAGCCCATTTGTCCTAAATGAAGACCATCACCTCTCTTAGACCCGTTATGAAGTCTGGAGCCTGATTCATGTAATGTGTACGTCTTGTAAGAGGTGGGCTGATATGTCCTAAAAATAATGGCGTGCACTTATCCATCAAACTGCTTCAGAAAACAATCAAAAACGCATTTAAAAGGCACGAACCAATAACAAAAGATAGCCTTTACAGCCTGAAACAATTCATTAGCAATTTCAACACGAACCTTACTAATATCATCTTGCTAAGTATTCATTATTGTGTGTGTAACAACTAAATTACGGCTCAAGGATGTATTCCTGATATTGAAATAAGTTTTTTAAATTAATTGAAATGAAAAGTCATGATTTGCAATTTTCATAGTGGTGTCAACTTGTTCAACATCATAAGTAACACACAGAAATTGTGGAATGCCGAAGCTGAATATCGTAAGTGTTTGGTACATGATTACTAGTTACAGATGCATCCCATTTGAACTGCAGCACAATTTTTTCACCCTTTATATATTTGGCGAGTTATTACGGGTAACGCCATTTCTCACCTCTCAGACTCCATAGATTAGTGGTTTACAGATCCACCACTTGCACATAAATGAATGCTGTAGCGTCTTCGACATCTGTCAGCCTTCTTGTAGACTGTCGACTTTGTTTCTTTTTTCCCACTAGGATCCATTTCCATACTCTCTTTGGTCATATACTGTTATCTATTTATTCTAAACAGCTATAGCGCAGTAATCATTTCCTCTCAATGGCTTGTATTATGTTTCCTGCCATTTCCATCATTTTTCTGATTTATTTATGTCTATTGTGGTCTAGTCCTGAGACGCCAGCATTTCGTCGATAGTAATTCCATTGTAGTTGATCTTGCAGTTGATCTTTGTAGTCGATCTTTTTCTCTCTTCCTTGTTTTCCAAACTTCTGATTCATGTTTACATATTCTACCTACAATAATTTTTTATCTAATTAAATTGTTTGTTTATCATACTACTGCTAAGTATTTTGTTAATCGCTTAAATAACACTTTTCCTTTATCCAGGTTCAATATTGTTCAAATGGATCTGAGCACTATGGGACTTAACTTCTGAGGTCATCAGTCCCCTAGAACTTAGAACTTCTTAAACGTAGCTAACCTAAGGACATCACACACATCCATGCCCGAGGCAGGATTCGAACCTGCGACCGCAGCGGTCCCGCGGTTCCAGACTGTAGCGCCTAGAACCGCTCGGCCACTCCAGCCGGCTCCTTTATACAGGTTTCTACACTCTTATTGCCACCCCCTCCCCCCACCCCCACCCCCCGCACGCCCCACCCCCTGTGTAGTTACATACACGTATTTAAAAGAGAAACATTTAATCAAAAACTTCTCAGTATTTGAGTCATGCTGTTTGTCACCACCTGCTGTAGCAGACGCGTTTTCTTTGTGGTACTTTTTAAACCCCACTTATCAAATCCATGAAACAACTTCCTTTCCATTAATTATCTCGTGGTCTTCAGCGAATTGGAGAGTGTACAAATTATAATCTACAACTAAAAATTCAAACTTATCTAAATATATCCCTTTCATTTGTTTCTGAAAAGAAGCTACTGGTGCGGGATGTGAAAATGTACGCTCTGACTCCTTCGTTTCTCACATGTTTCAATGGCAACCTGGATGCTCTAGCATTTCTGTTGATGCAAGGCAAGAAAAATCTGTGTATAAATCATAAAACTATAACTATATTTCAGCTAAGACTAACAGGAACCAGCGGTGGTGGTTAATGTGTAAGAAAAATCTTTTGTTCCATCGGTCTTCTGACTGATTTGATGTGGCCCGCCACAAATTTCTCTCCTGTGCTAACATTTTCATCTCAAAGTACCACTTGACACCCATGTCCTCAATTATTTGCTGTATGTATTTCAGTCTCCGTTTTCCTCCACTGTTTTAACCCTCCACAACTCCCTTTAGTTCTGTGGAAGTTATACCCCGACATCTTAAATGATGTCTTATCATCCAGTTCCTTCCTCTTGAGATGGGTTTTACTAGAGGGAAGGTAAAGGCCAACACAAAGGCTGTGGTGCTAAACGTGAACCCAAGGGTAACACAACAACAACAACAACACGATTCACACATAATTTTTAAGAGAAAATGTTTTTACCTTTAGTCAAGTTTAACTTTATACAGAAACTTTAATTAATTGCATGAATTTATGATAACTAAAACTTAAAGAGAATATTTTTTCATATCTCACTCAGTTTGAACAATCTCAGATTTATTGAAAATAATGATGTCTTTAAAAAAAGGGTAAAAATGTTAATCTTCTCAAAGGAGGTAAAAATTTTCTTGAAAACATTGTCGCATGAACAGTTTTAACAAATCTCAAGAAACTATTCAGAATAATGGTATTTTAAGTAAGATTTTTGCTTTACATATTTAGCAATTATTAAAGCAATCAGCATCTTGGACTACTGACAACACCCTAAATTCGTGCCAAAACTTACGGCTAACAAATACTGACGATAAAAAATAACTGATGAAATTTATAACCAACACAAATAAGAGCATTAGTCACTTCATTCCAGAAACAATGATTTCTCAAGACACACAACTGGCTAAAAATCGTAAAACCAACATTCAATAGCTGGCTAGTAATAATCTATAGAGATTAAAACGTGCTTAAATGAATTTCGTGCACTCGCACAGAATGTAAGAAAGTATTGTTGGCCGCACACTTAAATAAAATTCCCAAGTGGCAAACAAATTAAGAGAGGTACTTTCAGGGAACCCTTTAAACATAATAACCTTGAAACATCTGTTATGTACGTAACTTAATTCGTCATCCAAGGCCAAGGCGTTAATCCGTTCTCCTTTGTCACAGCAATATTACAAATACGGTTACTGCATTGGGCAGTTTCCTTCCTCCATCAACTTATCGGATCAGCGCATTTGGACTGCCTTAAAGAACTTGAATTGATTGCCCAACAACGTCAGGGGAAAGGCGACCAATTACAGGACCCGAGGAGAACTGCACTAAAACTGGTTAAGCTTATGACATTACTTGGAATCAATAACTGGCCACACCGAAAGCTTATATTGCTTAAAGGGGCGCTCGACATATGAGCATTGACACAAGGTTTGCTATCTAACAAGAATGAAACGTGAATATATCAAGTTACTACACAAATAAGATTCAATGTATGTAATTCCAGCAAACACGACACCGCAAGGTAGCCTTTACAGTTGTGAATCTTAACCGATTAGGCCATGTAATTCCCTCACCGAATTATACCACGAAGTCACTGGAAAACCCATTATTAAGTCTACTACAGTTGTGACGCTTTAATCGGCGTCCACAGTTCCAAGCATTCAGCTAGATTCATGAGGAACATTCACAAGAAGCTTGTTATACAACTCGCCGTTTCAAGAGATTTCTTTACACTCGGGTTTGTCAGAAGTGCAGCAAGGCTCACCGTTTTCATCGTCGGAATTGGTCCCATCAGGCAGCATACACAGTGTCATCAATAGGCAGTTGGTCACGACTTCAGAGCTCCACGGACCACCTCAGTGAAAGGCAATCGTAGTCGAACAAAGGCAGCAGCAGCCGACTGACTACCGACATATCCCAACTCCCCGTGCGGACTCACAGAACTCCCCCAAACTCCCTCTCGCGACCGCAATCCACACGCGTCTCCTCGTTTGCGCTGCAACCCGTCGTCTCGCGGCTAGTTTCTTTACTCGACCCCTCGAAATTCACGCAAACATCTTCTTGCCGAATCAAGCGTCCAATCACATTCAGGTCCACGGCTCACTTGTTGTCAGTGTTTTCCATACATTCCTTTTCTTGGCGACTCTGCGAAGAAACTCCTCATTTCACACCTTATCAGTCCATCTAATTTTCATCATCCTTCTTTAACACTACACCTCAAATGCTTGCAATCTCTTCTGTTTCCGTTTTCCTACAGTCAATGTTTCACTGCCATACAATTTTGTGTTCCAAACGTACATTCTAAGAAATTTTTTCCTCAAATGAAGACCTATGTTCGATGCTACTGAACTTCTCTTAGCCTCGAATTCCCTTTTTGCCACTGCTAGTTTGCTTTTTATGCCCTACCTGTAGTGTCTATGAATCCTGCCTACTCGGTTCGTTGGACAAACAAACAACGCTTATTAATTATTTTTATTACAATTAATCAAATACAATACTTTACTTTGGCAATTAAATCATGCGTCGCAAGCACAGAGCGACATGCGAAATAATGTCTTTACATTGACTGCTGATCTCCGACAAAAGTCTTTTCTGAAATGCTATCGAAGTGCCTATGTTGACGCTGCTATCCAAGTGGGTAATCCAGATGCTTCTATTGAACTGGGCCGTCACCAGTCGGTCGCGGCGCTTGTGTCCTCTCCACATAGGGGCCGCTGCTGTCGTGTTGTCGTCCTGGAAGAGAGGTTGGGCGGCGTGCGATTGGTTGATACTTTCTCATAGCCTTCTCTGCTTTCTCGTTCCCGACCTGCGTGTCGGCGCTTGACTTTACGCCTAACACTCCCTGCTCCGTCCATCATGGGCTATGTAGCTGCCTAGGTAGCGGAATTCCTGAACTTCATCTACTTCGTGATCCACAATTCTTGTGTTAAGTTTCTTGCTGTTCTCATTTCTGCTACGTTTTATTACTTCCGTCTTCTTTCGATTTACTCTCAGTCCATTCGACTGTTCACTCCATTTAATAAATCCTATAATTCTTCTTCACTTTCACTGAGGATAACAATGTCATCAGAGAATCTTAACATTGATACCCTCTCACCTTGAATTTTATTCCTACTCTTGAACCGTTCATTCATTTCCCTCATTGCTTCTTCGACGTACAGATTGAACAGTAGGTGCGAAACCTGTCTTATACCCTTTTTAACCCGAGCACTTCTTCAACTCTTATTATTCACTCTTGGCTATTGTACATATTGTGTATTACCCATCTTTTCCTGTTGCTTGCCCTACTTTCTCAGAATTGCGAACATCTTGCAACATTTTAGGTTGCTGAATGTTCTTGATTTTTCTTCATCCATGCTTCAATAATCGCCAACGGCCTTGTCGCAGTGGTAACACCGATTCCCGTCAGATCACCGAAGTTAAGCGCTGTCGGGTTGGGCTGGCGCTTGGGTGGGTGACCATCCGGTCTGCCGAGCACTTACGGCAAGCGGGGTGCACTCAGCCCTTGTGAGGCAAACTGAGGAGCCACTTGATGGAGAAGTAGCGGCTCTGATCTCATAAACCGAGATACGGCCGAGAGGGCGAAGTGCTGACCACATGCCCCTCCATATCCTCGCATCCAGTGACACCTGTGGGCTCAGGATGACATGGTAGCCGGTCGGGACCGTTGGATCTTCCAAGGCCTGTTCGGACGCAGTTTAGTTAGTTTTTCTTCATCCTTCAAAATTCAACCATGTCAGAACTACCTCTCGGGTCCCTTTACCTTTCCTAAGGCCCAACTCATCGCCATGTAACAGATTATCGGTTTTGTTTTCCATTCTTCTGTATATTACTGTTGTCAACAACTTGGATGCATGAGCTGTTAGGCTCATTGCGCAATAATTCTCACACCTGTCAGCTCTTGCTGTCTTATGAATTGTGTGGATGATATTTTTCCAAAAATCTTGTGGTATATAGCCACTCTCATACATTCTACATACCGTACTTGGTTTGTTGCCACTTCTCTGAACGATTTTAAAATTTCTGATAGGGTGTTATCAATCGATTCTGCCTTATTTGATCTTCAGTGGTCGAAGCTTGTTTTAAAATCTGACTAATACTGGGTCCCCCATTTCTTACCTGTAGACTTGTATCACGTAATAAGACAAGTTATCCCCCTCACAAAGGCCTTCAATGTACTCTTGCCACATATCCGCTATCTTTGCAACATTTAGCAGTGGAATTCCCTTTGCACTGTTATGTTACCGCCATTGGTTTTTTGGCTTTTCCGTTTTCTGAGTAAGTCCTTCCGACAATCTTTTCGTTTTCGATTCCTTCACATTTTTCATATCGCCTTAACTTTGAAACCTCCCTTTAGAAAAAAATTTGAATGATTTTGCTGATAAACCCCTTACGTTATTTGATTTTCAAACAGCTGAGCAGAATTGAACGTACTGAGACATTTCTCTTTTTACTTATTCTGATCATCACTAAATTGACACAATATTTTTAGCGCAACGCAATCTGACTTTCAATAATCCCTACAAAAGAATGGCCCTGACCAACAATAACCTATACCTTTAATGAATCACTTACCTCACAAAATCTTCGTTATTAGAACTACTGCAATACAGCGAGCGCCAATACTGCCAGCTAAATAAAAGATTCTAACTACTGAAGGCACCAACTATTGATAGGCATAGTTAGCAAATGAAAGATTTTGATAGAGAAAAAGCAATGTATTTACCTTAATAGTGTTCAAAAGTCGTAATATATATATATATATCAGATCATGACATCCAGTCTTACAAATTTACTCTCTCTGATGGACACACGTCCAGATCATCCGCTCTCTAAACTCCGTCATCTCACTCCCCACATCCACCACTGCTGGCGGCTCACATCCAACTGCGCAACGCTAGGCGCTGTTCACATCCAACTGCCCAACACTACAAAGGCGAATGTTACAACAATGCCAACCAGCCACAGACTGCACACGGCACAGCCAGTGATTTTCATCTAGAGCACTACGTGGCGTTACCACCATAAAAACCTAAGTAGCTTACTTACATACCACCCATGCTCCCCACAAAAAATTTTACAAATTGTTTTGGGCACTGGCCAATACATATTAGTTAAAATTTGTTTATATTAAAGCTAACAAATATATCAAATGCACACACTTATCGATAGAATGTTGATCAAAAACTAAAATTTTCTCACAGTCCATAAAGACAATCCTGATCATTCATCACAGTATTAATAACAATTTTATGCACAAAGCCTGAGCAGGAAAAGAAAATGCACATGGATATAGTGAATTTCCATGCAGTCTTTAAGAAGTAGTGTTGTCCTTCCAACGGACGACAGTGCTGACTCTTGACATGCAGACAGGTAATGGGCCACAACAGAGCAAACCCACACCAGAGTCAGTGGAAGTTTTGAAGAATATTGGTAGGTAGGTCATCACAGAGCAGACCCACTGTAGTCCTGGTAGAGACGGGCAGCAGCCATCTGTTGCGACTGTGCAGGTGCACAATCACCATCGAAGAGTCTTGCGGATAATATAGTAAGTCCATGAACCACCACTTGTGCATTCACAAAAAAATTTTTTGAAATGTCCTAAGAACCAGCAATGCTGTTAACCAGTCCCTTGCTGAATTATCAACACACGTGCGAGCACTAACAGTCCTCTTTTTTTCACATATTGTGCATATACTATGACAAACAGAAATGTGTGCATTGAAATGAATGCTTACAAGTTACTTAATTTGATGAACTGGTGTGAATTACAATTTCATAACATGAGAATACAACAACAAAGGTACAAAATACATCATTAAAGAACATAACAATACAGATAACATTTGTAATAATATGGGCTTTACAAAAGAATCGAAATAACATATACATCAGTGTTACAGGAATTATGACATAAATAAATACATAAAAGATCAGAATAGCTTTCGAAAATAATGTCTAAACATCTTTACAAAGTAACATATTATTAGAAAAATTCTACAACATAACTCTTGTCAGCTAAACACATAAAGACAGGAAAAACACAAATACACAAGAGTGCACAAACACATAGTGTAATAATACAAAAGGAAAGGACAGGGTTTGTTTTCAGTGTAACATTTGGTACTGCAGTCCAACCCAAAACTTCATTGCATAGATCTTTCCTCTTATTTCAACATTTGTTTCCACCAAAAAAATCCTATCCAAGCACGCTTTCTGTATTTATATGTTCACTTATTTCTTACCTCATTATTTATTTTCCATTATCTTACCTCATAATTTATTTCCAACAAAATCCTACCTAAACCTGTCGTCCCTAAACCCTACTGTTTGGTTCATATCTTCTATCAAAATAATTATTTCTCATTGTACAATACACATTTTGGCCCAAATCTTTTTCATATAACTTCTGAATGCATTATTTCCCTATTCTCCATAGTTAGTTTCGTATATAGTATCCCCCCTCTTAAGTTAACTTAAATCGACTGAGCTCAGATACATAAGGGACGAGGCAATGCAGCAGTACAAAACAATTAACAGAAACAGCAATGACAAAAAAATGCAAATTGGCAAAGCCAGCAGCAGTATATCCAAATTAGCAAAGCAAATGCAACATTACAACTAATATAAGGCAATGTGCAGGAAACAAGAAAAATGAATCAGTAGTAAAACTGGCTTAACAGAGTAATAAAAAGTGAAATTCAGTAGCACTATGCCTGGCAAACAGCAGCAGCAAATGCAATAACTTATATCTAATCATGACAAACCCACAAGCAGAAAAAATAGTACACTACAGACAACAATGCAAATAAGGGAAATGTCTATTCACATGTTAATGTCTATGTCATCAAAGTGGTGCACCACAACGTATTCTACAAAAAAAATTACCAAGTACTTGAAAAGAAAATTATGTATGCAGTTACTGTTATTAGTCCCTTCTTATTGTTCTTTCCTTTCCAAGTGCTCCTTTTCTAAGAATGTCTTATGAATTGTGTGGATGATATTTTTCCAAAAATCTTGTGGTATATAGCCACTCTCATACATTCTACATACCGTACTTGGTTTGTTGCCACTTCTCTGAACGATTTTAAAATTTCTGATAGGGTGTTATCAATCGATTCTGCCTTATTTGATCTTCAGTGGAATTATTATTTAATAGATCTGTTGACAGAAAGTGTTCACATTAGCAAATACATTTAACTTTATTTTATAAAACCAATGCTGCAACACAGCTGGAAACCAGATATCAAATGAAATAAGCAACTATGTACAGAAAAGCATAAAAATATCATTCAATAGTTGTGTGGCATTTCATAGGTTAGTAGAAATTCTCTCAACTCTCATAGAAAAACACTTGTCATAATCAGGTGTGCAAATGTAAGAGTATTTCCCATCAGTTTATAAGCATTTCAATAAGTAGCACAAAGTACGATATGTTTCCAAGTAATGAGCGTGTCGTATTTGCGATGCTTTCTACAGAGGAATGTCAACAGCGAGGTTAATGGCCTCTTTTTTCTCTACCTAATGGCTTTTTCTCCAGGCAACAAGCGCAGCTGGGTGCCCACAATGCATTACGTCAAGGTCACTTAGCTTTCTTACCGAAATATTTATGACAGCAGTTTGCGTTACAGTGACAGTCTCATATAAAAAAATTTTACAGGTCGAGAATTTGCGTTACAAATGTGTAGAAACAAAATCTTATAAATATAACAGCGTCCAAAAAATTTTCACTGGCATTGTGATACATTCACATATGTACACACATTTCATAACTCTTAAAGTTTCCAACATCCATTTTCACAAATCAGAGTCCCTAACTTCCATTCATTATTCATATATATATAAACACGTAATCACATTCCTCATATACGGTAGTATCGTCTTATTGATCATAAACATACCTCAACAGCATAATACACATCGTCATCATAATAATATCATATAACCTCAGCCAAATCTCAAAAACGTTGTAGCTTTCTGAAATAATTCCAAAACCTAAAAAAAATTCTCTGCTCATTTCAATAGTGTCATCTACCTCAAACATACTTTAAAAATCATGATCCCATACCAAATACATCATTCAAAGCTCTCATAGTATCACAATGGTTCCGAAAAAATATGAACAGTTCACAGAGTGAAGACAAAATACAATTTCATAAGTGTGAAGTTACCCAACTGTGTAATTACGTAAACATCTGTCACTGATGTAGTAAAAAAATGTTTGTCTCTCAGTTAAATGATCAGACAGCTGGGTAATTTATGTGTTAGAGAAATATTGTATCTATGTGTAAAGTTGTGTAAGCAAATACCACATTAGCTAGGGCTCCTTGTGCTTGCCAAACGCATGGTACACAAAGTAAGCGTGTACCCTCATGAGGATCAATTATACTTTCAGGTGTTACAGACTACAGCAATGGAATGAAATATATCACGGAAAACCTTTTTATCTTTGTATTCAAAAATCTTTAAAAATAAATGTTTTAAGTACAAAATTAATCACTGAAGTACATGTACTGCAGCGCTGAACTGTGCGTCTTGTTGTAACATAATCTCTGTCATTATTTAAGGGTAAAAAAATGTGCCAAGTGTCGTAATTATCGTCGTCCGTAAGCAAAGTTCTATGGAAGTCAATGTACTTACCTTTTAATAAACAAAAGCAAAATTCTATGCATATAGATATCTTAGTTATTATGTACAGTACCGTGATCAAGAAAGTACTACACAGTAATGTATTGTTGTGCTACGAAAAAGGCTGTCTCATTGTAGCTATACCACAAAAGTAACTACTAAAACATGTTTTACTTTCCATAAGAATTAAGAAAAACTGTGCAGATATAAGACAGATACAGCGCAAAAGCAATAATATAAATTGTCACTCGTTAGTAGTGTCGTGGTATAATCGTGTAGCTGTCAAATAAACTAACGACTGTGTCATCTGGTATCTCTCAGAAAGCACTTTAAATCCATAATGTATTTTCAAGTAAACCAAAATGCTACATTACAATGTCATTAGCAGTACCGGTATATGTTCTAAATATGTAAGCCTTATAGTCGTTACGTAATCGTGCAACTAACAAGCAGGAATGTACACACACAATAACACTGTGTCGTCTGTTCACTATAACAATGCATTCGTAGTTACTGTCTAAATATGTTCCCTAGGTTCTAGACTGGATAGTTAATTTCAAAACTTTGTTGCATGTTAAGTTTGTAAGTGTGACAAAGCGTACTAGTAGGGTGAAGTGAAAAATTTTATGGCAAAGACTAAGTTAAAAAGCATATTATCTTTCAATAAACGGTTTTACATGTGAAATGTGGTGCAATCTTTTACCCTTTCTAGTGCGCAGAGTTTCAACTTCAAAACAATTAACATGTTGTATACGTCGGGAAGGAATGCTAAAATTTTTCTCAAGGTTAGCGTCTATGTTATTTTTCTCAAGTCCAGCCGGCGCACGTGGCTGCCTGCAGTGCAAGTCATTGTCTGTCTCTTTGTTGGCGCGCGTCGTTATTAGGATTGTGAGACCTAACTTCTACAAATTCACCTTGTCGAGAGGGCCCTGCCCAATTTGAATCCCACCAGTTCTGATGAAATTCAGGCCTGTCGTTACAATTATATCGTCAGTCGTCATGTCGGTAGATTCCATATTTTCTTTCTTGTCGGTCACGTGGTGGAGAATTTCTCCCTGAATCGTAACTGCGCGCTGAACTGTTGCGTATGAAGTTATTCTGTCTCCCTTGATAATAACTGCTTTTGTACCCATATTGTCTGTTTCTATGGTTATCTCTGTCATATTCATTACAACGGAAATGCAATCTTTCTCTGTAACTATTATTCTGCCAACGGTTGTCATACGGGTGGTGTCTGTTTTGGTCACGATTTGCGTTGTAAGAATAGCCTTGTTGTGTCAAGTTATTATTTCTGTCATCGCGGAATTGTGACGGATGCGACCTGTTGTGTTCCTGTTTTCGCGTTCCGCGATCGTCAGTGTCGATTTCCAATACTAAGAGTCCCTGAAAAACTTCAATGTCGTCTTTGCAACGTCCTGCCAAAATAATATGTCGTAAATGTTCAGGCAATTTTATCAAGCAAATGCGGATGTTTTCTGAGGGGCTGTATGGGTTTGACAGGTACTGATTGTTGTGCAACATGTCTTCAAAATATTTTACAAGACTGGAAAATTCAGTTTGCTGAGAGTGTTTCATCATCATGATGCTATGTTTTACGCGATCTTGAGTAGCTTGAGACCAATATGCTGAGAGGAACGCATGATAAAATTCTCCTTCACTGTGACAATCGTGAATGACCGATCGCATTGTTACAGGTGGGTCATTATCTAAATAGCCACACATAAATTCTAACTTGTGCTCAAATGACCAGTTGGGAGGAAAACAATGAGAGAATTGATGAAGCCATGCTTGTGGATGAATGTCGTTGCCAGAATTAAATGTTTTGAATTTACGTGTAGTAATGAACAGCTTATAGTCAAAATCATCGTGTCGGCGATTCGCATATCGGTCATTGTTACTTCTTTTCGGCGGTTCCATCTCAAAATTCGGTGTACCTTGCCAATTTCTTTCATAATTCCCGAAGTGTCCTGTGTTATTATTTTGTCGCTGTTCCGTATTTCTAAGTCCTTCTCCCCGTGTTGGAGCGCGAGTCTCCTCTGAAATATGTAATTCTTGTATTACCTGTGTCAACTGATCTTGTACTTCCCGGATTTCTCTTTTGTACTGTGTATTGATTTGATTTTTTTTAATTTTCTAATTTGTTCATACTCTACTGTGTCAGTGAAGGCTACAGGTCTTGTCATTCAGATCATCATCTACCTTTGTAGATAAGTTAGTGAACTGATCCAAAAGTTCGGCTACTTTCTCCGATAGTGAACTTATTTCCTCAGTGTGTTTTTCTGAACCAAGTTTCAGTGTGTCCATTTGTGTTGAAATCGTATCAACTGTGTCCTTTAAGTTTTCCTGAGCTTTTACAAGCTGCGTAACCGAATCGCTAGATGCAACTGAGTCAATTTTAGCTTGCAAGGTGTCGTGATTTTCATGAACAATAGTTTGCAGTTCTTTTATGGCTGCTTCGTGATTCTGTAATGCATTTTCATTACGCAAAAAAATAATTTGGAAATGCTCACGAATATGTGTTTATACGTCATTATAGACTTTTTGACACTTCGATTCGATTTTAAGTAATTCAGCAGTTAAACCTTTACGTGTTTGTTCAAGAGTGGTGTCTAACTCTTGAAGATTTTGATCCATTGTGTCTAACTTTTGAAGATTTTGTCCCATTTGTTGTATTAATTGTAATAACAATGCACTGGTGTCTGAAACATGTTCCTCAATGCTATTCGGCAGTGCATTTGAACCTGCAATATTCGCATTCTGAAAAGTAGAAAATGTATCTTGACTTATTTGAGGAAACGATGAGGACACAAAACCTGAATCTACAGTATTTGCAAGATAGTGTCCTGTCATTTCGGATTCCTGAGGCGAGCTGTTGCCGACTGATCTAACGATAATCCTTCCCTGTTCACTAATTGTTTCACTGTCTACACCATTATTTGCCGCCCGCTCCGTTTCCCTATGCACAATTACCAAATTACTACTTTGAATGTCTGTTAATTCATCACACGGTGGCGCTGACACACTACTCTCGTCTTCATTGTCATTTCTCAACTTACTTTGCAGCCTAGTGTTACGTTTTTCACGCGCCATAATTGTCACAATATTTCACATGGTAACACAGAAAAGCACAATTTGAAGATGAAAAAGAGAAAACACATTACAATAGCACTGAAAATAATACCAATTAATTGGAAGCATGGCTTGGTACAAATGTACATGCATGCCACAACTTTTTATACTACATCAATGAAAAACTACAACTACAAAGGAAATTCTCTCTATAATTATGCACTAGCAATAAACAATAGCTATACTAATTACGCAAACTACAAGAAAAAATCAGAAGATTCCAGTGAGGTATCCCAGCAGGGTCGCCATATGAAACATCCCTTTAGAAAAATTTTTGAATAATTGTGCTGATAAACCCCTTACGTTATTTGATTTTCAAACAGCTGAGCAGAACTGAACGTACTCAGACATTTCTCACTTTACTTATTCTGATCATCACTAAATTGACACAATATTTTTAGTGCAACACAATCTGACTTTCAGTAATCCCTACAAAAGAATGGCCCTGACTAACAATAACATATACTTTTCATGAATCACTTACCCCACAAAAATCTTCGTTATTAGAACTACTGCAACACAGCGAGCGCCAAAACTGCCAGCTAAATAAAAGATTCTAACTACTGAAGGCACTAACTACTGATAGGCATAGTTAGCAAATGAAAGATTTTGATAGAGAAAAAGCAATGTATTTACCTTAATAGTGTTCAAAAGTCGTAATATATATATCAGTTCATGACATCCAGTCTTACAAATTTACTCTCTCTGATGGACACACGTCCAGATCATCCGCTCTCTAAACTCCGCCATCTCACTCCCCACATCCACCACTGCTGGCGGCTCACCTCCAACTGTTTGCTGTTTATGTGTGCCTATAGCACCAAGGGAGTCGTCTTCTCTGCTGCCATGACGTATGCCCTGCCGCTTCTTGTAGTTGGAATTTTCGACATATTATTTTTTCGTCGAATCTGTGGAGAACCTACTAACTTCTAATCATATGCTTCTAATCCATATCAGTCCATATATTTTCAACTCCTACTTCGTAAACAAAAATATGAGAACAAACAATGAGCAGTGGCAAAGGACAGGGCCAGCGAATTGGCAGGCATAACAAGCAATGCCAACAGGTCATGCGCCTGTCAATCATTAACGTTATTCTGATGCCACCGCACCCACCTCAGCCACTGAATAGCCAGCCACATGAAAATGTTGCAAATGGTACATCGCAAACTGTGACTGACGGGGTGAAAATCACAGACGTGACAGACCAAGTATCGGCGGGGTGCGACAGACCGTCAAACTCTGGCCGACCTCTGTAAGCCCTTCCCAGACGGTCGGCAAGGTTAAAAAGGGGCAGGCAGAATGTGGTTGTGCATTTACTCCGTTATAATGACGATATGAGGAAAGAATTAATAGTTGATCCACGATCTGTGGAGCAACAGGAGGTAGAACATGTACAGGCTACATTCAGAGCAAAAATAAATGGCATAGAAGTGACAGTAATACTTGATACAGGGGTGAGTGCCTCTTGCATAGATGAACAGTTATTTAAATGTATAGATCGTGTAAAGAAGTTACACAGTTTGCCAGTGGAAAATTGTAACGTCTTAAGTGCTCTACGGGGTAGAGTGCAAGTGATAAGGAATCAGTTGCAGGCTGAGATTGCCATGGAAAAAGAAGCCATATTATGCTCATTCCTTGTGGTTAAGAATCTTACAGTGCCTTGCATCCTGGGACTTGATGCGCTGCGGGAAACGAAGGCTAGAATTGACCTCTCCCAGGCGAACTGCGCTTTATCGTATCGCAACCGGCAAATTGGCCTGGCACTAATAAGGACTCCGGACGCGTATATAAACTACTGCCGGAATGTCCGAGTAACTGTAAATGATCCAGATACATTGAATATCAATCACTGTATCATTAATCAAAACAGTAATTAACAGGAACCCGATTGGGAGTAGGAAGTTGTCACTATCAAACAACAAACTGTAGAAAAAGTAGCCGAATCGTCTTACTTAAGCCTGTCACAACAAGCTGACTTAAGTCAAGTATTAAATCAATTTTTAAAAGTGTTCTCGGAGAAACCAGGAATCATTAAGGGATATTAATTTGACATGCAGGTTAAGCCCCATCAAACATTCTGTCGTGCTACCTACTCTATACCGTGGCCTAAAAGGCCGACCGTAGGAAAAGTGTAAATACATAGTTAATTAATATTTATTTCATGTATTTTTAATTTTTTGTGTATGCTTATTAAATATGTGGTAGTTTTTATGTGTATGAGTGAGTTGATTGTGAATGAAGGTCATGCATTTAAATGAGTGCAGTCAAAGTACTAGTAAATGAATCCGAGTACTGGCACTTTGCAGAAAAGTGGAAATGAGAGTGGCATTGTGCATGGTTGTCGGAAATGCATACTAGCAGCGAATCATTTACCGAATGCGAGAAGTAGGATGATGTATACTCTAAACAGTATAATACCTGAAGGTATGACATATAATTAACATCTGCACAGATTCCAGCTTGGAAGCGCTTGCAGTTACACCCGTACAAGCAAGGCAACTTCAAACGTTTCGATTCTCCTCTTAGTTTTCGCCCGGTCCATACATACAGTGCTGTTTTTAAGACTGACATTCTTCGAAATTTCCAGCTTGATGGAGGCCTATTTTTCGTACTACTAGACTACCTCTGTCGGGGAATGTTACAGAGCAATTCAACAAGTAATGCAATAATCTGTTTTCTTTGCCAATTTTGGCGGAAAGACTGCGAAATTTGTTGCGGGACTTTGAATATTCTCGCTTCTGACCGTGTGGTTACTTGAAGCTATCGTAGGTAGTGGCTCTATATATAGCCTTCAAAATGGCGTCCGTAACGGAAGTGCGTTCCAAACAGAGAGCTGTCATTTAGATTCTTTTCGCAGAAAACCAGAGCATGGCAGATATTCATAGGAGCTTGCATAATATCTACAGAGACCTGACTATGAACTAAATCACGGTGAATCGTAAGGTGAGGCGCCTGTTATCACAGCGACAAGGTCGCGTAAGTCTGCCCATTTCTCCGGGTGCTGGTCGGCTGCACAGAACCGTGGTTTCCACCACCTTGGAATCTGCGGACACTCTCATACGAGATGATCGATCGATCACAATCAAACACGAGGCTTTTCAATTGGACGTCTGTGGTGGTAGCACTGACACAATTTGACGAAAGGTATATTCCTAAACAATGGAAAGTACCACAGGTCACACCAATATTCAGGAAAGGAAATAGGAGTAACTCATATCACTGACCTTAATCTGCAGTAGAATTTTGGAGCATATACTGTTCTCGAACATTATGAATCACCTTGAAGAAAACGCAACGTTCCCATGAAGTAATGAGTGCTGTCGACAAGGGATCTCAAGTCGATTCCATATTCCTAGATTTCCAGAAGGCTTTTGATACCGTTCCTCACAAGCGACTATTAATCAGATTGCGGGCGTATGGAGTATCGTCTCAGTTGTGTGACTGGATTCGTGATTTCCTCTTAGAGAGGTCACAGTTCGTAGTGATAGACGGTAAATCATGGAGTAAAACAGATGTGATATCTGTCGTTCCGCAAGGCAGTGTCATAGGCCCTCTGCTGTTCCTGATTTACATAAATGATGTAGATGATAGTCTGAGCAGCCCTCTTAGATTGTTTGCTGATGACGCTGTAATTTGCCGTCTAAGAAATTCATCAGACGATCAATTCCAATTACAAAATGATCTCGAGAGAATTTCTGTATGGTGCGAAAAGTGGCAATTGGCACTAAACAAAGAAAAGTCCGAGGTCATCAACATGGATACTAAAAGAAATCCAATAAATTTTGGGTATACGGTAAATCGCACAAATCTAAGGGCTGTCAATTCGACTAAATACCTAGGAATTACAATTACGAGCAACTTAAATTGGAAAGACCACGTAGATAATATCGTGGGGAATGCGAAACAAAGACTGCGCTTTGTTGGCAGAAGACTCAGAAGACGCGACAGCCTACATTACACTTGTCCGTCCTCTGCTGGAATATTGTTGCGCGGTGTGGGATCCTTACCAGGTAGAATTGAAGGAAGACATCGAAAAAGTGCAGAGAAGGGCAGCTCGTTTCGTGCTATCGCGCAGTAGGGGTCGGAGTGTGACTAGTATGATACGAGAGTTGGGGTGGTAGTCACTGAAACAAAGGCGGTCTTTTTTGCGGCGAAATCTATTTACTAAATTTCAGTGACCAACTTTCTATTCCGAATTTGAAAATATTTTGTTGATACCCACCTACGTAGGGAGAAATGATCATCATAATAAAGTAAGAGAAATCAGAGCTCTAACGGAAAGATTAATGTGTTCTTTTTTTCCCACGCGCCATTCGAGAGTGGAATGGTAGAGAAGTAGCATGAAGATGGTTCGATGAACCCTCTGTCAGGCACTTACGTCTGAATTACAGAGTAACCGTGAGGATGTAGATGTAGTATCGTCCACCATTTGAAGTACTCCTCGCCACATAACAGAAGACCATGAAGAGCGATGAAGGACCAACTGTTCGGAGTTGCTCGCGCTTTACGAGGCTGATGAGGGCCCAACTAACTTATCTAGAATAAGTTTAAATGATTGCTTTTAAAACACCAAGATTTAGAGTGACGGCTGAAGACCTTACTTAAGTAAAATTACAATAACCTCTCGGCTAAAGGCCGAGGTAATATTTCAGATCAGCTAAGGAAATTCTTTAAAAGCCAAGCATTCACAAAGTCTGGCTAAATACCATATTAAGGAAAATTCAAGTTAATTCTTCGGCTAAGAGCCCAATAAAAAAAAATTTCTTTCCATAATAAAATAAGAGTCGAGGGACATGAAAGGGAAGCAGTGGTTGGGAATGGAGTGAGACAGGGTTTTAGCCTATCCCCGATGTTATTCAATCTGTATATTGAGCAAGCAGTAATGGAAACAAAAGAAAAATTCGGAGGAGATATTAAAATCCATGGAGAAGGAATAAAAACTTTTAGGTTCGCCGATTACATTGTAATTCTGTCAGAGACAGCAAAGGCCTTGGAAGAGCAGTTGAACGGAATGGACAGTGTCTTGAAAGGAGGATATAAGATGAACATCAACAAAAGAAAACGAGGATAATGGAATGTAGTCGAATTAAGTCGGGTGATGCTGAGGGAATTAGATTAGGAAATGAGACACTTAAAGTAGTATAGGAGATTTGCTATTTGGGGAGCACAATAACTGATGATGGTCGAAGTAAAGAGGATATAAAATGTAGACTGGCAATGGCAAGGAAAGCGTTTCTGAAGAAGAAAAGTTTGTTACCATCGAGTATAGATTTAAGTGTCAGGAAGTCGTTACTGAAAGTATTTGTATGGAGCGTAGCCATGTATGGAAGTGAAACATGGACGATAAATAGTTTGGACAAGAAGAGAATAGAAGCTTTCGAAATGTGGTGCTACCGAAGAATGCTGAAGATTAGATGGGTAGATCACATAACTAATGAGGACGTATTGAATAGGATTGGGGAGAAGTTTGTGGCACAACTTGACTAGAAGAAGGGATCGGTTCGTAGGACATATTCTGAGGCACCAAGGGATCACCAGTTTAGTATTGGAGGGCAGCGTGGAGGGTAAAAATCGTAGAGGGAGACCAAGAGATGAATACACTAAACAGATTCAGAAGGATGTAGGCTGCAGTAGGTACTGGGAGATGAAGAAACTTGCACAGGATAGAGTAGCATGGAGAGCTGCATCAAACCAGTCTCAGGAGTGAAGACCACAACAACAACAATAAAAGAGAGGCTTTAAAGATAAGTTTTTACACAGTAGAAGAGAAAAGGATCTTAAAAAAACTTGAAGTATCTTGTCGGCTGAAGGCCCAAACAATTACTCAAGAATAATTAAAGACTACCTTAAGATAAACATTTACAGAACACGGCTGAAGGCCGTTTCAAGTATTCAAGATAATTAAAGAGAACCCTTGCAGACAAGGATTTACATATTAAAGCCACAGATTATGAAACAAACGCGGCTGAAGGCCTAAATACAGAGCAACAAGAATTTTAAATAAAACACGGCTGAAGGCCTAATCTTAAAATACTTGACATGAGGTTCGGTTGAAGGCCATGTACTAAAATAGAACAGACAAAATTAACACACGGCTAAAGGCCTGACACAGTACCTAAGACCAAATAAAATCAAGGGTCAGCCTGGGGAGGAAACTCAAAGAACAGTTTAGGTGAGACAGGCAGCCAAGCATAACACTAACTAATCGGGTGGCAACACGACCTAGGGACGGCTGAAGAACCAACCAACAACCTAATCAATATCCTCTGTCGCAACCGACCAACTGCCTACTCCAGTACACAGAGAGCATTCATCTGGTCGGTGGAAATCACAGAAGCTACACACAGTTCCACGTAAACACACTTGAACAAGAACTCGAAAAATCGTAAAAGCAATCGCTGTCTAACAACAAGGACGAATCACTTCGACACACATAGTTTCCACAGACGGTCGGCGACCCAATACACGTCGCCCGATGAGAAGACCGACCGAACGACCAACCCAGGTCATTCCCACTCCAGTTACGTGTATCGGCAACGGTGGGGCGAGTCTTGACTGTCCGAAGCTGACTGCAGCTCCAACCCCACTCAACTCGATGTCCGTTCGGAACTCGGAGACACGGCGACCCGGGCACACTGGCTCGGACCCAACCGTGTAGAGGTAACTCTTGCCCATTGGCCACAACATCTCTGCACAAGGAAGGAACTGATCCACGTCCGGCAAGATGACCAAGTGACGAGGCCCAGAAACGGTCAAAAGAACAAATATACGTCGCCCGATGAGACGACCAACCAACGATCGTCCCGCTCCAATCTCCCTCCGTCGAACAGTTCACGTATGTCGCCAGCGGTCGGCGAGCACTGGCTGTCCGCACCTCACTGGCGCTCCGTCCCCGACTGCAACGTCTCGACTGAACGCTCGACAGACGTTCGACCCGGAAATACTATCGGTCACTCCAGGGATGGTAAGACAATGCACTTACCGACAGGCGCTTCTGCTACCACTAACGGGCAACCAAACCAGCAACCTAGTGACGCCAGTACATCGAATTAAAAGAAAAACGTGGCGACAGAACCACAAAAACAAGGTGACAAGCAACAAACGGCAAGACCGCGAGCCGCCCACGGTTCAGGTTATTCTGTTTGATGTGTGCTCCTTAATGGTGCAACGATGAATTCCGGATTGGATTGTACTACGCTGAGGAAATTGAAGAAATTACTTCAGCGTATTCGTCACCACAAAAATGCAAATGAACTTCTCCATGATAACGTAACGCCGCACACAAGTCTTCACAGCCGGGGGGAATTTAGATGGTTAGTTGGAATCCTGTATAAAACCAACCTGCTTTCAAGAAAAAAAGTGTGTTTTATTACTCATCGAATACCCCTCGTAGCTTATCCATGCCGTCCTTCCTGTGTTGGTCACGCATTACTTTGTTCCCAACATTGCTGTAAACCGTGACTATGTATTCTACGCGGTCCTCAGCTTTGATGTTACGTTTGTCGAAAAACTCTTTTTTGTTAGTGCTGAATACTTTCGTTTCTTTTTTGGTTTGTCACAGTCGATTTTCTACGTTCAGTAGCCTGTTAATTCCATTCAACAGGTCCTAAAGTTTCACCACACTTTCATAGAGGATACAAATATGTGACCGAATCTTACAATTGACTTCTCTTCGTCCTGAACTTTAATTTCACTTGTGAACCTTTCATTTATTTCCTTCCTTGATTCTTCGATGTACAAGTGGAAAAGTCGAGGAGGGAGACTGTATCCCAACTTATCCCCTTTTTGATCACGAGCACTTATCTCCAGCTCATCCGTTCTTGGTTCTGCTACATATTGTACCAGTCGTCTTCTGTTGTCCCAGTTTTTATGAGTGTTTCAAACTAGTGTTTGCTAAAAAGTAATGCCACAGAATTTATCTGAAATCTCTTAAAGCTTTTGAACTAAAACAAACGTTATTGACATTCTATATATTTTTTTTCATGCTTGCGTTTTTTCAGCACTCTGATGATACAGAACTCAGAACCGTAGCGTGTAATACGATTGTGTGTAACGTTACTATGTCGGTGCTTGAGAAACAGCGTGCTTAGTTGAGATTCGAATTAGCGGAGTACGTTCACACTTGGAGGATCCTCTCCTTCATCTACATCTACATACATAATCCGCAATCCAACATACGGTGCGTGGCGGAGGGTACCTCGTACCATAACTAGCATCTTCTCTCGCTGTTCCACTCCTAAACAGAACGAGGGAAAAATGACTGCCTATATGCGTCTGTACGAGCCCTAATCTCTCTTATCTTATCTTTATGGTCTTTCCGCGAAATGTAAGTTGGCGGCAGTAAAATTGTACTGCAGTCAGCCTCAAATGCTGGTTTTCTAAATTTCCTCACTAGCGATTCACGAAAAGAACGCCTCCTTTCCTCTAGAGACTCCCACCCAAGTTCCTGAAGCATTTCCGTAACACTCGCGTGATGATCAAACCGACCAGTAACAAATCTAGCAGCCCGCCTCAGAATTGCTTCTATGTCCTCCCTCAATCCGACCCGATAGGGATCCCAAATGCTCGAGCAGTACTCAAGAATAGGTCGTATTAGTGTTTTATAAGCGGTCTTCTTTACAGATGAACCACATCTTCCCAAAATTATACCAATGAACCGAAGACGACTAACCGCCTTCCCCACAACTGCCATTACATGCTTCTTCCACTTCATATCGCTCTGAAACGTTACGCCCAAATATTTAATCGACGTGACTGTGTCAAGCGCTACACTACTAATGGAGTATTCAATCATTACAGGATTCTTTTTCCTACTCATCTGCATTAATTTACATTTATCTATATTTAGAGTTAGCTGCCATTCTTTACATCAGTCACAAATCCTGTCCAAGTCATCTTGTATCCTCCTACAGTCGTTCAACGACGACACCTTCCCGTACACCACAGCATCATCAGCAAACAGCCGCACATTGCTGTCCACCCTATCCAAAAGATCATTTATGTAGATAGAAAACAACAGCGGACTACAATTCCCTGGGGCACTCCAGATGATACCCTCACCTCCGATGAACACTCACCACTACTTCACAGCATGAAAACGCTAGATCAAACACGAGCGCTGCGACGTCTCAGCAACGCGACACCTTGGATTCACTGTCATCGAACATCCTCCACACAGTCCCGACTTCGACCCATCCGATTTTCATCTGTTTCCGAAGCTTAAAGAACACGATCGAGAACTTCACTCTGATAGTGATGAAGCGGTACAAGCTGAGGTGACGTGGCTTCGTCAACAAAGTCAAACGGTGGTATCAACAAACTGGTCTACCGTTGGGAGAAATGTGTTCGTCGCCAGGGTGACTGTTGAAAAATAAATACGTAGACATGAAGAATGAAGACGTAGAAAGTTAGCAAGGTTTGTTTTAGTTAAGAAGCTTTTTCACATAAAATATTCGGAGGTATTAATTTTCAGCAGGCCATCGTATATTATTGATGGCTCTTTTTCTGGTTGTAATCATTGGAAGGTGCCTTGATAAATTAATGGTTGGTGCATACTCCGCTCCAAAATATTTGTATGTTTACAGATCTTTTTCTAACTAACAAATTTGTTAACAATTTTCTATTAACCAGCAGTCGCTAATGCTTGCATCCCTTCTGTTCCAGGTGCCGCTCCCGGGAGTAGATGTCATGGAGAAGTTGCTTAAGCCCTGAATGACGGACCAGAGAATTCCAAATGCCCGGCCTCTGTTCAACGACTCTAAGGATAGCAGCCAGCGCCTGACTGGCGTTCAGCTCGTGCCATTTTGTAGCACATAACCCATATAATTTTTAAAAATTAATAAAAACCGACTGGTATTATTCATTTTTTGTGCTTCTCAATGTTCACCACTGTTTATAGCACTAATCAACAAATGGAAGTTTCTTCTGCATCTTGTTCACACGTAGGCGGATCCATCTATTTTTTGGATGCTGAATTCAAAGGTGCAGCGGAAATTCCTCGACCACGTCATATATCTGAGACGGAGATTAGGCGAGTATATTCCTAAGGAATATAAGGTTGAGATGAACTTTAAAAAAAAAAATGCGTCAAAACATTAGGACGTACGACGGTCGTTCTGGTGCATCTTCATCCTAGCAGCGATGGCGTAATAGCGCCATACGAAGTCAGCTGTAATAGACTCTCGCGGAAAGGACCAGCAGTCTATTTTGAAACAGAGATCCGTTTAAAGCGCGGGCCATTAACTGGCAGCGCCAGCAGCAGTTTATTATGTGGTTCCGTCCATAGAAGGCAGGAGGCAGGCTAAAAATCATCTATCGACGACTTTGTGACTTACAAACTCTCGATTATGTGGCAAAGATTCTCCCCTCAGTTTCTTCTTAAAAATTATAAACTGATTCAGATGTTTAAATCTGAATTTCTGGACTCTAAGATAAATTTACTTTAAAGTGAATTCCAAGTCTAAAAAGAAAGTTTCGGTAGTCGTTTCTGAAAGTATTTGTATGGAGTGTAGCCATGTATGGAAGTGAAACGTGGACGATAAATAGTTTAGACAAGAAGAGAAAAGAAGCTTTCGAAATGTTGTTGCTACAGAAGAATGCTGTAGATTCGATGGATAGATCACATAACTAATGAGGAGGTATTGAATGGAATTGGAGAGAACAGAAATTTGTGGCATAACTTGACTAGAAGAAGGGATCGGTTGGTAGGGCATATTCTGAGGCATCAAGGGATCACCAATTTAGTATTGGAGGGCAGCGTGGAGGGTAACCATCGTAGAGGGAGACCAAGACATGAATACACTAAACATATTCAGAAGAAGGTAGGTTGCAGTAGGTGCTGGGAGATGAAGAAGCTTGCACAGGATAGAGAAGCATGGAGAGCTGCATCAAACCAGTCTCAGGACTGAAGACCAGAACAACAACAACAGTTTAAAAAGTTACTCTATGGCTTTAAGCAGTATAATAACAAGCTCGCCAAAATGACTTTAATTACCTGGTATTTCTTATTCCTTGAAACTTGACAAGAAAACAGATTGGTCACAATTTGAAGGTTATTTATGTATATGCTAGCTTGAGGCCTGCTACTCCGTTCACGTAGACTGTGCGGTCTACACATGTCTTTTTGTTTTTGTCCAATCGAATTTTTATGTTGTTCACAAATTACAACTTCTTCTAAGCATTTCACGCTAATTAAGACCATAGAAGCATGGCCTTATCCAAATGTATTTCTGACCAAGAAGCGATTCTGGTAGCTATAATTCATGGCTTTCTTTAATCATGTCTTTTGTGTTCTCCTGGTGTTATTTCATCCCCTTGCATATATTTCTTTCTATGTAACCCAGATGTGAAATACTGGTTTACAGAGACGTGGTTTTAAAACTTTTTTAGTATGATGAAATATTTTTAATATGATGAAGCATTTTCATTTCCTGTTTCATTGTCTTGGGAGTTGGTCTCCGACAACAATGAAACACATATTTTTTGTTTGTAACACAGAAGCCAAATACAAACGTTCAAAGAATTAGGCTTGAAAACGCTTTCATAATGAAATATTTTTTGGAAAACTTTCAAAAATGGTGAAACACCTTATTTTTTATTTCCAGCCAAGAATTCAAATAACAATTTTATGGATGTGGGCTTAAAAATCCTTTGCCGGCTGTGGTGGCCGACCGATTCTAGGCGCTTCAGTCTGGAACCGCGCGACCGCTACGGTCGCAGGTTCGAATCCTGCCTCGGGTATGGATGTGGGTGATGTCCTTAGGTTAGTTAGGTTTAAGTAGTTCTAAGTTCTAGGGGACTGACGACCTCAGAAGTTAAGTCCCATAGCGCTCAGAACCTTTTTTTTTAAAAAATCATTTAGTAATAATGAAGTATTTTTAAAAACACTTTCACTCACTATCTTACCCCCTTAGTGGTTCAATTTCCAAAACTGCTGAAACACATACCAATTTTCATAGTTCTAGCTCAAAGTTGCCCCAATAGCTACATATGTTCAAAAAGACTTTTATACCCTATTTCAGCACCTTAGGTGTGGAATTGCGAACAATTCCTTCTTAGACGATGTCTACAATATAAGATCCGCACCCTCTCCAAATTTAAAGTTCCTGTACTTAGCGGTTTGGGCTGATCGACGATGAATTAGTGAATCAGTGTGGCGCCATTTCAATCCTCCCCTCCCCCCCCTCCCCCCCGTCCCTCATCCCTGCCGGCGGGGCTGAATTTCCAAAAACAATAAAACACGTATTTCTTTCATCTCTTCACCTCCAATCGAGGCGCCAAATACCACTTATCAGAGATTTGGCTTTGAAACATTTTCACATTGTCCCTCTCTTTCACCCTCTCAAGCGCTGAACTTCCACAAAAGTGAAATGCGGATTTTTTATTTCTAGCAGAGAAGCCAAATACAAATTTTCGCCTAATGAAGTACCTCCATAAAAGCTTTCATTCCCTATTTCAACCCAATTGGGGTTCAGTTTCCATAAACAGTGAACACTATTTTTTTATATTTCTCACCGACAAGCCAAATTGAAATCGTCATAGACTTCACTCAAAAATGCTTCCGTTATGAAATAGTTCATAAAACATTTCATCTCTAATTTCACGTCCTTAATGGTTTACTTTCCAAAAACACTGAAACACGTATTTTTTATTTGTAATTGAGAAGTCAAGTACCAACTTTCCTATATGTAAGCTTTAAAAGAATACTTCAGTAGTTCATTGATAACGATTTACTTCAAAAATCCTTTCACCCCTTATTCCACCCCCTCAGGGGTGGAATTTCGAAATATCCCACCTTAAACGACTCTTACAGTGTGAGTTCAAGGATCTCTGCAAATCTAAAGTTTCTATCCTTAGCGTTTTGGGGTACGCGATGATCTGCATCTACATGGCCACACTGCAAATCACACTTAACTGCCTGGAAGAGGGTTCGTCAAAAGACGTACACAATAATTCTCTATTATTTCAATCTCGAACAGCGCACGGAGAAAACGAACACCTATGTTCTACCGTGTGAGTTGTGATTTGTCAGTGAATGAGTTAGTCGGGACATTACCTTTTATACATAGAGACTGCTGATCAGCATTGGTCAGAAAGACACATACAAGATACCATCACAGCGTAGCATACACGTGACTACAAGAAAGAATAGAGAAACAGTTATTTCAGCGACTCAAACAACACTCAGCATCTAGCTATTCCATTTACCAGTTTTACCCACTACTGTACTTAGCCACAGTATACAATTAGCCACTGAAAAGCATTACTTTTACTGGATAGCGCACCTTTCTAATAACGTGGCACTAAGCAGCTATAGGTTTCTGGCAGTAATCTTGTTATTAAAGACAGCTTATATTAAGGAAGAAATAACCTGCGTAGCCGAAGGCGTAAAAACCACAATACGTAATTCTTTAATTAGCAATCAGCCATTCACCATTCAGATCTTACACCGGTAATTAACCTTAGTCTAGAACTACAGAGTTCACTCAATGTACTCGAATGTGGCCGCACTACTTGTAACTTATGCTAAGGAACCACAGTGCTGGCTCTTTACTACTTACGACCAGATCAACAACCGCAGACACGCTACTAACGCCGTACGCATTAGCCAGCACAAAGCCAAACAGATAATTGCAGCATCCAAGAAGAAATCTTGGGAAGACTTTGGAAACAGCTGCTGGAAAACCATTCTGGAGTGTAATTAGCAGTCTTCGAAAGGGAGGTAAGAAGGAAATGACAAGTATTTTGGACAGGTCAGGAAAACTGCTGGTGAATCCTGTGGATTCCTTTGGCAGCTGGAGGGAATATTTTGAAGAGTTGCTCAATGTAGGTGAAAATACGACCAGTAATGTTTCAGATTTCGAGGTACAATGGGATAGGAATGATGATGGAAATAGGATCACATTTGAGGAAGTGGAGAAAATGATCAATAGATTGCAGTGCAATAAAGCAGCTGGGGTGGATGAAATTAAGTCGGAACTCATCAAATACATTGGAATGTCAGGTCTTAAATGGCTACACAGGATAATTGAAATGGCGTGGGAGTCGGGACAGGTTCCATTAGACTGGACAAAAGCAGTAATCACACCAATCTTTAAATATGGAAAAAGAAAAGACTGTAACAACTACAGAGGTATCTCTTTAATCAGCGTTGTGGGTAAAATCTTCTCAGGTATTGTTGAAAGGAAAGTGGGAGTATTAGTTGAGGACCAATTGGATGAAAATCAGTGTGGATTTAGGCCTGTTAGAGGTTACCAGGACCAGATCTTTAGCTTACGGCAAATAATGGAGAAGTGTTATGAGTTGAACAGGGAATTGTATCTATGCTTTATAGATCTAGAAAAGGCATATGACCGGGTTCCTAGGAGGAAGTTATTGTCTGTTCTACGAGATTATGGAATAGGAGGCAAACTTTTGCAAGCAATTAAAGGTTTTTACATGGATAGTCAGGCAGCAGCTAGAGTTGATGCTAAATTGAGTTCATGGTTCAGAGTAGTTTCAGGGGTAAGACAAGGCTGCAACCTGTCTCCACTGTTGTTCATATTATTTATAGATCATACGTTGAAAACAATAGACTGGCTGGGTGAGATTAAGATATATGAACACAAAATAAGCAGTCTTGCATATGCGGATGACTTAGTTGTGATTGCAGATTCGATTGAAAGTTTGCAAAGTAATATTTCAGAGCTAGATCAGAAATGTAAGGACTATGGTATGAAGATTAGCATCTCCAAAACGAAAGTAATGTCAGTGGGAAAGAGATATAAACGGATTGAGTGCCAAATAGGAGGAACAAAGTTAGAACAGATGGACGGTTTCAAGTACTTAGGATGCATATTCTCACAGGATGGCAACATAGTGAAAGAACTGGAAGAGAGGTGTAGCAAAGCTAATGCAGTGAGCGCTCAGCTACGATCTACTCTCTTCTGCAAGAAGGAAGTCAGTACCAAAACTAAGTTATCTGTGAACCGTTCAATCTTTGACCAACTTTGTTGTATGGGAGCGAAAACTGGGTGGATTCAGGTTACCTTATCAACAAGGTTGAGGTTACGGATATGAAAGTAGCTAGGATGATTGCAGGTACTAGTAGATGGGAACAATGGCAGGAGGGTGTCCACAATGAGGAAATCAAAGAAAAACTGGGAATGAACTCTATAGATGTAGCAGTCAGGGTGAACAGGCTTAGATGGTAGGGTCATGTTACACGCATGGGAGAAGCAAGGTTACCCAAGAGACTCATGGGTTCAGCAGTAGAGGGTAGGAGGAGTCGGGGCAGACCAAGGAGAAGGTATCTGGATTCGGTTAAGAATGATTTTGAAGTAATAGGCTTAACATCAGAAGAGGCACCAATGTTAGCAGTGAATAGTGGATCATGGAGGAATTTTATAAGGGGCACTATGCTACAGACTGAACGCTGAAAGGCATAATCAGTCTTAAATGATGATGATGATGATGATGATGATGATGATGAGGACAAAGCCAACCTTCAAGTACACACACAATGTAGCCTCTCCACAGCAGACGTCTCAACAAATTTCAACAGTACATAAGCAATACCGACTTCAATCTTCAAACACAAATACAACAGGTTAAATTACTCATCATTCACCAAACGGAGTACCGCAAGCAAGTTGCATCAACAACTTGCTAGGGTGGACTGAGCAATGTCCACTAACACAGGAGCGATATAGAAGCGACGACACAGTAGCGTATTAGAGACGATTTTCTTCTTAGTAACGACCACACGAACGTAAGGACAACACAACACTCAGTAGCCGAACGGTAAGTCCCCTAGTCACCCGAGAATCGAACCCGGGCCCCTTCGGTTAGCCATCTAACACGCTCACGCCATTGTTACCGAGGTGGACAAAAGCGACTGCTTTATAGCCAGTTTATTAAATTAATTCCGTAGTACGTGTAAAATGCTTACCCGAGGCTCAGGCAACTTTGCTTGATAAACGCTCTACACCAACGACGTGGTGTAATAATAAGTAATACACAAAATTATCTGCGTCGCCCGTGGTTGGCAAGAACTGCACACCTAACTTCAGTGTCTTTAGTCCGTAGTTACACTGTTGTCTGTATAGGACGAAGATTCGTGCAGAACATCAGTTCTCACAGTTACGTCACAGCTCATGGTGACACTCTACCTGTAACCTCAGCCCGGATTTCAGTCTATTTGTCATAGACAGTGGAACAACAATGCTATACGAGGCGATAGAAAAGTTTTCGATGAGGATATTGCTTCAGCATATACGCAACGTACCGTAATTCCGATGCCGGTACACAAGCCGTGACATGTAGGCAACGGATTAGTGAGGCATTCGTCTCATTTCCGCGCGCGAGCGGTTAACGCGGAAAAGTGAACTACAATGACGTTACTAGCAGAAGCGTAAAAAAAAAAAGGTTCAAATGGCTCTGAGCACTATGGGACTTAACTTATGAGGTCACCAGTCCCCTAGAACTTAGAACTACTTAAACCTAACTAACCTAAAGACATCACACATATCCATGCCCGAGGCAGGATTCGAACCTGCGACCGTAGCGGTCACGTGGTTCCGCACTGTAGCGCTTAGAACCGCACGGCCACTACGGCCGGCAGAAGCGTACAAACAAGACCAATGTGCTGTTGTTCTTATCTTGGTTGCGGAAGGTCAAACACACGTAGACATTCATGGGAGAATGTGTATGGGGGAGCATGTCTCTCGAAAACAGCAGTTGCGGAATATTGCACCAAGTTGCGTGCTGTGCACGATTCGACAAAAGACGCCCCCATCCCCACCCACCAAACCCACCACTAAGCTATCACACATACCGTATCGCAGAAGCTACGCCGAATTGGAGATACTTGAGCAGCCGCCCTGTGACTCCCGATCCCTCCAAAGCGATTATCACGCCTTTGATCCTTTTTTTTTTTTTAAAAAAAAAAAAAAAAACCTTCACGGGATCGACGATTCCTGATGGACGAGAATGTGCAGCAGGCAGTTAGGGATTTCTTCACGTAGCAGGGCACGGTGTTCTGCCAGACGGGTATCTTCATACCGGTGCGTCGATGGGATAATTGTATCAATTGTCACGAGTATTTTGCAGGATTGGTATACCGATTCTGGACATTAAGGCCTTCGACGGAAACTTCCTGATCGTTACTTATACTACCTTTTCCTGACAAGGTCCGTGTGTACTCTTCCTGCCTCATTACTGCCTTGAGTTCATCTCGTCGCCGTTCTGTGGTCATTCGCTGCAGCTAACTGCCTGTGAGATTTTACTGTTTTCTGCTCGCATATACGTCGTGACAATGATTGAACCTTCCTCGGTGTCCGAAAAATGGCGATAAACTTCATGTCGTGTAGCGATCTCCAACTGAAAAGTTGGAGTAATTTTATGCACCTCCAACCGCTTTCATATAATTACACCTTTTTTCACCTGTTGAAATGGCTTCATTTTCTACTGAAAATATTGAAAATAAAACCCCATAAGGATGAAACTGTATTCAACGTGTAAATACGTAAGTATCAATATGAATCAGTATGATGGTATTCGATCATAGAGTTCATTACCGTCACACTAGAACTACAGAACAGTATTGATTCTGTTGTGGCGTAACTACAAACGCCGAAACGAAGAGGAAGACGCAAGACCAGCCAATAGCCCTCTGACAAGGACCGTGCGACGACCAGAGCGAACTTTGCAAGAAGTGAATACACTCCTGGAAATGGAAAAAAGAACACATTGACACCGGTGTGTGAGACCCACCATACTTGCTCCGGACACTGCGAGAGGGCTGTACAAGCAATGATGACACGCACGGCACAGCGGACACACCAGGAACCACGGTGTTGGCCGTCGAATGGCGCTAGCTGCGCAGCATTTGTGCACCGCCGCCGTCAGTGTCAGCCAGTTTGCCGTGGCATACGGAGCTCCATCGCAGTCTTTAACACTGGTAGCATGCCGTGACAGCGTGGACGTGAACCGTATGTGCAGTTGACGGACTTTGAGCGAGGGCGTATAGTGGGCATGCGGGAGGCCGGGTGGACGTACCGCCGAATTGGTCAACACGTGGGGCGTGAGGTCTCCACAGTACATCGATGTTGTCGCCAGTGGTCGGCGGAAGGTGCACGTGCCCGTCGACCTGGGACCGGACCGCAGCGACGCACGGATGCACGCCAAGACCGTAGGATCCTACGCAGTGCCGTAGGGGACCGCACCGCCACTTCCCAGCAAATTAGGGACGCTGTTGCTCCTGGGGTATCGGCGAGGACCATTCGCAACCGTCTCCATGAAGCTGGGCTACGGTCCCGCACACCGTTAGGCCGTCTTCCGCTCACGCCCCAACATCGTGCAGCCCGCCTCCAGTGGTGTCGCGACAGGCGTGAATGGAGGGACGAATGGAGACGTGTCGTCTTCAGCGATGAGAGTCGCTTCTGCCTTGGTGCCAATGATGGTCGTATGCGTGTTTGGCGCCGTGCAGGTGAGCGCCACAATCAGGACTGCATACGACCGAGGTACATAGGGCCAACACCCGGCATCATGGTGTGGGGAGCGATCTCCTACACTGGCCGTACACCACTGGTGATCGTCGAGGGGACACTGAATAGTGCACGCTACATCCAAACCGTCATCGAACCCATCGTTCTACCATTCCTAGACCGGCAAGGGAACTTGCTGTTCCAACAGGACAATGCACGTCCGCATGTATCCCGTGCCACCCAACGTGCTCTAGAAGGTGTAAGTCAACTACCCTGGCCAGCAAGATCTCCGGATCTGTCCCCCATTGAACATGTTTGGGACTGGATGAAGCGTCGTCTCACGCGGTCTGCACGTCCAGCACGAACGCTGGTCCAACTGAGGCGCCAGGTGGAAATGGCATGGCAAGCCGTTCCACAGGACTACATCCAGCATCTCTACGATCGTCTCCATGGGAGAATAGCAGCCTGCATTGCTGCGAAAGGTGGATATACACTGTACTAGTGCCGACATTGTGCATGCTCTGTTGCCTGTGTCTATGTGCCTGTGGTTCTGTCAGTGTGATCATGTGATGTATCTGACCCCAGGAATGTGTCAATAAAGTTTCCCCTTCCTGGGACAATGAATTCACGGTGTTCTTATTTCAATTTCCAGGAGTGTATAAACGCCTGCCAGCCTCAACCGGACATTAGTGGAGTATTCGCAGAGTATTAGCACGGCCTAGCAGAGAGAGCTACGAGAACAGTCAGTAGTGATCCACAAACTGTGTGACCGACTTGCCTAAACATTGCATATAGTACAGGTCTCTGACTTATATTGCATGTATTCCATCGCTTGCGACACCTGTTCTAAATCCAAAATTAAGTATTGTCAATCTGCTTTACTGAAATAAAACTACTAAAGTTATTTGCTTGAACTGTTGTATAGCATTCCCAGAACGCAGCATCCTTTAGGCACCCTACACGAGATGAGTGGGCAAGATCCCACAGCATCCATCTACCTCCGGCTAGAATACATGACAAGGGAGTCAACGAAAGCAGTTTACGAAGACACTTGCATGGCTGAATTCGTGTTCCAGTTGGGTCAACTTTACCTTTCCAATATGAAATACAATGATACGAAAATCATGGACTAGCGATGTGCATTTATAGATATGGCGGCAGTATCGCGTACACTAGGTATAAGAGGACATTGAATTGGAGGAGTGTCGTTTGTACTCAGGTGATTCATGTAAAAAGGTTTCTGACGTTGTTATGGCCGCACGCCGGAAATTAACAGAGTGAAAGCAGTTGCAGTCAAGTCTTCGAAGGAAGCACTTGAGAATTCATCACATCCAGAAACAGATGGCCCCAGTATGCCAATATCGATAATTTTTGTGAAGTGAATATGGGGCCTGAACGTGGCATGCTCAACTGCCGAAACTGCTAGCGAAAATGAAATAAAATAACTTCTCAACTAGCACGACTGTTTCGTGAATTTCTTTGTTAAATATCTGACCAGCCGCTGTCCCACGCCTACAATGGATCTTCAGAGACTGAAAGCGGAATGGTAGTTGCAGCTAGACGCTTGGGGAATTCGGTTTTGGTAACCGTTAGGGCTTTCAGTACTCCGAGGTCCACAGTATAAAAAGTGTGCCGGGAATAACAAATTTCAGGCGTTACCTCTCACCACGGACAACGCACTGGCCGACTGCCTTCACTTAACGACCGACCGAGCGAATTAGCGCAGTCGTTAACACAATGCACTCGCGTTCGACCGGACGACGGTTCAGATCTGCAATACACCACCCAGATTTAGGTTTCAAGTGGTGGTGTTTGTGGTACGCTTCTATGGGATCAAACTGGTGAGGTCACCGGTCCCTAGGCTTATACACTACCTCATCTAACTTAAATAAGTTACGTTAAGGCAACACACACACACCCATACACGATGGAGGACTCGAACCTCCGACGGGCGGAGCCGCGCGGACCCTGGCAAAGCGCCTCAACCCGCGCGGCTACCTTGCGCAGCATAAGTTTTAAGTGATTTCCCGAAATCGCTTCGGGCAAATGACAGGATGATTCCTTTGAAATGGCACGGCCTATTTCCTTCCCTATGCTTGGCAGGGAGCTTGTGCTCCGTCTCTTATGACCCATGATGTTGACGGGACGTTAAACCCATCTTCCTTCCTTCCTTAACTACCGAGAGCAGTGCTGTTTGAGTAGGGTTATCAGTGCTAACAGATAAGTACCACAGAAATCAGTGTGGGACGTACGACAAACGTATATGGTAGGACAGTGCGGCGTGACTTGGAGCTAAAGGGCTATGGATGCAGACGGCCGACGCTTGTGTCTTTGCTACCAGCACGACATCGCTATCAGCTTCTCTCCTGGGATCGCGTTTATATCGGTTGATACCTAGACGACTGTAAAACCGTGGCCTGGTCAGATGATTCCCGATTTTAGTTGGTAAGAGCTCATAGGTAGGTTTCGAGTGTCGTGCAGACCCCACGAAGCCATGGACACAAATTATCAACAAGACACTTTACAAGCTGGTGGCGGCTCCATAATGGTGTTCACGTGGATTCAGCTGGGTCATCTGGTCCAACTGAACCTAAATGGTTATGTTCGGCTACTTCGAGACCACTTGCAGCCATTCATGGTCGAAATGGGCCAAAGCAACTATGGAATTTTCAGGGATGACAATGCGCCATGTCATGAGGGCACAGTTGTTCGCGACTGGTTTGGAGAACATTTTGGACGATGCGAGCTAAGGATTTGGCCACACAGACCTCTCGAAATGAATGCCATTGAAAATTTATGGGACTTGAGAGTTCACTTTACGCAGAAAATCCTGCACCGACAACACTTTCGCAGTTATGGACAGCTATGGAGTCAGCATGGCTCAGTATTTCTGCAGTGGCTTCCAACGACTCGTTGAATCCATGGCAAGTAGAGCCGCTGCACTACGCCGGGTAGAATGAGTTCCGACACGATATTAGGAGGTATCCCACGACGTTTGTTACCACACAACAATCTGGATTAGCGGTCACACTTGGATATGAGTGTTTATTACTACTCTTTCAACACCACTGTACCCAGAGAAGGAGCTAGATGAAGCAGCGGTGATTTTTTTTGACTGTCATAGCGTGAATGTGCTGCAGTATGAACTTTGGTATCAAATGGCTCTAAGCACTATGGGACTTAACATCTAACGTCATCAGTCCCCTAGAACGTAGAACTACTTACACATGACTAACCTAAGGACATCACACAATCCATGCCCGAGGCAGGATTCGAACCTGCGGTCGCGCGGTTCCAGACTGAAGCACATAGAACCGCTCGGCCACTGCGGCCGGCAACTTTGGTAGCAGTTCTACGAGGAATCCGTACGTATTACATGATCTGATGTACATATATATATATCTGTGTTGCACATCTCCTCCTAAATCACTAAACCGATTTTAACCAAACTTGGTACACATATCGCTTACTGCGCAGGAAGACTCACTGTGGTTGTAAGATCCACGTGCTTATCAAAGAGGCGGGGCTGGGGGTGAAAACTAAGTGTTACTCACAACGCACGAAATCCGAAACTTCATTCACCCATTATTTTCGAATAACAGACGAGAGCTGCTTGCGGCAAAATTTACGTATCGTTTCAAACCCTTATGAAACTGTATTCGCGACGAATTTTGCTGATAGTATCCACGTACACCACTGATTAGGCCTATCAAATTAACGTTTTAATTTATTGTTACTATCCTGCGAAAGCGATTTCGATTAAATTTGGTAAGGCGATACCTTTAACCATGAGAATGAACTCAAACTACTGTAGAGACTGTGCAGCACAAGACACTTATTGATTTGAAGAATGTTACGTGAATTAGGGAAAAATATTTACTTTTCGAAAAAGTTATTTACCCTTGAACATTTGAACTTTATCATATTTGTGAAAATGTTTTTCGTGATTCATATGCGTAATGTATATAGTGCTTATACAATCATCAGTGTATTTAATCCGTACTGCAATACTATTTGTTGCATAACGTTCGCGTTGTATAATACATGGCTACTATGAGCACTATACAGTATTTGAAAACGAGAGCATTTTGTGACTCGCGAAAAACTGTACACGTAATTTCAGAGCTTTAAGAAAATTTTTCCCGTTGACAGCCCCTAAAAAATGTTGAAAGGGAAAAAAATATTGCTTATTACATTTTCGCTGTTACTGCAGTAAAACTGTCGCATCGGGCACGACATTTTAATTTATTACTTATTTATCACCAAGTGTATTCACAACACATTTTGGAGACGATATTCACATATAACACTGAGTATACGAATAGGTGTAAAATCATCACATCATTATGTGACGCACTGTTGAGGAGACATGACGTCATAAACACTGAGTTGCGTGAAAAACTGCCGTGTTGTGCGTGATGTTTGTTTGATACTAACTCTATTCGCAACACATTTATCACGCAGGATCCGCATACACCGCTAAGTGTGCCAATAAAATTACATAACTGCACAGCACAGAAAGAGTCAGAGGAGGAGGTTGGTAAATGACTGAAATCAATACGCACCCAGGCAACGCTGGGTACTCAGATAACATGTAGGATAAAAACGAACTTGAACCGTTCTAGCAGAATCATTAGTAAATGCTAACTAAATTATCCTTTGATTTTTTCGTCACCGGAATGCATTAAGTAAGAAGAAAATAAGAACACAGAGAGCAAACTAATTCTACTAAATATTTTATGTAAAAAGTCTAGATATCCACCTTTCGTAGATGAGTTTCAGAATAGCCGAAAAGTTAATATTAACTGGTTGTGGTCAGTGCTTGCGGAGCATCACGGGTCACTGCTGTAGTGTTCTATTATCCACTGCGGATAACGTGTTTACTGTTCGTGTCAAGTAAGATTGGTTGGTTGGTTGGTTGGTTTGGGGGAAGGGGACCAAACAACTATGTCATCGGTCCCAAGGGTGGGGAATGAAAACGGCAGTGCTCTTTCAAAGCAACCATCCCGACATTTGTCTGAAGCGATTTAGGGAAATCACAGTAAACCTAAATCAGGATGGCTGGACGCGGATATTAACGGTCGCCCTCCCGAAGGCGCAGGTCGGGGGAAGCATGAGCCATCTATGTTAGTGTAGATTACAGACAGTGATTGGTACGACGGAAAGAGTACAGAACGGTAATTCAAAGGTCGTAGGATGGAGTCCTTATAACGAAACTTATTTTATTTTGAATTTTTATATCCCTTACACAGAGAATGAACGTAAATAATACTGGGTAAATTACGTTTATTGATATTTACATCGACGGAAAAAAATTGTAACCAAAAAATAATTCATGTAGAGTAATGAAAATTCGGGAATACATTCGTATAGATAACATATTTAAGTGATTAACATTGCGAGATCAAAGGTTAATGTAAGTGCGAGATAGGCCATTGCAAGTGTGATATACTGGTACATTAATAACCGTCAGAATATTGAATGTAAGCCGGCCGCGGTGGCCGAGCGGTTCTAGGCGCTTCAGTCCGGAACCGCGCGACTGCTACGGTCACAGGTTCGAATCCTGCCTCTGGCATAGATGTGTGTGATGTTCTTAGGTTAGGTAGGTTTAAGTACTTCTAAGTTCTGGGGGACTGATGACCTCCGATGTTAAGTTCAAAATGGTTCAAATGGCTCTGAGCACTATGGGACTTAACTACTGTGGGCATCAGTCCCCTAGAACTTAGAACTACTTAAACCTAACTAACCTAAGGACATCATACACATCCACGCCCGAGGCAGGACTCGAACCTGCGACCGTAGCGGTCACACGGTTCCAGACTGTAGCGCCTATAACCGCACGGCCACTCCAGCCGGCTCCGATGTTAAGTACCATAGTGCTCAGCCATTTTTTTTATTGAATGTTAGCGCAGAAACGTGCACGCACTGTGCTGTACAGGTTCCGGATGTCCGTTTGTGAGGATGGAGTTCCACGCCTATTGACATGGTCGGTAAATACAGGGACGGTTAATGCTGTTTGTTGCTGACGCTAGAGTTGTCGTCCAATGATGCCCCACATGTGCTCGATAGGAGACAGATCAGCTGATTGAGCAGGCCAAGGCAACATGTCGACTTTCTGCAGAGCATGCTAAATTACAAAAGCGGTATGTGGGCGAGCGTTATCCCGTTGGAAAGCACCCTTCTGGAATGTTGTTCTTGAATGGTATCGCAACAGGTTGATTCACCAGACTGACGCACACATTTGCAGTCAGGGTGCGTAGGATGACGACGAGACTGTTCCTGCTGTCATACGAAATCGCACCCCAGACCATAACTACCGATGTAGGTCCAGTCTGTCTAGCACAGGGACAGTCTGGTTGCAGGTCCCCAACTGACTTCCTTCTAATCATCACATGGCCATCCCTGGCACCGAGGCAGAACCAGCTTTCATCAGAAAATACAACAGACCTCCACCTTGCCGTCCAATCATCTCTCGCTTGACACCACTAGAGTCGCAAATGGCGGTGGGTTGGAGTCAGTGGAGTGTGTGCTACGGGGCGCCTTGCTCGGAGGTGTACTTGAAGAAACGGATTTATAATAGATCATTGTATCTCTGTAGTGCCAACTGCTGCTGAGATTGCTGCTATAGATGCAGAACGATGCGTCAGAGTAACACCCCAAACACGATGATCTTCTGTCGGTATTGCTACGAGGCTGTCCGAAGTCAGGTTACCTTCCGGCCGTAGAATCTCGTGACAATCGCTGCTAGCAATGATGCACGGTGGTTACATTCCTGCCTAGTCTTTCTGCAGCGTCGCATAAGGAACTTGCAAATTCTCGTAGCCCTATTACACGACCTCGTTTAAACCAAGTGAGGTGTTGATAACGACGTGTTGGTCACCTTAAAGGCATTCATGACCATCATCAACTCTCTATTTCTATCCCAAAGGCAACTAAAGCTCACGACCATGACAACGCGTATTTAAAGCAAACCTGACTTGCATTCCCAAAGTGGCACTAGTTGCAGCACTCTTACGCGTCTGCCACGAAATGTGAATAGATATCGTTTTTCATATATAGAAACACGCCTACCAGCTTTCGTTGATGTAGCACCACTCCTTCTTGGTGTTGTGATATTTTTTGTCAATACATTTGTAATACGTAAAAAAGAAAGGCAAAGGAAAATTTCAGATTGCAAATAAATTACAATCATTTCCGGAAAATTTGTTTGCAATTTCAAATTTTCTTTGCCTTTCCTTTCCATATCTTTTATGAAAATATTAATAAACGGAATATATTGAAAATTATGTAAATTTATCCACTTTATGAGTATCGAAAAAAGTTAAAACAAAGAAGTGTCTGGATGGAGTCGAACAAACGATCTTGGGAAAACCGTTCTCTACTCTTTCCACTGCGCCACCAGTTGTATGAAAACTAACCGAGCATCAGTAGTTGCCACAACCGACCCACATCAAAAATGTTATTTTCTTCTAAAACCTCGTCCATCTGGAACGATTCACTTTCATTTCTGGCAAAGCCCTGCATACACCATAAACAAGCACGAAATCGGTGATGACAAGTAGGCTCGGTCTCTTTGTTAGTTCGAAATATATTGTGTAATTATAAGAAAGTATTTTTGTGCAGAATAAAATTCAGTAATTTTTAAAGGAATACGCTACTCAACTTGCATACCGCTTTCATGGACACTCTGGTGTCGTTACCCGTCTGTATGCTGATGAACATCTAGTACTGTAATGTTAATCTTTTCTTCCACGTATTGGACTCTGTGTAAATAAATATCTGTACCTCCTTGTTACCAACCTTCTGGTTCAGGAGAGTGAAAGTGAATACAATGGGAGCCGTGTAGCAGTATTTCCTGAATGGAGAACCTCGTTCAGAGCGCACATCAAAGCAAACACCGACGACTGCATTGCCGGCTGATGAAACACCGCTCGAACCTTGACCAGCGATCTTCACTGATTGGGGTACTTTGTCGCTGTCACAAGAAGGTGTCTGACGAAATACCTAGCGCGACTGGCTCAATTCACGGAGCTGCTGTTTTCATGCTGTAGCACGTCAAAACGAAAGAGAATACCAACATTTCGTAGTACCGCTACTACTTAGGTTTTGCGTCACTCTTAGTAATTATAGATGCTTCGTGCTGTTTAACTGCTGGCGAGGGTTCTCTGTATTTAAGTCCATATTTCGCGCCCAATGCGCATTACCTTCACAGACTGCAAGGACCTGAAAGAAGAAAGGGTAGCATACATCTCATTCTAGGTGAGGAGAACCCTACGTCATAGTGATGTAACGCTATGTCATCGTGACGTAAATAACCTAAATTGACTTCATGAGTACATGTATCGATATTTGCAGTTGTACCCCAGAGGTTGGGTCCGCCCCGGTAGCTGAGTCGTCAGCGTGACAGACTGTCAATCCTAAGGGCCCGGGTTCGATTCCCGGCTGGGTCGGAAATTTTCTCCGCTCAGGGACTGGGTGTTGTGTTGTCCTAATCATCATCATTTCGTCTCCATCGACACGCAGGTCGCCGAAGTGGCGTCAAATCGAAAGACCTGCACCAGGCGAACGGTCTACCCGACGGGAGGCCGTAGCCACACGACATTTCCATTTACCGATAATGTGAAAGCTAGATGTAAATAGACGTGTACAAACGAAGTGACAGCAGTTGTGTGGTAAGCTCATCCCAGCTGAATTACTTATTAAGCTGTAATATCAACAAGTTTGGATGTTATTGTGTGTTTCTTGATGTAATGAATGTTCGAACTAAGGAACCATAACAATAACGAAAGTCAAAAATAGCGTCTAGTCATTTTTTTAAAAAATGTAAGTAATTGTGCATAAATCATGTGGATAGAAACGTGAAATAGAGAGAAGTTAAACTGTTTCGTATTTTTATAAAAGCTAATGGATTGTACATAATTCTTCTGGGCAAAAACGTTAAGTCGAGAAATTAATATGGTTCCGAAGATAAATTCGAATGTTGATGAAATTTTAATATTGCCTTCATGCTGTGGATCAGCACAGAAACTTTTGCTCTTCATAAATAAATTATTGCTGATGATTATAATGTATAATATAACCCGTTTATAGTACATGTCATTATTTTTCTTTATACGTTGTATACCGTGAAAAAACAATGACATGCAAGTCACGTTTACCAGCATTTTTAGCAACTGAAAGCATTGAGTGCTATCGCCATTTTCAGCTACTTTTTGTATGAGTCTTAGGCAATATGGAAATAGCTATAGTAATCATGCTAAACACCCCCAAACTTTATACCATGTCTATTGAGAGAATAAACAAACACAGTATTCCACCATCGCATATGAAACATCACTTAGTGCTGCTAAAAACTGTGGGCTGTTGAGGTATTTTGTCAAGCAGCTCACTCATTGTGACAGTCAGTGTTCAAAATCTTTTGGCAACTAGTAGGAAACTTACTTTTTTTTAATAGTTGAAACTGCTTAGATATTAAAATGTGAGTAACAATTATAGATGAAATATCATCGTTTCTTTCACAGTATACAGCGTATAAATAAAAATAATGACATGTGCTATAAACAGGTTATATTATACATTATAATCATCAGCAATAATTTATTTATGAAGAGCAAAATTTTCTGTGCTGATCTACAGTATGAAGGCAAAATTAAAATTTCAGCAACATTCGGAATTATCTTTGGAACCACATTAATTTCTAGGCTTAACGTTTTTGCCCAAAAGAATTATGTACAATCCATTAGTTTTTATAACAATACGAAACGCTTTCATTTCTCCCTATTTCACGTTTCCATCCGCATGATTTATGCTCAATTAATAGAACTTTTAAAAAAATGACTACTCGCTTTTTTGACTTTTGTTGTGATTATGGTTCCTTGGTTCAGATATTCGTTATGTTCATGAAACACACAATAACATCCCACATTCTTGGGATTAGAGCTTAATAATAAATTATTTCACGTTTCTGTCGACACAATCAAGCACGAGTCATGGATTTTTTTAAAAATGACCACAAGCATTCCTTGACTTTCGTTATGTTCATGAAATACCCAATATCATCCCAAATTCTTTGGATTACATCTTAATAATTAATTATTTCATGTTTCTGTCCACGTGATTTATGGACGATTCGTCGGATTTTAAAAAGAACTGCAAGCGTTTTTTTTTTTTTTGTTTTTTTTTTTTTTTTTACTTTCGTTATCGTTATGGTTCCTTAGTTCAGACTTTCATTATGTTCAAGAAACACACAATAACATCAGAATTGTTACGATTCCAGATTCATAATTAATTCAGCTAGGCTGAACATATCACACAACTGCTCTAACTTCGTTTCTACACATATATTTACATTCATCTTTCACGTTACCGTGCAAACTCTGTGGTTAAGCTGAAAAGATCCATATACGTACTCATGAAGTCGATTTAGATTTATTTACGTCAGGATGAAGTAGCGTTACGTCACTTTGACGTAGGCTTCTCCTCACCTAACGTGAGATGGATGCTATCCAGGAAGAAAATAATTCAAAGAACGTATAATCAAAAATTGCTCCCCCCCTCCCTCTCTACCCCTCCCACGAGGGCTAATACCAAGTAACACCAGATTCAGCCTTGATAAAGGCGTTCATTTGGCAACCAAGATAGTGGACAAACTTCTACGCGTGTTTATTTATTATTTTATTATTGATTACAATCTCGTCACCTACAATCTTGTTTCTCTCGCTGGTCGAATTTCCATGAAGGTGTATTTAACTGTTATTAAATATGCGCTTTCGTATTTGTATTTGTAACAGGGCAACATACGGGTGGAAGAACTGGGTTGATTACATGTTATCTTTTATATTATTTATTAAAAAATAATTTCACACAATAATTATCAAGTGCCAAAGCCAATTAAAACATGTAATTTCAGGTGTCACCACAAATAAGAGAAACAATCACATCATGCTTTACAAGCAGTTTTCTTGAAATTACAAATGATAACGTAACAAGATGCCTTTAATCAACTTTCAGGCTGCCTTCAGCAACTCTGTCCTGATAAGAAAATTGCATCCAAAAGCTCCTCGGAAGTGCATTAATGTGAAAACCTTGCAAATGTCTAAACAAACACTTTTTACATCACGAACCACTGCAAGACGAGCAGGAAGAGAGTCCATGGAGCTCTGGAAGGTACAGATAAGGATGACGAGCCATTCCTACACCAGTGCTTGGCCTGCTGTACCAGGTTTCAAGGTTGATGATGCCTGGCGCGAACAGTCCGATCGACGTGGTCTCAGAGATCATCGATTGGGTTTAGATCCGGGGAGTTTGGTGGTCAGTGGAGCACGGATAATTCGTCCTGGTCCTGTTCGAAGCTGAGTGACATCTATGGCCTGTGATGCACCATGGTTAGCCGGCCGCTGTTGCCGAGCGGTTCTAGGCGCTTCAGTCTGGAACCGCGCTGCTGCTACGGTCGCAGGTTCGAATCCTATCTCGGGCATGGTTGTGTGTGATGTATTTAAGTTAGTTCTAAGGCTAGGGGACTGATGACATCAGATGTTAAGTCCCACAGTGCTCGGAGCCATTTGAACCATTTGAGCGCCATGGTTGCCTCAACGCAGGGTTTGGATAGCTCCTTGCCATGCACGGTATACTTCAACCGCGGCGGCACGCGAACAAATTACAAACCTCGCGGTTTCAGAAATGCTTCCATTCTTGGTCCGAAAGCGAATGGTCATGCCCTTTTGAACATCAGATAAACTGCTTCGTCTGCGCATTACGACAATAGCTGTACTGCCTTCCTTGTCCCCCGCACACACCTTATGTACCTTCCACTCATAGTGCAACCATCTACGATACGTGAATGCTTATTTTTCGTCGACGTAGGCGGTTGTCACATTAATGCGACTGAACCGTATATACACCCTGTACTGTCCCATAAGTAATAATTTCGAGTTTATATTACAGTCGCTTCAGTTTAATACCTGAACACAAGCTGTTGCTTTTGGAAAAAGAAAACATTGCATAGACATAACCGGTTTAAAGTTCAGTGCTGGACACAATTTTCTTACTTAAAAACTGTGTTTGATGCGACCTACACTTTGTGTACGCTGCACCTATGAAAGTTAATAGGAGTATTTACTGAAAAAAAAGTGGGGGCAGGTTGGCCACGTGTACCAACGGGTCCCTATTTAAGTGGCCCATTGTGCCCCATCGCCATGTTGATATTATTGAAGCTCGTTCACGAAAGCGTGTTAGACATTTATCGCCTTACATAGTGTCAAAATAATACTCAATTTGTGGATTTTAATCATTGTACTTCACGTGCGCAATAAGAGATTCTATTGAAGTACACAAAAAAACTAAAAGCAAAAGTTAGTTTCTCTAACAAGAAAATATAAAATGTATGCCCTTTTTCGCCCGATAATATAACTGCAGTCGCGCGTTTGTGGAAAGGCGACGATATTGTTGTCTTTACTGAAGTAGAAAAGATTTTTGATTCCTTTGGCTAGCGGGAAATCGTGTGCGGAGTTCAACAAGGTTCAAGCTTAGGTCCACTATTCTTTATCGTATATGTAAACGACCTACAGTTAACTACAGAGCAAAATACAGAACCAGTTCTTCTAGTGGATTGCACTAATAGTGTAATCAGTCCAAATGTATATACAACAACAGAATAAAAGTTAAATAATGTTCTTAAAAGTATTAATAATGTTCTTAAAACTATTACTGAATGGTTTACTGCGAATGGTCTCACCCTAAATTTCAAGAAGTATCAACGTCTTCAGTTCTGGACCTCTAAAGGGCAATACGTGGCAAAGAAATCACTAGACCGAAACTTCAAAAAAATAGGTGTCCATAAAACAAGAAATTGAGCTCTTAGAACAACAAAAAAGTTAGTTCAGCAATAGTTGCATTTCGACTCATTGCAAATCTTGAGGAGAGTCAAATCAAGAACTTGACGTTTTCAGTTTTGTTATACAGTAATTTCGTATGGGATAATGTTCTGGGGTAACTCTACTTTAAGAAAGAAAGTCTTCATTATACTAAAACGTGGTATAAAAATGGATGCTGCTCATGTACGGTCATCTTTTAGACGTTTGTTTAAGGAGTTAGGCATTTTGACTACTGGTTCACAGCTTGTTTATTCTCTCGTAGAACGTTCAAACAATCCATTACAGTTCAAAAGAAGCAATGATGTAAACAATCACAATACCAGCAGAAAAAATGACACTCGTTACTGCGCATTAGGATTGGCTTTAGCACAAAATGGAGTGCACAATACTGCCACCAAAATTTTTTACCTCTTCCAAAGTGAGGCGAAATGTTTGAGAGACAACAAAGTTAAATTTGAAAACAAATTGAAAAAGTTTCTCCTTAACAACTCCATCTGTTTTTGTAATGCGTAAAAGGTTGTGGATGAGAACAACTAACCGAAATCTGCAATTACTATTTTAAAAAGAGTACACTTTCATAAATGGTCAGCCATACTTTCATAAGAATGTGTAATTTGAAAATTAAACGACTCGCTCCACATCGTTACGATTAACCGTACAGATGATCCATGGAATACGAAACTAACCATCTGGACAGGAAGAAGCTGTTTTCTATGTTGACTGAAACTGGCTTTCTAGAACACATTACTGCACAGTCAGAAGCCTGTATGAAAATACAACAAAAATAAATTTGTTACACACTAGTCCGGGCTCTTACAACATGTCAAGGTCCGAAGGAAGTTTTCAACTTTCGTCTTTATATAAAGTAGTGGTTTTTAAAGAGAACATATAGTAATAAGGTTGCTTTTCAGAAGTGGTCGACTAATATTATACGTGAATAAACTGAATATAACATCCCCACATCGCCCCGTATTTTCCTGCCTTGTGCTAATATTTCCATCTCTACGTAACTCTACATCCCTCTACATCTACATCTGTCTTAGTATGCTCCTACTTCTTTTCTCATCTACTGCTTCTTCTATTATCATGTTAACGGCTCCTGGATGCCACACCAATGTGGCCCTTCTCATGATAAAGAGGTTTCCATATACTTCTATCCAACTTTTTAAATACTTCTTCATGTCGTACTTTATCTGTCCACTGAACTGTTAACACTCATTTATAGCATCACTTTTCAAATACTTCCAGTTTTTTTCTCTCTGGATTTCCAGTGACATATTTTCCACTACCATACAATGAGATAATCCACATGTAAGCTTTCAGAAACTTCTTCTTAATTTCCATAACAATATCTGACCACAGCAGAGCTCTTTTATGTAAATAGAGTCTTAGCTTGTGAAAACTTGTTTCTGATATCTACCATTACCTCATTACTGTAATATTCTTTGATCACTGTGTCGTTCCAAATTTTGGTATTAAATGTTATTCCACTTTCTATCACTCTTTATCACCTTCACCTATTGGTCTGTTTATCCTCTAGAGATGGAAATGAGCGTGTGGCATTGTTGGCCAGGACACCTCATCTGGGGAAGTTCGGCCGCCAGGTGCAAGTCTTATTTCAGTCTACGCCACATTGGGCGACTTGCATGCCGGTGACGAGGATGAAATGATGATGAGGACAACCCAACACCCATGATATTTTCCGAAAATATTTCTTACCCAAAGCATCTGGTAACTGGACTTCGAGGTTTTTGTTAATGATGCCTTTTGAGTTATAGAGGTTATATTTCCATACTAACCATCATCCCCAAACACATATGTCTTTATATCTAACCGATAAGTCAGACATCAACTTCCATAAATTTAGATTTTAAAAAAGTTTTACTACAACGAAATATTTTCTTAAAAATTTTCATCCCCACTTTCCAAAAACACTGAAAAACGCATTTTTAATTTCTAGTCTAGAAGTCAAATAGCAATTTTCATATAGTAGAAGCAACATTATACAATGCTTTAGTAGTTCTGTAGTAAAGACTTATTTTCAAAAAGCTTTCACCCATTATTTTACCATATTAGTTGCTGAAATTCCAAAATTACTGAAACAGGGTTTTCTTTAAGCAGATCGTATTCCGTGTTGACAATCAACAGCAGACATGATGTCCTTCTAAAAGAATTATCCATGACTGTGAACACCTGACATGATAAATTACTCACGTAGTTTTTATTTCTGACTGAGAAATCAAATACCGATTTCCGTAGATCTAGCTTCAAAAGAGCGTTAGCAGTGACATATTTTCAAAAAACCTTTCATCACGTATTTCACCCCCTTAGGATTGGACTGTCGATCGATCCCTTCTTAAACGATGCCTACTGTGTAAGATCAGCACCCTCTCCAAATTTCAAGTTTCTTTCCTCAGCGGATATCGCTGTCGCTGAATATGACGTCTCAGTAAATCAGTCAGGACCTTAGGGGTTGAATTTGTACAAACAGTGAATCAAATATTTTTTTGTTTCCAACCGAGGAGCCAAATACAAATATCCACAGATTTACATTCACAGTGCATTTGCATTCACAGTAAAATACGTTCATAAAAATTTTCACCCCTTATTTCACCTCCTTAGAGGTTTTTCGAAAAAGGCTGACACACATATTACTTTATTTGCTACCTAGAAACCAAATACCAAATTTCGTAGATCTGGCTTCAAAATTGTCTTAATATCTTCATATTTGTTAAAAAAACGTTCTAACCCAGTTACACCCTCTTATGAGTGGAATTTCGAAAAATTCTTTCTAAGTACGCCTGTGGTATAAGGTCAACACCATCTCGAAATCTGAGGTTTCTATCTTTAGCGCTTTTGCCTGGGCGATAATGAGTCAGTCAGGACATTGCCTCTTATGCGTACACACATCAAAAAAAGTTTTCCATCTCCTCGGTTCCGAGAGTTCCGGAACCTGCGCTGAAAATTGAAATAGAGATCAACATAAACATCATTTCTGCCCATTTTATTGCTCATGATAACCCCACATTGCATGTTATACCACCATACAGCGAGACCCTCACGGATGGTGGTCCAGCTTGCTGCAACATTGGTACCTCTAATACCCAGAAGCATGTCCACTTGCATTGATGCATCCCTGTATTCGTCGTAGCATACTATCCACAAGTTCATCAAGGCACTGTTGGTCCAAATTGTCCCACTCCTCAACGGCTATTCGTCGTAGATCCTTCAGAGTGGGTCCCGTCGTCCATAAATAGCCCTTTTCAATCTATCTCAGGCATGTTCAATGAGGTTCATGTCTGGAGAACATGCTGGCCACTCTAGTCGAGCGATGTCGTTATCCTGAAGGAAGTCATTCACAGGATGTGCGCGGTGGGGGTGCGAATTGTCTTCCATGAAGACGAATATGCTGCCGATATGGTTGCATTATCGGTCGGAGGATGGCATTCTCGTAACGAACAGCCGTTACGACGCCTTCCATGATCACCAGCGGTGTACGTCGGCCCCACGTAATGCCACCCCAAAACAGCAGGGAGCCTCCACCTTGCTGCACTCGTTGCACAGTGTGTCAAGGGCGTTCTGCCTGACCTGGTTGCCTCCAAACACGTCTCCGACGATTGTCTGGTTAAAGGCATATGCGACATATTGGTGAAGAGAACTTGATGCCAATCCTGAGCTATCCATTAAGCATGTTCTTCATTAAGCATGTTGTTGAACCCATCTGTACCGCGCTGCATGGTGTCGTGGCTGTAAGGATGGATTGCGCCATGGACGTCGGGAGTGAAGTTGCGCATCTTGCACCCTATTGCGCACAGTTTGAGTCGTAACACGACGTCCTGTGGCTGCAAGAAAAGCATTATTCAACATGATGGCGTTACTGTCAGGGTTTCTCCGAGCCATAATTTGTAGGTAGCGGTCATCCATTGCAGTAGTACCCTTTGGGTGGCCTGAGTGAGGCATATCATCGACAGCTCCTGTCTCTCTGTATTTCCTCCATGTCCGAACAATGTCGCTTGGTTCACTCTGAGACGCCTGGACACTTCCCTTGTTGAGAGACCTTCCTGGCACGAAGTAACAATGCGGACGCGATTGAACCGCAGTATTGACCGTCTAGGCAGGGTTGAACTACAGACAACACGAGCTGTGTACCTCCTTCCTGGTGGATTGACTGCAACTGATCGACTGTCGGACCCATCCGTCTAATTGGTGCTGCTCGTGCATGGTAGTTAACATCTTCGGGCGGGTTTAGTGACATCTCTGGACAGTCAAAGGGACTGTGTCTGTGCTACAATATCCACAGTCAACGTCTATCTTCAGGAGTTCTGGGAACCAGTGTGATGCAAAACTTTTTTTGATGTGTGTATATAGATTAAGCATGCGGTTCATTGCTGCCATCAGATTTCGTAAATATTCCTTAAATCCTGCCATAAAGGCTAAGTCGTCTTCAACATTACTCTACGACATAAAAGAACCAGGATATAACTTTCATTACATGTACGTATTATTCTGTGCAATACGCGGAACACCAAACAATACGTTCAGGAAAGAGGCATTACTGAAATACCATAAGACAATCAAAGTGCCTAAATTACTACATAGCGGTAAAAACTAGTCCCCTCCAAAAAAAGTAAGAAATGACATAAAATAAAGAGGCAGCAGAAATGAAAGCGAATGATTTAACTATACTAGGCAGAAGACTGATAACACATGGGCTGCTCATGGTTGATTTATAGCAAAATCAGCATTATTGACAGGAATGTGGAATTCATACGGATCAAATAGATGGTAATATATTACCTACACAAATACTAAAATATGAACGAGGGCGGTAGAAAAATGTTGGGAGACCACGTAAGAAGGCACAACGAGATGTGAAGAATATGCAAACGCACAATCCTTGAAGTGTATAAAACGAAAAAGTGAAGTTATCGTGACAATGGGAATCTACCGAAGCAGCGTATTGCACGAGATTCAGAAAAAAAACCAGGAAAGAATAAGGAAAAGAGTACTGATTTCAAATTATGATCATACTTAGCTCAATCAAGAAAAGTATCGTTTACCAACTTTAATTATGGAGTTGCAATGTGGAGCCTGAGATACTCAGTTACATTTTGGAACCTAAGATAATCCACAGAAAATTTAAAGGTAAAACCACTGTTATCTGTCTCTTTTTCGAGTCTCATACACAATGGAAGCGAGCTTGGTTTCATATGACGGCTGTTTCTTTATTGGAGGCCTTTATGAGTCTTCAGAATGCTTGTGCGAAAGATACAAGGATGAAGTCAGGACGTATATCTTTATGAGATGTGACGTGTCCTTCAGACCTGATTTCCCTGGCTCACTTGGGAAAATTACCATAAATAAAAACGAAGTATTTCATATTTTGTGAGTTTCAGAGTACATATTACTAAACTTACCAGTTGCCATTACTTTTGAACAACGGGAACTGCGTTTGTCTTAGAAAAACGCTCCGAGGTTGATGCTGTGTTTCTCGAGTTTAGTAAGATGTTCTATATAGTTCATCACTGTTGTTTAGTGAACGAAATACGACCTTCTCGAGTTGCAGTGGCTATGGTTTCTCTTCTGCGTGACAAAGGACGTTCTTTTTCAAAGTCGAGTGTACGGTGCTATCGCAGAGCACCACAGTGAAACCTCCTAGTTGTAAACATAGTATACTCTTGCAACCGTTGTTGAAATCGGAGGAAACTGGTGTGTGACGTCATATTTTATCACTAGAGGGTCTGACAACGGCGCCCCTACTCAGTTTGTCTGCGTACTTTGAAGCGGTAGACTTGGAAGTGGTCCTACCTTCAAACGTATTTTACAGCTAAACGGTACAGTTACGGACATCGGTTTCTCATCGAAACTTGTACTAATTCCTTTCTAATACGTTTTGAAGCCTGTTATAGGAATTGTGAAATACCTTGTACAGTAACTCAGAAACTGAAGCAAAGTGTAACTACTTAATTCTACACAAAATTATATTTCGGCTTTTTTCCCGGTCATGACGAAAGACGAAATAAGAAAGTACTTAAGTGGTGTAGATGGAACCACTTAAAAATTTAAAAAAAATCTATGCGGGACAGCGGCTATATTATGAGAAATAGAAGCGGGCACTCGGTACTGACGTACTGACGAGCTACAGGTGAATTGCTTTGAGGTGTTATTTTTCCGAGAGCTAAGACACTCCACCGCAGACATCGACATAACCTGCGATAGCATTGGTTAATGAATGTCTTTTTCATGATGCCGAATCTAAGATACCGGATAAGCAAGTAACACTGCATCCGACGAAAGACCGCCCGGGTATCAATTACAAGAGACAGCTCCTAACGGTGGAGTACCCGTACGTTTGACTCAGAATTTAAACCCAACGCAGCAGGAGAACGAAAGAATTTTACTCAAGAATGTTGTTGCGAAAAGCCACTTTCCTTAGTAAACTAATGGCTCTTATTCTTCCGCAGATTCTTGAGGATGTTAAGTATATCTAGAAGTGGTGCTCACTTCTAGAACTAAGCATTCATGAACATCCTTGCCGATCCTTGATTACTTATCTCTTGAAGTGAATATGGCGGGAAAGAATGAAATTAACCGTACGATTCACAAAATATTTATCCACGGAGCACAAGTGAGTTAGAAAGATATTCCTGTTAACTATGTTCTATTTGTTTTGGAAAATTTCGTTCATAAAATTCTGAACAGCGGGCTTCATTGGCGAAACTACATAGGGGGACGACGCACAACAAAGTACAAGGTTTACTGCAAGTTTTGGAAGCACAGTCAAAAATGTATCTCTATCATTGGTAGCGAGAGAAGTGGAGCAATGGTGGGACATTGGACTCCTATTCATGAGACTGACAGTTCAGATCCCTACCCGACCATTTTACAGTAATTTCCCCACCTTTATAAAGATGATTTTCGGGATGGTTAGCTGGAAAAGTACGAGGCCGATTTTCTTTCCTATTTCCCCAATTCAAGTTTGTGATCCATGTCTAACAACGATGTCATCGACTATACGCTGAACGCTAATGTCTATCCTTCGCAGGCGCGCCACGCCTCTCTGCGTGGAAACATCAGTGACCTACTGTCCCTTAACGTGCTTCTAGCCACTTCTCGGTGGAATACATTTCACCAATCAGATAGCGTAAGCGGGAAAATATTTCTGCGACAACAGAGGCGATGTTTGGGACGTCTGTAATTTCACTTTCTGGCAACCGGTGTGAAAGTTACTTTACGCTCCGCCGTGCTGTCACCGTAAGGGAAGAAAGTGATATTTTCCAGCCACATCGGCGACGCTGTGAGCCTGTGGTTACGTGAGCGTGCAGAATTGGACAACAACGACAGTGGCAGAGCACCCCAGTTGCTACAATTCAGCCCTCGTGTCAAGAGCACGGCAAAAACCTGCTGCACGCCTCCGTAGTCACCTTAACCAGCATCGTCCGTGGAAAGGTACTGTGTCACTACTGGACAAAAGAGTTGTTTCAAGCTATAAAAGTCAAACTGTATTTATAGTTTCTCGATTCCAATGAATATTGTTTTGCTCTCTTTATCCATCTGCTGCATTAAGAGGCAAATCTTTTACATATTCTCCTCCGTTTCAAACAGAAAAGGTGTAAAACGAAACAAAAGATCTTTTGATTTCAGGAACAGGAAAAGGGACAAAGATTTTTCTGTTACAGGAGAGAGAGTAGGTCGTAAGCAGCTGTTGTGCACCGTAACACGATGTGGTAACAGGGCGACTTAATGAAAATACAGGCTCTCTTCTCGAACAGCTGCTTGTTCAAATTGGTGTCGTCTATCTCACTGACACTTTGTGTGATTTCTCGCCTAATTCCAGTGCGAGAGCCTGACTGATTTAGAATGAAATCGCGTGCCATCTACATCCCAATGAGCTACTGCGCTGTATCAACTGATTTCATTGCCTGCGAGATGTAATACCCTACGTAAAAGAAGTTCAGCTAACAGAACAACTTAAAAAGTGAGAGAAATTCGATACGAAACTAATAACGTTTGTAAAATGAGGAACCACAGTTTTTACTGCCTTCACTTGTACTTATCCACTGAAGTTAAGACCAAATTCCACTATGCCTTTCGTATGTTATTAATGTATCAAGTTGTCAAAAGCGTAACTCTAGTTACTTTGTTTTATCTTAAGAGAACCACAATACAGCCTAAACATTCGTTAAAAGAACGTTACTGCATGAGAAAAATGGAACTGTCGGGTACATTAAAATTTATGTTGTCGATGTCGAACTTATTACAGACAGACGCCACCGCGGTTAGATAAGTACGAAAATTGTTCATGATTCATTTAAAGGGACTATCTCTGGATTTATCAAAGACTATTTACGGAATCTATGGGACATTTGTCGTGATAGTCTGTTCGAGACTGAAATACTTCTCGTTCGGAATGCGGGTGTAGTGTTTTAACCACTGCGCTACATCTCGTTTGCATCATGGTAGTTACTGAAACTTCTAAAGTGTATTCTACGGATGATCTCAATAGTTACCCAAATACAAAATCTTAAATGAATCGTAGTCTGCTGAAAGAAAAAGAATGCACTATCGTTGAAAACTGAGCCCAAGGAAACCACAGGTGTCCTTCGTACAGTTTTGTCTCCATTCGTCTGGATGAAATTAAACGAAATGCATCAAAATAATTAACAGCTTTTAGTGTTGTTATACCTTGAATTACCAGTGTTGGGTCTTTTCTTTATACGATACTTCTACAACTTTCCTAGTTTCTTCTTCAGCTGTCGCGCGCAGATTTCGTTTCTCGCTTTCTCGGCTCCAATAAAACGTTGAGTGGATCATGTTGTCCGCTGCTCTAGTATTAATATCTTAGCACCGTTTAGCCATAAGGTAGTTTAACAGAAATGTAAGAACACTTGAAGGCCATACAAGTAACGATATTGTCGTATTACAACACCCGTTACCCAAATACGTCTTATTACCAAACTTTAAAGGTTATATCGTTTTGCTTTGTTTTGCTACATTTTCTGTTCATGTTTTGGAAACTCCTATGCCTTGTTTTCGTTAACTGTTTTCCTTTCACTAATAAAATTCATGTAACAATAAGTTAAAAACGCGGTTCTCTTCTTATACCCTGGACAAGAAGCAAGACGCTTTACGATTTAGTTACACTATTGGCTAATGAAATGTAAATCCTAAAGTGTCACGACTGTCTGACAAGGCCAGACTGATACCTTTTTGTCAGAATATGTACTTGTCGTCAAATTTATAGGTAAAAAGAAAGAATCGATAAAGAGCAGTTTAAAAGTCGAAATGTTAAACGTTGAAAATGCCAAATTCAAACCGTCAAAAAAAAAAAAAAAAAAAAGAAGTTGTACCTCCTTTTGTACATAACTTGACACCATTATTCTGATACCACAGAATTATGCTACTACTTCATCATTGTAAAAATAGTGAGAGCAATTGGAAAGTAGGTACACACCAGGCAATGGAAGTGACTTCGTTGTAAGTGCCAGTGAGAATGTATTTGTTTCAATGACATTGAAACTGAGGTACCACGTTTTATTTGTGGTAGTATTAGCACAGAAATAGAGCAGTGACAACTGGTAGATTTGTAGTCAACGAAAACAGTTTCTCGATCCTTTTAAATTTTTGTACAAGAATATAACAAAATTAAATTGAAGAAAAAAATCGATCAGCATTGACTAATATTTTACACAGCTCCCTTCATGGGATCCGAGAAGTTTACTATAGCATTCTCTGTGCTGTTGAGGGAGAAATGATAACATATTCAACAGGTCTTTCTGCTTTGCAAATTAATATAAAATACGTTACGGCATATATGAGCGAATGTTTTTCCCTTTTTTCATTAGTCTGATATTTTTACCTTACTATCCTTCAGACTAAAAACTTTTAAAAGCTATTCTGTATGGATGGGTATGAGACACTTTGATCAAAATGCATTTGGAGATATTACATGCCTGTGTTGACAACAACGTTTCGACAGTATCCTTAAAATCAAAGAAAGTTGCATATAGTACAATTGCATCGAATAGGATTATAGGTTTAGCTGACTCAACAGTGTTGTGTCCACCTCTGTTTTTCTGTAATTGCAAAACCTCTGTCGCAGCCCTAAAAGCTGTGCCCACTTACCAAGAACCTGCTTGTCATCTCTTCGCCATCCCACACAAATGGAACATCATGACACTTGGGACTCCGAAGAGAAGCAATGCTTCGCTCAGAGGCCAGTAACCATCTAGTGATAAATAGTTTCCCCGTGATTTTACACTTGCAATAAGTCTACGGACCCTCAGCGGAACAGCGAGAACACAACAGCATTGAAGGGGCATTTTGTGAAAAAAGTGATAGAACGTTTGATACTTCCACTCTTAAACACTGTATTAGCTTTGACTCCGGATGTTGTGTACATACACTTACACCACGTTCCCTTCAGGTAAGTTTCACATAGAAACTTACTGTCAGACTAAAAATGTGTGCCTCACTGACACACGAACCCGGACCTGCCTTCTTGGAGAAAATGACCTTATCAACGGATCTATCCAGGCTCATGAGTGAATGAAGATTGATACCTCAGTCGCTAAGCATATATGTTCTCAGGCCATTTTTCGGATCGCACTGAACAGCTCAGTCGGTTATGGTATTTCCCGCCAAAGGCAAGATTACGGGTTTTAATCTGACAGGAAGTTTCATAACGGAGCAAAATCCGTTGGATACTGTAAGGTACATTCTGGAAGCATAACACTGCTTCACTGAGAGGTATTAGTATGTATGCTTGCCAAATTATAGGACTGATGATATAGAGTTACTTAAGGGAAAACATCCCATTGCGTTCTGAAAGCGTACTTGGGTTGTGTGTGTTTTATTCCTGACTTGGGTTTTTTCGAACGGCAAATTTACATGTTAACATGTGTTGCCTGATGTTTTCATCACATAAGTCATCTGTAGTCGTTTAAGCATATAGGAATGTGACGACATTTTAATGTGTTAGAGAGTGGATGAGGAAAGTGCCGGATCTATGGTACTTTAGCTCATCCAGGTCAGCTCAGAAACTGCACTGGAAAGAATGCTGAACACGTTTAGGGTTATTCAGTTACGTATAATGTATTATATTTATATTAAAAAAAGAAATTTTTTATCTCCTAAGCATAAAAATTAAATAACATAAGGAAAAATAGATCTACAAAAATTTCAAAAAAATCTTTTACATTGTACATTACATACTATAAAATATCGAGAGTCTGATTAAAGGTTACCATGAGTACTGTGATCTCTGTCTTTATTTAGTCAAAAGCTTCAATCGTTGATTTCAAACCTCAGTAAACATGCAGTAAACATATGGCGAAATTGAAAGACGGTTGCAGCTTACATTCACTGCATACTGATGATGTAGAAGGACGCTTTAATTTACATTAAAGTCTTTGCATAATTTGATTAAAAATGACATGGTTTGTCGAGCATATATAGTTAACGTTTCGAAGCGCAACAGCTGTCAAGAGTGAGTGTAAATACTTTGCGATTCGTCCTGTGTTCTACTTTATGGTAAATCTATACCCATTTTTACTTACTGGATAAAAATATATGAGAAAACAGAATGTTAGATTAACATACGATCGAAGTTTTTTACTTTTCACTCTTATATTTTCTGTTCTGAGATCAATTAAGAGTACAAAATAGGTTGTATCAAGTTGTTCAACATCAAACTCTATGTGTCTCATCGTGATGATATTTGGACCTCCATCGACATGTGCTACTCTCACTTGACCTTTATTGCTCTTCGTAATAAATTATATAAGAAATTTCCTTAGGAAGATGGTTCATTCTCATGTACGTTAGTTGACGGTAAAAATACGTGTTCAGAGATTTAGAGAGGAAAAGAATGCTTCCTGCTCTTAGAAAATATCGGTATTAAATTCCACCAGAACTGAAAGAAGGACTTGTATAACCACTTTTCCAACGAAATCACCACTGCTCGAATAGTAAAAACGACTGAGTTAATTCTATATTATTTCTCGCGATTTGTGTTCATTATTTGACTGTTAAAATTCCGATCTTGCTATACAGATTTGGATTTTCCTTCGTTTCCTTCAAAAGGTTGATCAACATACCGCAATGGTTTATTTGAAAAGTACACTGACAATTTATTTGTCAATTCTTCTTCAGCCCGACTTCTGCTCTATCTCTTATGAAGCCGTAGTCAACGGAACTTTAGGTCCTGTCGCGAGTTCGACTCCTACATCTGGCATGCGTGTGGATTTTAAACCTGCGTCACTTTACGGCCTTGCTGTGGTACATAAAATTCAGCTATGGAAATAAATTGCAATTAGCAAACACACTCACCCTCACAAATCCTCCTAACTCTCTGTGTATGAGCGTGTGCGTGCATGCGTGCGTGCATGTGTGTGTGTGTGTGTGTGTGTGTGTGTGTGTGTGTGTGTGTGTGTGTGTAGTTTCCTAATGTGAAAGCCTATGAAGGCTCTTGGTGTTCCCATAACTATTGTTTCTCTACATCAGCAAATGTTTTGAAAGTTTTCGTTTTTTTCAGAGGTTGGCACTATGACTATCCTGTTGCAAATTCGGTGCTTGATGGCGACATAAAAGTGTCTTTTGCGTCATAAGTTGTTAAGAATAACCCAGTGCGAACATTTCAGGCAATGGCCGTTGGAGAATGGGAAGCCAAGGAATAGTATAGTTCTTCATATATGCCGTCTGTATTTTTAGCATGGTGCAGCAGAAACAGCAACTGTAAAATGTAATTATATTAAATTTCGGCCTCCAGTTGCATAAGCAAAGAAATTTTACCTAGGTTTCGGCTATAATAATGTAGCCTTCTTCAGAAATGTGACAATATAAAATTAAATTTAAACATGCCAGATATTGGCTTGGCTAAAATTTAATGTAAACACTGGCTGTACCTACACATAACAAAATTAAGTATTGATTGTTATTACAGTCCAACAGCGAAAGTGACTATTCTGAGGTTTCTGTATTATTTGGCACCATGCTTCGTAAAAAAAAAGAGCACATAGTAAAAGCCTAGCTTAATGCCTTGCTGCTATTTCCAAATGTAAATGTAAGTTCTTCCATTGTCACTTTTCACTAACTAGCTAATTAGTTAAACTTCGTTTAGCTTTTTGACAATTCCTTCTTTTGACCTCGGTTTCTTTCATCGTCTGGCCGTATATCGAGAGGCGCAGAGTTATCCGTTTCACTCCATTTGTCCGTCTCTTTACACGGACAATCTCGAAAATTAGCACTGTCATTAAGAAAGAGCCTCAAACATGCACATCTTCTGGACATTTGCCGGCCGCGGTGGTCGTGCGGTTCTAAGCGCTCCAGTCCGGAGCCGCGCTGCTGCTACGGTCGCAGGTTCGAATCCTGCCTCGGACATGGATGTGTGTGATGTTCTTAGGTTAGTTAGGTTTAATTAGTTCTAAGTTCTAGGGGACTGATGACCACAGCAGTTGAGTCCCATAGTGCTCAGAGCCATTTTTTTTCTGGACATTTGCGGAATTCTTTTACTCTATTTTGACATTCACTTACCAAAACCTTCGAATTAAAGACGTTACAGACGATTCTACCCTATTAGACGCTATTATTACGCCTTAACTGACCGTAAAACCAAACTGTCTCAAGCACTTTATATCCGCGATCTCTCTCTCTTGGATCACATATTTAGTTTGTGTTGACATGCTGAACGTGTTTCTATGGAAGCAGGCAGGAGAAAGTCCTTTTCGTATTAATATTTTCATTACAGTAGAAATATTTTGTTTAAGCGGTACTGGAAAGATTTCAGAAATGTTACGGACTGCATCACCTAATATGCAGCTGCAGGTGCTATTTTATTTAGACTCCCAATTGCTGTCCAACTGTGATCAGTTCTGGATCATAAAATCTGTTAGCGTATACCACAATTACTGCAATGACGAATTGTTCTGAAACGTTCTATTTATACATACTACACTAAAATAGGACGTTCCAGAGTGATTAGCCACTGTAGTTATGGTATATGCACTTGGACAGATTTTATAACCTAAAACTGTTATGACATTGGCCGAAATCATTAGTCTAAATAAAACAATGACTAGAGCTGCGTATCATACGATGCAGTTCTTGATTATATAAGGAGGCATTACTCGGTAAATTCAGTGCTCTCCGCAACATACAGAGAAAATGGTGATTATTTGAACTTCCACAAGAAGGTTGTCTTTTTTTTTTTTTTTTACTTGTCTTGAGTCGCAAGGAATACTGTTCGCAATTTCTTTACGCTTGTTGTTACGGAGTCTGCAAGGTGGTCAGAAACAGTCTGAGAAGCTTATAATGGTGTTTCAGGGTGGGTTGTGGTGAGAAACAATTTTTGAGAAGAAACTTTCGAAACGTTGCGCCGTTTTTTAGTCAGCCTATCAGGCAGTTGCGAGCGCAAATTAAAGCGGGCCGTCAGATACAATTAGAGTCTGTTGTTTTCATAGCGCAGACGATAGCGCACGACTCTGCTCAGGCTTTGCCTTGGGTTCGATCCTTACTACCGCCTCATGCCCAATTTTTGTATCGCCCTCTTATTCGGTTTTTGGGAACAAAATGAAGAATAAGTTTGGCGACACCATCTCTGGGGAGCCCTTGAATTTGTGCGCTTAACTGCGTGATTGGCTAACCTCAGTGCTAATTAATTCGGAGACGTAGCAACGTATCTAGTTTTTTTCTTAGCAATTATTTCTCAGCAAAAGTTACCCACCAAAACACTTGCTAGCTTTTTAGACCGTCCCATATGTCTAGCTTTTATTAGCATTGCATTTAAATTTAGCAACACGGTTTATGATCGAGTCACTTGTTATTACTCTTTTCCTTAACATCTTGATTAGGTTTTAGTGTCATTGTGATTTATAACATCTATGGTAACCAGTTATACGGTCGCATGTCAATAGCGGAAACTTTGTTTCGTCATTTTCATTCTTTCATCAGTTAAGCTTCGCTTGGCCTACTTCAGCTACATTTGGTCGTTGCGGTAAGTAACAGATTAAATATAAAGTGGAATCCTTGCCTCTTACACTGTGATGCAAAATGCGTAGATAAACGATGGTGGAAACTTCACTTTTATTTTCTTTTGTGTTCAACCGGCAACCCACATCAGACGCAGCACATCTTAATTTACGCTCTCTCTCTCTCTTTGTGTGTGTGTGTGTGTGTGTGTGTGTGTGTGTGTGTGTGTGCTTGTGTGTGCGTGCGTGCATGCATTCCACCTGTGTTACGCCTGGGTATTACCAGTAATCACTGAGGGGAGGGAAAGCAAGGGGTTGCGGCACGCTTGAGCTTTCACCCCTCTCCTCCCCGTCTGTTTTGTACGAGACTATAAGAAGGGTTGGCCGTGTCCTTGACGGTGCAGTTCATACTCTTATCTTGTGGCCCCTCACAATACGTACGGTACCATGGTGGCGTTGCGACAGGTGAGTTCACGTCCTACCGGCTCCTTTCACACAGTTCTAATGGGGAATTCTGTGCCTTCGTGGTGGTTAATCACTGGTGGCAAAAGAAGTAACGATTAGCGTGTTTAATTACTTAAATCAGCTTTCGATTATTAAAAAAAAAAGGTCAACCCTGTACGTGGAAGAAATATGTGATGTCTGTGCCCGTGTGAAGGCATTAAACAGGATTGCCTACTAAGATGTCAGCAAAATAGTATAGAATTAAATAGACTTGAAAGAAACATATTTACAATATTACCAACTCCTACGAATATATTTTTGTGAGACGAAAAACGCGATAATTTTTTCTATTAGATGAATATTTTGTTGATCTTCTGCATCGAGTTCATAAACTTTCTCATAACCAGTTCCGATTTTATAAACAATCATCTTCAGATATAACCCTCCTGTAGGAAGATTTTGTTGAAGAAAGAGATACTGTGTAGATGTGAATAAGAAGGACTGTAAATCATGTCTACAGTACCCTACGTATCTTGTGTTGTGTTGTCCTTCCACAATTTTTCAGTTCCTTTCAACGAAATTTTGCATGTGTATCCATTAATCTCGTAACTCTATCCACATTGTCCAGATCTTGCCGGCCAGGGTGGCCGAGCGGTTCTAGGCGCTTCAGTCTGGAACCACTCGACCGCTACGGTCGCAGGTTCGAATCCTGCCTCGGGCATGGATGTGTGTGATGTCCTTAGGTTAGTTAGGTTTCAGTAGTTCTAAGTTCTAGGGGACTGATGACCTCAGATGTTAAGTCCCATAGTCCTCAGAGCCATTTGAACCATTTTGTCCAGATCTTAAAACAATTACATACTAGAAAAATAAGTAGTAAATGTCCCCGTTCTGGTTCTCAATTACTCACTGCCGTTTATCTCGTGTTACGTGTTCAATTTCATTGAGTTTCTTGTTCCTCTCCCATGTGCAGGCCGCTGGGCGGACTGTGATTCACAATTTCGTTCTTTTCAGATGGATTCAGTTTATGTTGTTTTTACTGAAGGGAACCCCAGCCACAAATTTTTATGGGAGGCGATTTTAAGTTTGCCATCCAGTATAAAAATACCTCACTGGAAAGTTTATTCGGGTACGGCGATTTCTATTTAACTGAGGGGACAACGCTGCATTATTCAAACATCCAGATTGAGACTGAACGGGCTAAGATTTGTGAAGCAGACAATCCTGTATTGAAGAATGCCCGCTTAATGAGCCAGCAGTGCAATATGTTAAACACTAGCCCCATATTCGAATCCCAGTTCGCTCAGTCAAAGTTTAGGTTTTCTGCAGTTTTGCCAACTCATCTGCGGCTAAGCCGTGATGTTTTACTTTTTGAAAAGAGCCATGCGACTATATGAATATATATATATCTTCGTAATGACCTTGTAGATCGTTAAATCTTAACCTTCATTTCTCCTTTCAGTTCTCATCACTTTTTATAATTGCCGTCTTCAAACGACATGGCATCTCCGTCAATTTTATAATTGCTATATCTTTCATTCATCCACTTTTTTCCTAACCATCAAATGCTTAAGGTCAATTCAAAAAGATTAGACTGTACCTAACATTAAAATGTAGTTATACCCTTAAGACCGCTTCAACACGCAACTGATCGCTTCAATATTACGTTCACTCTTACTGCCACGACGCACCCTAGCTTAGAAAAATTGAAATTTGTGGTAAGGTCTTATGGGACCAAACTACTGAGGTCATAGGTCCTTAAGCTTACACACTACCTATTGTAACTTAAACTAACTTACGGTAAGGACAACACACACACCCATCCCCTAGGGTGGACTCGAACCTCCGACGGGGGAGCCGCGCGGACCATGACAAGGCGCCTAAGCCCAAGCGGTTGACCCACGCGGCTCGTCGTTTAGAACCTTATTCGTAAGTTAGTTTCGAACAGCTCATTTTCGTGTATTTGACATTAAACTCGTGGAAATAATTACACAGAGACGAGAAAACCTTCAACTGTGTGCCTATGTAATCACATGGCATTGTACTTGGTTTCAGAGCACCTTATCTTGCACTAATGTTATGTTCAATGGACTGACGGTTCTGTCATTTAAAAATTATCTGCCGCCTTCAGATACTTAGCATCTACATCACCTTAGGGTCTGCGGCGGAGGGTATTTCTTTCTCCCTATTCCATGTCTCATTCGCGAATGGCGCTGGGGAACAATAGCGCTTGGAAAAAATGGTTTTCTGTGAACGTCTATATTAGCATTTTTGCTCGTACTCTTTTCGTTGTGATGACTTACCGAGGTGCATGTAGGAGGAAATTTGCCTGTCTCTCCCCAGAACGTATTCTCTCGGAATTTCAGTATTGAACCACTGTATGTTGCACAGTGCTTCTCTTGTAGCGCCTGCCAATGGAGTTTAAGCATCTCCGTAATGCTCGTACACTGACTGAACGATACCGCGGCAGAAAGCGTCGTTCCTCGTTGTTTCTCTCTCTCACTGTCTCTCTCTCTCTCTCTCTCTCTCTCTGCTATTTATACAACATGATAAGGGCCCTGGACTGATGAGACAGACTCAAGTATCAACCGACCAAGTGTTTTGTAAGTAACTTACTTCGTGGGTGGATTGCATTTGCATAAGATTCTCTCACTAAATATCAGCCTTGCATCTACTTTTTCTACCATTCGTTCAACGTTTGCATTCGAGTTTAGGGCGCTGCGTCTCGTTACTTCTAGATATTTTAAGGTAGTTAGTGTTTCCAGTGGCCAATGGCCTTACCGCAGTGGTAACACCGGTTCCCGTCGGATCGAAGTTAAGCGCTGTCGGGCTAGGCTAGCACTTGGATGGGTGACCATCCAGTCTGCCGAGCGCTGTTGGCGAGCGGGGTGCACTCAGCACTCAGCCCTTGCGAGGCAACCTGAGGAGCTACTTGATTGTGAAGTAGCGGCTCCGGTGTCGGAAACTGACATACGGCCGGGAGAGCGGTGTGCTGACCACATGCACCCACCCCCCCCCTTCCATATCCGCATCCAATGACGCCTATGGGCTGAAGATGACACGGTGGTCGGTCAGTACCGTTGGGCCTTCATGGCCTGTTCGGGAGGAGTTAAGTTTAGTTTTTAGTGTTTCCAGCGATTTTTTGCCAGTATTATAACAGAACAATAGTTGATCTCCTCACCTTTCTGTACTGAATACTTAACATTTATATCTAAGTTCAGAGTCAGTTGCCAGTTCTGCGCCAACTACAGTGAAGCAGCCAGCAGTAATCAGTCAACGTCACTGAGCTCCAACGATCCTGATACCACGACTCCCTATCACCGATATTTCCTGCCAAAAACGCTCACCATGTTCATCAACGACTGAACCCAGGTTTTCAGGGAAGAAGTCAAGATGCGAGTCGAGGAGATGAATTTTTAGAGACATGCTGTTTGTACGCAGTGAAGCACTTCTTCACAACATTTACGTAGTCAGCAGATTTATACTTTCGAAGGAAATTAGCTACAAATGATTTGGACGCCATCCGTACATTTCTTTCAGTACTATCCAAAGGCTCCCGGAAGTGGGTGTCTGTAATTTCCTTCGTTATTTGTTGATCTATGGACACACCTCACACTTTCGCGTGATTCAGCACTGAAAACTAGTTGCGCAACTAGCGAAAAAGAGGTGACTGATTCTCTAGTAACCGCACGAAATTCATCTTGAGCCCGTTTCATGTGCAGAGATGGTATGATAACTTTGTCACCGTCAATCAAGGGCACAAAAAGGACATTGTTATTTTCTGGCTGCATTCTGATTTGTCTGTTACGATGATATTAGGTTATTATACCGGACGCAAGCAAATTAAATTCTTCAAGGCGTGCACCGTGCAGTTCAACTTGAACCTTTCTTAGTGCCAGGTTCAGTACGACGTTACATCAGCGTTGTTCACTAAATGAATGTCTTTTTCAATACTGGTAGTCAGGACCTGATACGTTGCTGGAAGATGAAAGAGAACTTTCTTCCTTAGTTTCTTCATCACCTCAATATTCTGTGAGTGTTAACCGGTACTGGCCAAGCGACGGGATCGCGTGGGATTGATTTAGAAACCAGGGGAGCGGCTGGATACTTTACAAACGCGCTCTTGTGCGCTATTTTCGGTGCAATACACTTAAAAAGGTAATTGCGCAAGAAACTAAAGGAAAATGTAATAATTCTGTATATAAATTATCGAGTGTATAACGTCAGAACTTCCTTAATGCTGCTCGCAGACGACAGAGTCATCTTTGAGAATGTAGCAACACTAATGTAGGAAAATCCGGTGACATTTGCCAACAGAAATAACCGTCTGTGGTGTGGTTGCTTCACTCAAGCCATATCAAAGAAAATGCGAGTGCCAGATATCTGTTATTCTTCGCCTTCATTATCCAACCATGCAAGTTGCATGCACATGTCAGACATTAACTGTGGTGCCCATAAATTAACAGTATCCATCTTTGTATGGAAGTATAGTCATTTATATCAATTAAATAGCCTCACACGTAGCAAATCTGGTGGATTTATGCAACCTTTGGACGGCATAATATCGCCTTCAACTGAAAACAGAAGAGAAACAAATCAAATATTAGTAATTTAATATCAAAAATATTTTGGCGTGTTACATTCAAAATAACTATTTTTGCAGACGACGAAGATGTAGTATGGTTTTGCATAAAGAATTATTGTCGATGTTGGAGGTGAGAAAATTGATGATCGTCTGCACATCTTCTCGCAATTCACTACAGTCTTCCGGCGTCACTACGTTGTTAAAGATAACTCTGTAGTCTTTCGAGTAACATTATGGAAGTTCGGACTTTATACGCTCAGTCATTTATTTACAGAGTTATTGCATTTCCCCTTAGTTTCTCGTTCAATAACCTTTCTAAGTGTATTGCATTGAAAATAAAGGACAATTGTGCAAATCCTAAGGTATGTGCTGAGTGTATTGCTTCCCTTCGCTCAGGGTAGCTGCTGGTGACAACAGTAATACCCTCTGCGTTTGCGTTCATTACTGCTTGGCTCTATCTAGGATTTATTTTTTCGGTAGTGTTAGCTGTGCGTTAGCAGTGGTAAAAAGGAGTACTACGCATAGGTTTTCTGATGACAATTAGCCATACGCATCTCGTGTACGGAATCACTAAATACCATAGAGGAACGACACAGCGAAGCACACTGATGATGATGATGATGATGATGATGTTGGGTTTGTGGGGCGCTCAACTGCGCGGTCACCAGCGCCTGTACAAAGTCCCAGTTTTTTCACAGTCCAATTTTTTTCAGCATCAATCTAGCCACTGTCATGAATGTTGAGGATGATGATGAAATGATGAGGACAACACAAACACCCAGTCCCCGGGAAGATGAAATCCCCGACCCGACCGGGAATCGATCCCGGGACCCCGTGATCCAGAGGTAGCAACGCTAGCCACTAGACGAGGCATGCGGAGCTGTACCGTCACCGACGACAACACCATGACCATACTTCCGCATCTGCGGGCTCTGAACTTACTCTGTGTTGTTTTCACAGTCCAATATAGAACAGCAATCAGTCAGCCTTTTTTGCAGGTTTTATTTGGCATAGCCAGATTTCGGCTAGTGCCTAACCATTATCAATGCACTACTTTCTAGTCTCAATACATGTCAGTTCGCTATTGTTCTGGCGTCAGTCACAATTCTTTGAATACTACCCGAACAACAGGGAATCTGGATTTGCCAAATAAAACCGGCAAAAAAAAGGGACGACTGATTGCTGTACTCTATCATTTATAAATCATATCACAGTCGCTCAGTGCACCCACATTCGTAATAGAAGGTAACCTGACTCTGTTTTGTGTTTATAAGTTTGGTTTCTACATACTGCATGAATGTTAACTATTGTGAAGGTATTTCGTTCAAACAAGGGCGACTGCGGTAACAAAGCGAGTAACTCACAATTACCTTATTGCTCTGTAACGATGTGCAGCAGTATCCCTGAACAACCTCTAAAAATTTCTTGTGGAGTCCTTGTTCTTCTTGTACGGGGTGTTCAAAAAGTCTCTCCGCAGTGCCGTATGATTGTTAGCCGTGCGTGCCGTATGATTGTTCGCCTGCCTGGGTTACTTCCCTTCAAGTGGACTCTCCCAACATTCCACTGTTTCGTTTATCTCAGCCAGCGTCGGTAGTTTCGTTGGTGTGTGTCGTTAGTTTCTTTGTTCGTTTGTTTCGTTTTTGTCACTGTTAAATGCTAGCCATTGAAGAACGTGTGTTTTTAGTCAAACAAGTGTTCAAAGGTGGCGGTAAATACACAGTTTCAGTTCGTCAAACATTTAATTCAGTTTTTCCGGAGACAACTCTCACACATCGCGATACTGTGCGAGATTTGATTAACAAATTTCGAAGTACGGGTTCAGTGACAGATGCACCGAGAAGTGGTAGTCCTAGTATTTCGTATGAGGATAAACTACTCGATATTTCCGATAAAATGTCCATGAGTCCGAACAAGCCAGTAGAAAACTCGTCCAGGAAATCGATGTTAGTGTCGAAACAGCCCACACAGCTGTAAGGGAAAAATTAGAACTTTTCCCATACAAAGTGACAGTCGTGCAAGAACTGAAAAATACTGATCATGCCAAGAGACTGCATTATTGTCAATGGTTCAAAAATTTCGTTCAACATAATGGAAGGGATATCCTTTATGAAATGTTTTCCACTGATGAGGCTTGGTTTCATTTATCCGGGTACATGAACTCGCAAAATTCTCGTATGTGGAGTACTGAAAATCCATTGTGTATTCATGAGGAACCATTTCAATCTGTGGAAATAGGAGTTTGGATTGCAATTTTTAGACGTCGGATTGTGAGTCTCATATTTTTCAATGAAACAATAAACGCACAACGATATTGCAGTGCTATTCTGTACCCATTCATAGGGAACTTGTGTTAAGTGAAATACTGAACGGTTATTTTCAACCACATGGTGCAACCGCGCATACAGCTCGCGTTCCAGTTTCACTGCTTGCTGATGTTTTTGGTGATCGCATGATTTCACAGGGACTTTGGCCTCCACGATCGCTTGACCTAACACCACCTGACTTTTTCTTCTGGGGTGCAGCGAAAGCAATTGTCTATAAAAACTTCCAAAATCCATCGATGAATTGAAAACTGCAAAATATCCACTTTCACTGCTTCTGTTACAGAATAAATGTTACAGCTTGTATTTGGAAACATGATTAGACGAACTAAATGGTGTATTCAGCAACAGGGGGGACACTTTCAACATTTAATGTGAAAATTTGTAAGTAAAAATCAATATTCAATAAATTAATAACTTGTATTTAAAAAATGATTCAAATGGCTCTGAGCACTATGGGACTTAACTTATGAGGGACTTAACTTATGAGGTCATCAGTCCCCTAGAACTTAGAACTACTTAAACCTAACTAACCTAAGGACATCACACACATCCATGCCCGAGGCAGGATTCAAACCTGCGACCGTAGCGGTCGCGCGGTTCCAGACTGTAGCGCCTAGAACCGCTTTTTTTTAAATCTCATTTTGTTCGTTTTCGTTCGTTGTATCTGTTCGGGGCGGACGTCGCAAGACACCCGTTTCAGTTAGTCGTTGATCCATTAACTCAGCTTTTTTTTATTACAGAGGGCAGCTAACCCTCTGACCGAACACGCTGGGTTACCGTGCCGGCAAACCGCTCGGCTACCTCGGCCGGCTGTATTTCACTGAATTTCATTTCGGTATATTCACTGCGGCATACGGCACGCCCGGCTAAGAATCATACAGTAGCGGTCGTATAACGCTTCATTAGAACTCAATTGTTTGCTGAAAAGCGACATATACAAAAATTCAGTATCTCTTCACGATCTGTTCAACAAACCACCTAGTTTTAACAAAGAAATGAAACTAATTCGTTAATCCAGAGAGGTGTTTACGTGCTCGCTGTTACAGACCCCTAAAAATCTAGAGTGTAGCTGTGTGTATTTGGTAATTGCCGATTCCTTGAACTCGGGTTGTAACTGGCCGACGGAAGATTGTCGTTCCACCTATCTATACGGAAAATGAAACATTGGAACGTGCTTCTGAGAGTGGCTGTCAACAAGTACAAGGCCACGTATGTCGTTAGCCCAACGAGGGAGAGTCCCCCCAGGGGAGAAAACAAATGTGAAACACTAGGCTTGGCAATGTTCGGCGACGCACGAGAATCTATTGGCTTCCGGTAGTCCCTTCAGTTTTTCTGATTGTGTCTATGTTCATTAGTTCACAAACTAATCCCTTTACCTGAATACTTTGGAGGCCTTCCACCCACGTTGTTTAGTTGATCACAGAGATATCAACAATGAAACTCGTGCAGTATTTAGACTACGGGCGGTCATTTTATACTGTCCCATTAGCCACCTTTTTAGTCACTGCAGACTCATTATCAGATGCTGTGTATTTACAGGAATTTTTATTGCGTATATCAAGTCCACTTAGCATTATGTACTGTGATACTTGTGCAAATAGATGGATTTTAACAGATTCTACTGAATTCTGCACAAAAATAGAGAAGCATTCTTGGTTACTTTAGAGTCATATGACACTGGAGACCCTAAGAGTCGAAATGGGCAATATGAGAAACTTCCTTAATTAGTAACCAAATAACAGTGCTGTCTTGTATATTCTTGTGTAAAGTATCTAAATACAGTTCTTTTCACCAGAATGGCGGCAATGAAAAATTGCTTTAAGTTTGCTTTAAGTACTCGCTTAGACCGAATAACCAACAAGGGAATGCTGAACCGAAGTGGGGCCAAAAGAATTTTTGTATACTAATTTATTATGTCACGATCACTTAAAATATGCAACATTCACGTTGCTGGTTTCAGCGCCAAGTTTCCATCTTGACACTGATTAATTTACTAAAAAGGATCTTCAGGCTTTATAGCAATTACAGTTAGCACTTCGAACATTATGAAGTGTAAAATACATCAATGAGTGTACATCAAATCGTACATAATATCGTCCATTGGTAAAAAAATAGGTACAATCTGGGTGAAGGAGGGTTTTTATCCCGGAACACATCGTCATGTTTCAAGGAATAGTCGATTTGTTACACCCACTTGACTCCTACTCTTTACCCAATATCAGTTATCGCTACTGTCATAAGCATTGTATACTAATCTTATTTGGGCCCTTCTCTCAGCTTGGTGGTCGAAGCGGCCGCCACTATTTGTGATATTAGTGTTTAGAAATCTTACAGTTGTGTCGCCTCTAGCAGCGACCTTCCTCAAGGCGTGGGCATGGTGTATGTTTCTGTTATAAGATGATTTCCTCACGCAGTAATAGGGTCTTATTTCCGGAAGAATAAAAATGGCGGACATTTTGTTTTATTATTTGCTGTTGACCGCACAGTAACAGGAAACACGTTGACTAATATAATCAGTCGTGTTTTATTCATCATCATTTCATCATTGACTCGCAAGTCGACGAAGTGGCGTCATCTAAAAAGGACTTGCAATACGGCGGTCGAACTTCCCCGTATGGGGCCTCCCGGCCAACAATGCCATACGATCATTTCATTTCAGTTGCTATTAAACTACTAAACTCCTCCCGAACCGGCCATGAAGGCCCAAGGGTACCGACCGGCTGCCGTGTCATCCTCATCCCATAGGAGTCACTGAATTCGGATATGGAGGGGCATGTGGTCAGCACACCGCTCTCCCGACCGTATGTCAGTTCCCGAGACCGGAGCCGCTACTTCCTCACAAGGGCTGAGTGAATTCCGCTTGCCATCATCGCTCGGCAGACCGGATGGTTAACCATCCAAGTGATAGCCCAGCCCGACAGCGCTTAATTTCGGTGATCTGACGGGAACCGGTATTACCACTGCGGCAAGGCCGTTGACCCTGTAGTCAGCTACTTTTCTTAAAAGCCTCATTGCCGCATCGTTTTTATTTGCTGCTGTTCTTGTCCAAGTCTCACTGCCATTAAGTATAAACCTTTCTTTTGTAGAATTTCTTTAGATTTTATTTCCTCAACCCCTGCCCCCTTTCTTTCCAATGTTCTATGCAGCTCGACCACAGCTCCAACGGCAAAATTTCAGAGGAGTTCAGGGATATATTGCGAATATTTAGGAATAAGGAACCCATATTATCCCGTGGCTCGTTAGAGAGTAATTACATTTAATCCGATTTCTTAGCTTCTTTACCGGCATTACACTGAAAATATCCGCATAACAGTGCAAAAGGCGACATATCCCGTTGTGTGTCCCGTTCGCAAACGAACTTGTTCCATTCGTTCACGACGCTTGCTGTCGACAACATAACGCACACTTTACTCTTGCTTCTCTAGCTTCCATTCATTACTGCTCGTCCAGCCTAATGAAGTTCAGACGGCAGTGGAACTGGGCATAGCACCTCCTGAACTGTCCGCCGGAACAACATGGGACGTGATACCGGATACTTTAAAATCACTTAGCAATTCATATCATAATAAACGCACAACGTAGGGATACTGTCAAACACACACTCAGCCAGAAATGGAACATAAAGCCAATAGGAACCGGTACGAAACACTACTGGAAGAAAAACTGGAATTCATCATCGAAACTGATGATCCTGAAAGAGACTGTGATGTCTTCGTATCATTTATCAATGAAACAACGGAAGTCTCTATACCTCAAAAAGAATATAAGCGAACTACTCATCGGTTTTCGCCCTATTGGTGGGATTCAGAATATGATACAGTCCTCAAGGAACGAAGGGAGAACGAAGGGAGACGCTGAGAAAATACAAAAATTTGTCTATGATACGAACTGTCTTGCCCTTGAAAAAGCACACGCTACAGCCCAGAAAATATTCCCGCACAAACAACGAAAATAGTGGCACATTTTCGGCACTACAGTCTGAAAAGAATCACAAATAACTAGGATTTGGAACGTGATAGGGAACGCAAGAAACGGTCTTGCAATGGACGTCTAGACACGTTCATCATCCGCCGAACAATTTAGAAACGTTCTTGTGCGCGGTAGCACCACCTGACATAATGGACAAAGAAGGTTTGGTGTAATATGAAGAGGAAAATAGTGTCATTACACAATCCTTTTCTCTGGAAGAACTCCAGATTGTGCTCTTCCAAGGGAAGTGTACTGCACTTGGGCCGCATATAATCGACCACCCAATGCTACGACACATTCCACACAAAGGGAAACTGCTGCTGCTCAAAATTTGCCGTAGTGTACGGACACTAGCAGACTAGTACTTGCAAAAAGAGCACTCTTGTCCAAGAGAAGTCTACTAGTATCAAACATAGACCTTAATTTTAGGAAGAAATTTCTGAGAAAATGGGTTTGGAGCACAGAATTGTATGGTAGTAACACATGGACCGTGGGAAAACCGGAACGGAAGAGAATCGAAGCATTTGAAACGTGGTGTTACGGACGAATGCAGCAAATTAGGCGTACTGATAAAGGAATGAGGAGGTTCTCCACAGAATCGGAGAGGAAAGGAATATACAGAAAACACTGACAATAGGGAGGGATACGATGACAGGACATCGCAACAGGGAATAACTTCCATGATGCTAGAGGGAACTGTAGAGGATGGGAACTCTAGTGGAAGACATTGTATTAAATCCAAGAAAATAATTGAGGTTTGAAGACGGGTTGGCACAGGAGAGGAAAGAGCGTCGGGTCGCATGAGAGGAATTCGTGGCGGGCCGTATCAAGCCAGTCAGAAGATTGTCAAAGAAAATAAAATTATAAAAGTGGAGTCTAAAGCTCAACATCGACTCGCTGAAAATATGTAGTGTCGTCTCCATCCACAAATCGGGAAAAACATTAGATAAACCCGAATAGTATCGGCCTGTCGCATTACCATCGTGTTCGGCAAAGGTAATGGAAAGCATTGTTAAGCGGCGCTTAGAATGATGGTGTGAAAACAAGAAAATATTACCATATAAACAACTTTGCTTTCGAAAAGGAAAAAGGACAACTGAAATTATTTTGCATTTAGTTACTGAGATACAGCTAAACCTCTATCGCAATAATTGCATGATGGTTTCGTTCGTAGATTTGATTAAAGCGTACGACTTGTTAGTCTTAGTGAAAAAAATTGGAGAAACTCCAACTTCCAGTAGGATTTTTGAGCAATAAGAAGACAATCACTTTGCAATAAGGAACTCCACAGAGAAACTAGCAGAGGACTCCCACAGGGATCAGACTTGGTCCTCTTATTATTAAATTTCTATACTGCAATCCTTCATGACATCTTTGCCTCTGACATGGAAAAATTACAATACGCGACGAGGACAGTAGCTTTCTCTTCTTTCTCTAAGCAGGTCGCAGGCTGTCTTCTTAAAGTGAACAGCTTAGAGAAAGAAGCGGAGATACTTCTGGACTGCCCGCCCATCACTCTGCAGGACGATGCTCGGGCGCGAATAGTGCAAGTCGTGACTAATTTGTTCGATCGATAAGGCTAGGAAGTACTGTACCACTCACCAGACTCCCCGGGCTTAAGCCCTTGTCACTGCAACTTATTTCTGAATTGAAGGAAACAATATATGTCACTATACGGCATTCGCTTCAGAACTACTACAGAGATTCGTCAGGCAATAGACTCCATTCGGACTCTCAGCACAACTGGCACAGTTAAGGGTATACTGGGAGTCCCACTTCACGGACAAGGGGTTATACGAAATGTTGGTGACTTAGGGCCTGTAAAGCTTTGATACGTGTACCTATTTTAATAAGTTTACAAATAGAAAGTTGCCGCTGTTAAAGTTGTCCGTGTAGTTGTATCACATTAAACAAATTCATGCTTCTATCACTGTGGAGAGTGAACTCCTATAAAATATTAACATTAGCAATTCATTGTTATTTGACACAAATTTAACGAAATGCTCAAGTCCTTCCACCAAAGAGTTGCAAACGCCTGGGACTAACAAGGGAAAGGTCGAATCCGACACGTCGAACCCCACCCTGAAATATTTTATTCAGGAAAAATACAACGAAAAAAATTCACTGCAAACATTTTAGCTGCCTAGGCGCACTGTAATTAGTTTTTAAAAATTGTTAAATTACTCGTTTCTCCTGCACAAGGAACCGTTTACGACAATGACTTGTATTGCCCTTCCCAGCCTAGTGCGCGATAGGCCCTGACGAGAGAACGTGGTGCTGCGTAGTGTCACGTGACCCACATATCCAGGATGAAACGTGTTTGCTCGCAATTCTTTCACGAAATCTGACTGAGTGCCGTTAGACAAAGCACTTGTGGGAATAAGAGCTAGCTAGTCTTCATGTTGTTGTTGTGGTCTTCAGTCCACAGACTGGTTTGATGCACCTCTCCATGCTACTCTAGCTTCTTCATCTCCCAGTACCTACTGCAACCTACATCCTTCTGAATCTGGTTAGTGTATTCATCTCTTGGTCTCCCTCTACGATTTTTACCCTCCACGCTGCCCTCCAGTATTAAATTGGTGATCCCTTGATGCCTCAGAATATGCCCTAAGAAACCAATCCCTTCTTCTAGTCAAGTTGTGCCACAAATTTCTCTTCTCTCCAATTCTATTCAATACCTTCTCATTAGTTATGTGATCTACCCATTTAATCTTCAGCATTCTTCTGTAGCATCACATTTCGAAAGCTTCTATTCTCTTCTTGTCTAAACTGTTTATCGTCCACGTTTCACTTCCATACATGGCAACACTCCATACAAATACTTTCAGAAACGACTTCCTAACAAATCTATACTCGATGTTAACAAATTTCTCTTCTTCAGAAACGCTTTCCTTGCCATTGCCAGTCTACGTTTTACATCCTCTCTACTTCGACCATCATCAGTTATTTTGCTCCCCAAATAGCAAAACTCCTTTACTACTTTAAGCGTCTCATTTCCTAATCTAATTTCCGCAGCATCACCCGACTTAGTGCGACTACATTCCATTATTCTCGTTTTGCTTTTGTTGATGTTCATCTTATATCTTCCTTTGAAGACACTGTCCATTCCGTTCAGCTGCTCTTGCAGGTCCTGTGTTGTCTCTGACAGAATTACAATGTCATCAGCGAGCCTCAATGTTTTTATTTCTTCTCCATTGATTTTAATTCCAACTCCGAATTTTTCTTTTGTTTCCTTTACTGCTTGCTCTATATACAGATTGAATAACATCGAGGATAGGCTGCAACACTGTCTCACTCCCTTCCCAACCACTGCTTCCCTTACATGCCCCTCGACTCTTATAACTGCCATCTGCTTTCTGTACAATTTGTAAATAGCCTTTCGCTCCCTGTATTTTACCCCTGCCACATTCAGAATTTGAAAGAGAGTATTCCAGTCAACATTGACAAAAGCTTTCTCTAAGTCTAAAAATGCTAGAAACATAGGATTGCCTTTCCTTAATATATTTTCTAAGATAAGTCGTAGGGTCAGTATTGCCTCACGTGTTCCAACATTTCTACAGAATCCAAACTGATCTTCCCCGAGGCCGGCTTCTACCAATTTTTCCATGTTAGTCATGAATTACTGGCATCTGCTATACAGGTTTGCTTGAAATAAACTTCATAGCTTTGCAACTCCCTGCACTGCATCATTTCTTGGGCCTGCTTAATGAGATCAAAGAAACCCTTAAATCATCCATGTTCATGTCTCTTACGATTCCGGGTCCCATAGACCTCCGTCGATAACGGTGTGTTGCGTCTCACGAGCAGTTCAACACTAAATCTTTGGAATAGTTTTTCTTTCGCACTTTTACGAGTTTCATTTTGGGCGCATATTTATTAGTTAGTGTACGTCTTTCTTCCATTTACACAGTTCACGGTGAGACTGAATGAAGCAAACCAATGTTTGCACTCTACATTCCTCCACCCAACTGCAGAGCTAGGAATTTGGCAACTGTCAACATTAAAAAATAATTGCTGTGCATCTTAGCAGTTAAAATTTTGACCGTGTCTGTCTTTGGGTGTATTCTTCCTCTGTAAAGAAATCGGGATATGTTTCGACGTGTTGATCTGGACCATTCCCTTGTAAGAGGCATATCTATGAGAAGTGGATTTTTAAGAGGAGCATCAGACTTCTCTATAAGTCACCAGTGGCCAAAATCATAATGGTGGTCGCCAGTCTGGTTTTAACCGATGTACAATTTTACACAGGTAATTTTCTTCTGACTGATGCATTCAGAATTGTGATTCAGCATCCTGGAAAAGATATGTATCCAGAATCACTTCACAAGTCAAATTTTCGGAGGCGTTTTGCATACTCGTAAAGGAACACATGTACAAAAGTTAGAGTTCTCTTTTCCTTGATCACTCTTGGCACAGAAGTGTGTTGTCGCTTCGTCAGGCAACACAAAAATGTTGGCGAACAAATGGGCTGGCAATACTGCTGTGCTAAATTGTCGGTAATATGCTGTTCTTGTTGCCTGTGTAAACGTATCTTAAGAAACTCTTTTAAATTTCCGTTCTTTGCGATTACTAGGTCCCCAAGCGCCGGCATCCCCGACAGCTAAGGAGGCTCCAGTTTAATTGTGGTCTGTTGTGACACAAGTTCGTGGCCTGCGGACCGCTGCCCCTCGTTCACGGCCTTCCCCTCCGACGTCACGGTTCGTGACGCCGTCCTGAGTTAGACTAGGTCTCCGGTGATGGTCACCGCCGACTATTAATATCTTCTCGCGTCCCCATTCCGCCCAAATGTCAGCTGGTCGCCTCACCTCCGTAACAATAGTTAGTTTTGAATGCACCTCATAAATAAGCCGTCGCCAAGGGCGTGACTGCACTTTGTCGTTTTGCGAAATGCCGTGCACGCCCGGGTTTTGTGCTGTCGTCCCAGGAAAGAAACTAACGCTCTTTATGTACGTTTCAAATAGCGTCTCGGCGATCTGTGTAAAAGAAGGGTAACTACCGTATGTCTCTTCCGTAGTCTGTGTCTATTACTACGGCTACGACTATTCATTCTTCAGCGAATTTATTTCAGAAGAGGTTCCATCTACATCCACAGGAGATAGCAAAAAATATGGAAACATCGAGGAAATGTATGTTGGCGAGTTCAAATGCCAGTTCTCTAAACTTTCTCAGAATCCTTCCAGGGATTTCCATTTGAGTTCCCGAAGCATCTCCGCAGCACTTACGTATTTTTCGAAACTACCGGTAACAAAGCTAGTAGCCTGCTTATGAAATGCTTCGATGTATTTCTTCAATCCGACCTGGTAGGGATGCCAGACACTCGAGCAGTACTCAACAATAGGTCGTACCGCCTTTACAGGTGAACCATTCTTTCCAAAAATCACAGTTCCCACATGCTCGTTCCACTTCATAGTGTCTTGCAACGTTACGCCCAGATATTTAAACTACTTATAGTGTCAAGCAATACAATAGTAACACTATATCAGAACGTTACAGGTTTGCTTTTCCTACTCATTCGCGTTAAAGTACACTACTGGCGATTAAAATTGCTACACCACGAAGATGACCTGCTACAGAAGCGAAATTTAACCGACAGGAAGAAGGTGCTGTGATATGCAAATGATAAGCTTTTCAGAGCATTCACAAAAGGTTGGCGCCGATGGCGATACCTACAACGTGCTGACATGAGGAAAGTTTCCAGCCGCTTTCTCATCCACAAACAGCAGTTGACCGGCGTTACCTGGAGAAACGTTGTTGTGGTGCCTCAAGTAAGCAGGAGAAATGCGTACCATCACGTTTCCTAAAGGTCGGACTGTAGCCTATCGCGATTGCGGTTTATCGTATCACGACATTGCTGCTCGCGTTGGTCGAGATCCAATGACTGTTAGCAGAATATGGAATCGGTGGGTTCAGGAGGGTAATACGGAACGCCGTGCTGGATCCCAACGGCCTCGTATCACTAGCGGTCGAGATGACAGGCATCTTATCCGCATGACTGTAACAGATCGAGCAGCCACGTCTCGATCCCTGAGTCAACAGATGGGGACGTTTGCAAGACAACAACCATCTATCTGCACGAAGAGTTCGACGACGTTTGCAGCAGCATGGACTATCAGCTTGGAGACCATGGCTGCGGTTACCCTTGACGCTGCATCACAGACAGGAGCGCCTGTGATGCTGAACACAACAACGAACGTGGGTGCACGAATGGCAAAACGTCATTTTTCGGATGAATCCAGGTTCTGTTTACAGCATCATGATGGTCGCATCCGTGTTTCGCGACATCGCGGTGAACGCACATTGGAAGCGTGTATTCGTCATCGCCATACTGGCGTATCATCCGGCGTGATAGTATAGGGTGCCAGTCGAGCATTTTCTGTATCCAGAAAGGCCCGTACACGACCTGCAACATGCGGTCGTGCATTATCCTGCTGAAATGTAGGGTTTGGCAGGGATCGAAAGAAGGGTAGAGCCACGGGTCGTAACACATCTGAAATGTAACGTCCACTGTTCAAAGTGCCGTCAATGCGAACGAGAGGTGACGGAGACGTGTAACCAAAGGCACCCCATACCATCACGCCGGGTGATACGACAGTATGGCGATGACGAATACGCGCTTCCAATGTGCGTTCACCGCAATGTCGGCAAACACGGATGCGACCATCATGATGCTATAAACGGAACCTGGATTCATTCGAAAAAATGACGTTTTGCCATTCGTGCACCCAGGTTCGTCGTTGAGAACACCATTGCAGGCGCTCCTGTCTTTTATGCAGCGTCAAGGGTAACCGCAGCCGTGGTCTCTGAGCTGATAGTCTATGCTGCTGCATACGTCGTCGAACTGTTCGTGCAGATGGTTGTTGTCTTGCAAACGTCCCCATCTGTTGACTCAGAGATCGAGACGTGGCTGCATGATCCGTTACAGTCATGCGGATAAGATGCCTGTCATCTCGACTGCTAGTGATACGAGGCCGTTGGGATCCAGCACGGCGTTCCGTATTACCCTCCTGAACCCACCGATTTCGTATTCTGCTAACAGTCATTGTATCTCGACCAACGCGAGAACCACAATCGCGATAGGCTACAATCCGACCTTAATCAAAGTCGGAAACGTGATGGTACGCATTTCTCCTCCTTACACGAGGCATCACAACAATTTTTCACCAGGCAACGCCGGTCAACTGCTCTTTGTGTATGAGAAATCGGTTGGAAGCTTTCCCCATGGCAGCACGTTATAGGTGTCGCCACCGGCGCGAACCTTGTGTGAATGCTCTGAAAATCTAATCATTTGCATATCACAGCAGCTTAAATTTCGCCTCTGTAGCACGTCATCTTCGTGGTGTAGCAATTTTAATGGCCAGTAGTGTACGTATGTGGTGTCTGTTCTTTCGGAGGTGTCCGGAAGAACGGACACCACTTACATATAAATATGTACATATATGCGCGTTGACATCTAAATGATATCTTCTGTACAAATGCGCCCACTCATCCGAATTCACCTGAACACCTGCGATCAAATACGGAATAGCGTACAGAGGACACTAAATCTGTAGTGTGCCACATGTAGGAATTATGGCTGGACGGGAAACACGTCTGGATGGCCGAGGCGGATGAGGCAACCATTCTAGAGAAGTGGAGCGTCCGGATTCGAGTCGTGGTCCGCCACAAATTATTCTTTTAATTTGTACGATGTTTGTTCCCCAATCGCATCTGCCCTGACCACCACAATCACCAGATCTCATTATTTCTGAGCCCTTGGTACTTTGGAGAAACGTTGCTTGATGCCTATCCACCTCCAGTATCGTTACCTGAACTCGCCACTATTTTGCACGAAGAACGATATGAGATTCTCTTGAAAACCATGCAGGACTTGCATTTACCCATTCCGAGGCGACTTCAAGCTGTTTCGAATGCCAACGGTTTTCAAATGGTTTAAGTGGCTCTGAGCACTATAGGACTTAAAAACATCTGAGGTCATCAGTCCTCTAGATCTTACAACTACTTAAACCTAACTAACCTAAGGATATCACACACATCCATGCCCGAGGCAGGATTCGAACCTGCGACCGTAGCGGTCGCGCGGTTCCAGACTGAAGCACCTAGAACCGCTCGGCCACACTGACCGGCGCCAACGGTTTTCCTTCACCGTGTTAGGCACATTAATGTATTGTGTTCGTGGTGTTTCCGAATGTTTGCTCACCTCCTGTGCATTTACATCTGTACTCTACACACGATTGTGAAGTGCATGGCAGAGGGCACTTCCCACCTAAAAGTTATTTAAGCCTTTTCCCTTTCGGTTCACGTATGGAGCGCGGGAAGAATGATTGCTTAAACTCATCTGTGCGGGCTGTTCTTCGTGTTATCTTGTTTTCGCGATCCCTTCCAGAGCGGAACGTGGGAGGATATAGCATATTCCTATATTGACGCTGGTTCTCGATATTTACTGAGCAGGCTCTCACCTTCAAGCGTTTGGCAGGTTATTTTTTTCAGCATCTCCGTTACGCAGTTCCGTGGGTCCATCAGACCAATGAGCAATCATGCAGGCTTTCTTTTTATACCTTCAGTACCCATTGTTTGTCCTATTTGGTATGGGTCTACACAGTGGAGCAATATTCTAAGGTGAGTCCCACTAGTAGTTTATAATCGATCTCCCTCTACTTGAAAAATAATTTTTGTTATTTTTTTTACCAAAAGAAACGACAAAACAAATTAGGAAGCATCGGAATAATATATAATTTACACTTCACATGACTGACGGAACTAAAAAAGGATTAAATGGTGTATTGCAGTGAAATGCAATGTCTCACAGTACTTCAAATTATGTGAAACAACAGTTGAACACAGTAATATCTTCTTCGTGTCACAGCATCGTACCAATATCTCCACACTTATGACCATTAATCGATTGACGTAACGATGTCACACACCTTTTTCCATTTTTTTTACAACTTCACACTCATATTTGAAAGTTTTGTTCATTAATTGCTTTATTTCACTTCTAATACCGAAAGGAAGTGACACGAATCATTATAATTACGGAAAAGAACAGGTTTGAAACAGGAGCGGCGCCGACCGGAGGGACCGAGCGGTTATAGGCGCTACAGTCTGAAACCGCGCGACCGCTACGTCGCAGGTTCGAATCCTGCCTCGGGCATGGATGTGTGTGATGTCCTTAGGTTAGTTAGGTTTAAGTAGTTCTAAGTTCTAGGGGATTGATGACTTCAGAAGTTAATTCCCATAGTGCTCAGAAGCATTAAAAACCAACCAAACAGGAGCGTCGCCATTCCAATTGGCAAAATCTCATTGCAAAATTAATTAGTAGTATGAGAGACATGTGCATTCTACAATCGAGTGTGTACACATGTAGCTAATTTTGCAAGTCTGTAATGGCACAAAAATTACGCTTCCAGTAATAATTGCTTAATTATTAGGAAAACCATCAATACGAGTTTGCTTTTTGTAATTACAGAACTCTTAATAAAGCGGTTAATAATGAAATGATGTTGCAACACACTAACCCTTACTTCAACAGATTTCATTTTTCGTAGTCTAATTACGATCTTTAGTTCGCTCCATATCATCATTATTTATCATTCGACAAAACAAAAATGATGAATCAATTCATAAATAATTCACATGAAGCAAGAAACAGGTACCAGGTGCAAGATATATCATTTGTAATTGAAACAATCTTTAATTTTTAACGGTGAACGGTGCAGAAGACGGAAGACTTGTTACTTTCGAAAACTGAACTCAATTTTAGGTTATTTTGTCTATACTGACAAATTTTACAAGTTCTGGAAAAAGAAAATGCTTATTTTTCAAGTTCTTATTCTGTTATTTACTTTTTAAATAAACGATGCGCAGAGGTATAAACAGGAAATAGGAATTATTTGGCAGATCAATAACATTCTCAAAGTACAGTTAAAGAAAAGGGCAGTGTTCAGTACATAACTTGCACAAAAAGGCAGTTGTATTCGCAGTATATAATGGTTTATCTAAAGGTCGAACTCTCATTCAAGAGACGCTGGAGCCATCGGAGTACGAATCTTGTGTTCGAGTCGGGTGTTGGTTGCAGTGGTTGATAACTTCACGAAAGTCTGTGTCAATTCGATAACACCAAGCAGAGCCACAAAATGCTGACACAGCAACTTAATAAAGTCCTCTTCAGCCCTCATATTGCTACACATGGGAGAATATGTCTCGCATACCTATCTACGTCTCCCTACCACTTGCAAGGACAGCTTTTCGTCGGCTATCCGAATAATGGCAGCAGCAGCTTTCACTTTTGTCATACTTTGGAAGAAAATGACCTTCTGACCTTTGGCAATAACGGATGTTTGGCCCTACTGTATGCTGTTGATGGCGAGGTACGTATTTCTTCTATACAGATTTGAAAAGTAAGGACATGCTAAAATCATCTTTAAAACGAATTTTCACAAAATAGACGTCGGCAAATGTTGGTTTACATTTAGTCGAGAAAACTCTCAGAAAAACGAAGTTCGCAAGTGTGCTGGAGCTGTATGTGTATACTAACCGATCTCTTTCTTGGTAAGCAAATGAAGCTTGCTTGATTCCAGTACTGTCTTTTGGCTTACACTGATAATCTAGCTGCTAAATAATGCTATTCTATAAGTTATTAATTAGTGACGTGCAGCACAGTAACTATGACGAACAACGAAAATAAATTCAGATCTTTATCGTTTAAAGATATCAAACTATAGGTTGCGGAAAATTCAAATTTTTCACCGGATGATAAGTATTTCACAGCTTCCGTCGCGTCCGCTCTACTGCTTTGCCAAGAAGACGTCGCTGTCGCTCTGTGTCGTGCGTGCTGCAGCGACAAGATTCAAACACGTTTGAATTCAAACGCCGCCAGTTGCAGCAGGAGACAGGCAGCGACACAGGTGTCGCTCACGTAGGACACTTCCGTAACTACACCTGCGGCTGTGTTTGGTCGCCTGAATCTGTCGCGCGCTGTTGCTCGCTTCTGTCGCTCAAGTAGGACACGACCTAAAATGCGTTGACTACAGTAATCAGTGGCTTGTGAAGAGTTGCTCGACCACTGTACACAATTCTTTTTAAGCGTCTCCACACAGCCATCGCGTTAGCTAGACTGTTGGCAGCACTTGGGAAATGGCGAGTGATTTCTTCCACAGATTTCACGAGATTTTGCACAACCACACTCCGAAATGCTCGACGGTACCTGTCTGTCTGGTGCTGGTTTAGGTATGCTTCCTCTTCGGGTTTCCGCTTCGCATCACATCACCAACAGCTGACTTGTGCAGTTTTAGAAAGGTTGAAATGCCTCTGATTGATATGTTACTCAGACAAGGTCCGTTGACTAGTTCGTGCTCCAGGTTACTGAGCAATTCTCCTGTTACTGCTTCTCCTACTGAGAACATAATGCTCCCCGCCTCCTTTTACATTGTCGGGTCCTCCTCCTGTACGTCTAGTGACAATTATGCCTTACACAGGGGTGGCTGCGATTTTTATCAAACAGCGTATTTGCTACAGTTACTCCTTCTTCATTCTCCGTTCAATAAGCGCTTTCAATGGCAGTTTTGTTTTCTTCGCCTCTGCCTACCTAGATCTGGCACCTACATCGCCTGAGCCATCGTTTGTAATTTTGCTTCTTGGATAGGATAATTCTTTCACTTATTTCAGAATTGTGACATTCCTAACCCTGACTTCAAGCGTCTTTATTCTCATTTCTACTGCTCGCCATCATCTTCCTTTTTTGCTTTATTCCACATTTGTAGAAATGATGCTCTCCATTTCTTTTAATAGCTCTTCGAAATCTAGATAGCTGGCAAGTAACTGGACTAGGGAGGATGGAATTCCTTGTATGAAAGGTTTATGAATCAGTCCCTGGTGCCAACACTTTCGAACGTGCAGGAGACATCTAGTGAAATCGCTGCTCAGTACTCTCTGTAGTTAAATGCCATGGTGTCTTCTTTTACCATTGGGAGCAGTTGCAGAAGTGTCTAATCTCCTTCGCAGAACCGGAACTGTTCGTTGGGCAGCACAGCTTCATTGGTCAGTCGTAGGTTGAGTCATTTCAGCAGAATCCGCTCGAAGGCCATACTCAGCGTAGTAAGTAGGCTGACGGGTCTGAAGGTATTGTGATCGGCATAGCTCTTGCAGCTTTCCTCTCTCAACATGAGAAGAAGTTTCTACCGTGACGCATTACTACGTCTGACACACTAAACGTACGAGTAGTAGCTTGCGGAGCGTTGCATGTGGAACGCTATGTTGAATGAACTGGAAACGTAAATTATAGCAAATAGGCTTGATTCTTTCCTAGATAATCACGTGTAGGCTTGCTAACGCCGTCTCTTCTAAAACTGTCTCGATGGACCCATTGAATTTCTTCTCCGTAGGCGACGGTTCATAGCACGCGATTTAAAGACGGTGAATTTAGGAGTGGCTTTTGAGGATACTAGTAAATGTTCCAATAAAGTCTTGATACAGGGGATGGCGCTTCATTTATTAATTCAAACCAAATTGAGGAAAATGAGTCTTCAGGATCAAACGTATACGAGGGCCAGGCTGAACTCGGTAGTCACAGTAACGATGGCGGAATCTGATTAATAAGCCTTCGAGCAGCATTATATTCACAAAACAATGTATTGTATCTATTTCAATGTTTCTTCTATTCAAATAATTGAACCATTTGGAGAAAGACTTAGTAAGAAGTAGCACCGATGATCTACACAGGGTGATTCCCTGGTGATGTTACAAACTTTGAGGGCCGATGGAGAAGGGCAAATCAATTGGAGGCAAGGGACCCTGGTTCGCAAACGACCTAGTTGAAAGTTATAAATGAAAATCTTTCTAATGCCACTGTCAGTGCACTTCTTCTTCTGCAAGCTATTTGTTTTCCATATTTTGGGAGACGGTACTATCGACCAAAACAAGGAACAAAAATCTCTGTAAAACGCATACCTTAAGAGTTATGAGCACTTCCTGAGTAGAAGAAATGTTTTCTGCAGTACCGAAGATAGGCTCTCACAGCTCTTTAGAGCCCATGTTTACTGGACACTTTTCTTGTTTCGGTCCGTACTATCACCTCTCAATGTATGGAAAACAAAGATCTTGCTGTAGAAGAGGTCTGCTGGCGAAGGTATTAGAACGATTTATGTTTATAATTTTTGATTCGGTCATTTCCGCGCTAATGACTCTTACTTCAATGTATTTACTCTTCTCCATCACGTTTGAAAGTCTGTAACATCATCAAAGAATGACCATGTATGTCTCTAGAGCATGGACAGCAATAGTAGAGTGGCGTTGGTTACCCTGTCCCTTTCCAGCCTGCCCCTGGTTGTTACATTCGTAACATTACGTTTAATTCATCTGTTAGTCTATACAGGTCTGTTTTTAACAACTGAAATTATCGACATGAAAGTTTTCTGGGTATGGTACCGCGTCACCATGTATACAACTACCGCTGCTGGATAAAAACCAACGTTTCGGTCACGTTTGCAGCTGCCGAAACGTTGGTTTTTCTCCAGCAGCTGTAGTTTTATACATTATGACGCGGTACCATATCCAGAAAACTTTTATGTCGACTGACTCCGGCCGCGGAAGCCAACGCAATTATAATAACTGAAATTATAGTTATATGGACACAAGTGCGGGCGAAGGCTTCAGCACTGACAAAGTGATTTTTTAATCATTTATACACATTAAATGTTAATACTGGAAGTTAGGCACCTTGGCGTCAAATCTAATGCGGGACTCTCTGCTCACTGCCTTTGCTTCAGGACCTTTCAGCCTGTTTTCATTGCTGTCCCACATTGCCTGTCCATATGGCATGCCCGTCTGTCACGTGTTGTGTGGGTAACCTGTCTTTCCTATTGGCTCGCATAACACCACCAGCGTATGCCGTTCGATACTATATAGTAAATCATGCCTGCAACGTGGCTTAAACGCCACACCCCTATACAAGCTGAGGGATGGTTCTTTTGAGTAACGATGTTGTAATTCTTATCGATGTTTCATTATACGAAGTGTAACTAAATTCTATAAACAATAATGACCTGTAGTGAGGATCAAGACTGTTAAGTTTGGTATAAAAATCCTGTCCGGAAACCTACCTTTTTTCGGCTCTACGCAAAATACCACAACTTACGTTGCTCCCCTGACTCCTGCTGCTTGTCGTCTGTGTCCACTTACAAATAGGGCTCGATGTGACTGTGAACGATGTCAGCACAGATATGATACATCCGTATCATGTTCCGGTTGACACGACTATTAATGCCTGGTCCTCCAGCATCCGCTGAATCCTTAACCACCGCCAGTAGGTTTTCCTCGGATGCCACAGGGGTATCGTGATTGAAACATTTCACTTGATCCCACAGGTACTGGTCTAGTGGGTTCAGGGATGGAGAACGTGCAGGCCAAGCAATCGGGGAATAACATACGTAATACCCAAGCCAGTGGTGGCGAAAAGGCGGGAGATTTGAAAGTATCTTGTGGTATACTACGCGTAGCGGGAAATGGTACATTGCCGAACGTGAGGTCCGCCCTCGGTAACTGAGTGGTCAGCGCCCCGGTTCGATACCCGGCTGAGTCGGAGATTTTTTCCGCTCTGGAACTGGGTGTTGTGTTGTCCTAATCATCATCGTTTCATCCCCATCGACGAGCAAGTCGCCGAAGTGGCGTCAAATCAAAAGACTTCCACCAGGTGAATGGTTTATTCGACGGGAGGCTCTAGTCACACGACATTTACATTTACAGTTATCGGACATGAGTTCCCATGATAAACTTAACTGTCTTGTCCCCACTGCAAGTCCTCAACTTCTGTAAAGGAAATTTAGGTACAATCTGTGTATTAAATGCCCGATGGTTATGATGAAAGTGCAGCTACTTGTGGTGATCCAGTGCACGGTGTAATTATGGCAGCGAAGCTTGGCAGATATGCTAATGTGATAATGACAACCTATTGATGCTGGAAAAAATTAGTTCATATTATGACCGCCAGGTGAAAGATGTGGCGCTTTAAAACATCTCGTCGACGTCTCCAGTTCTCATATTGAATAAATCGTGTAAACTGTAGTTAATAATTGAACCGTAAATTTACTTTCAAAAACTTTTCTTAAGGAATTTATTTTATTTACTAGCGACTCATCAAGAACATTAACACATTTAATCACACTAGGTGAGCGTGGAAGTAGTTGCCAGGAAGTAACTGATGGAAAATGAAATTACTTTTAACAAATGTGAATTTTATTCCTAAAAGCTTTTTCAAAAACAGATTTAAAATTATAAGCAGAAGAGCACCCTCGAAATATCAAGTTACAATTTTAAAAAATGGTTCAAATGGCTCTGAGCACTATGGGACTTAACATCTGTGGTCATCAGTCCCCTAGAACTTAGACCTACTTAAACCTAACTAACCTAAGGCCATCACACACATCCATGCCCGAGGCAAGATTCGAACATGCGACCGTAGCAGTCACGCGATTCCAGACTGAAGTGCCTAGAACCGCACGGCTACACCGGCCGGCTACAATTTTATTTAGAGGCAGAAAGAACAATATCAGCAGTATGAGCCTTCGGGCTGAGAAGCTTGCCTGCTCCCTTTCAACACGGCGGTAGTCATGACCGCTCACAACAACCTCTGAAAGAGTACACTGGTGCAAATCTGCAACACACCTGATTACTTTAAACTAAAAATTTTTTTACAACTCACACAAACACGTAAACTATGCACCCCGTAAGAGGGATGGAAATGATACAACAAATTATTTGCCACCGAAAGTGCAATTTGTTTTTTTTAAAAAGACTTTTACGGTGGAAGGGTGGCAACCTTATAATCTAAAATGACTATTTAAATAAAACCCATAAAATGCAGACTTACATAAAATGTACAACATGCTCTACATTACACATATACCACCTCGCAAAATGACAGGCAAAATAAAAACATATTTGAAGAATTCAGCCTTTAAGCAATAAATTCGTTACACCGAATCCGACAAACATGACAGAGGCAGCTATTAACGTATGGCAGATTGACAAGGGGGGGGGGGGGTTACTAAACAACCCGAACCGCAGATTGCTCTAAACCTCCCCAACCCCACAAGGGAAAATTGGACCACCCACTTCAGAAATGACCACCTTCCCGCGGGTGGGCAAACGGGGAAGAATGGTGGGACGACCCCAAACAAAGTGGCTGGTGACCTCACCAAGAAAGGAAGTAGAATTTAATTAACAAGTAAATGAAACAACATATCTCCAGTCACTTAACTTCTAATAAACTGCGATTTCTGGCGAAGACCTGGCGCAGCACCACCAACGCTCTCCCGAACCGTCCGCTGCCAGCCGCTTCAATGGACGCAGGAATTCGCACCGATCTCCCGTATCACGGCGTCGCAGCTCGCCCCGGCCAGCCGGGTGTCGTGGTTTCGCTCCTGTTGCTCACGTGTGAACCGCGAAGCCACTACCCCTTTCTACACGGCGCTGCCCACTGGACTCACGTGGGGACCTCACATGCGCCGACGCTCAATGCGAACAAGTCATCTCCTGTCTCAGTGCGCGACCGACCAACCGACCGAACCAACCGCCAATGACCGTTGCCCGAGCAACTCGAGCAGACTGGCGGCCCAACGCGCAGACTCAGATGCAGGAACTCAGTCCCGACCGGGCGACCACTAGCTGAGTTCTGTTACTGGGGGAGTGGCAAGACTCTCATTTTCTGGCTTTTAAGTTTGATCCAAACGACAGACATACTAGCACTCCGACGACAGGCACTAACTGCCGCACAAATGCAAACGAGAGACTGACCAGTAGCTGGTGACGCGAGAGTGACCTAGCCTCACTCCGACTGACACCTACTGAATTTTTTTTTTACTTTATTGTTATTTTAACACCTGAACAATCAGGTAGGCTGGCAGCGGCATGCTATGCCGCTCTTCAGCCATAGAGTTGACAATAACAGTACAATAATGGAGAATGAAAATGAACATGGTGACAGGAAAAAAATAGTGGTCACAGACACACAAAAAACACGGAGCCGTTCACACTCGACGAGAAAGACACTGAAAACACGTTGACACAGCGCACATAACACTGATGAATCCGATGGCACAAGTGAACGGAGAAGCGTGACGGCGGACACTAAAAACACAAAACGACGTCACACACACGAGACACAGATGGCGATGATCTCCGGCGTGCGAAAGTCCACGTAGCGTGTGCGAGTCCGGGGACCTGCCAAGAGGGGAAGAAGGGTGAGGGCGGGTGGAGAGGGGAGAACAGAGATGCCAATGGCTGAGGAGAGGGGAGGAGGAGTAGGACAGGGGAGGGAAGGCCTGGGGGAGGAGTGGGGAGAAGGGGGGGGAGGGATGGAGGGTGCCCAGATACAGGAAGAGGGAGGGAGGATCAAAGTTGGTAGGAGGGGTAGATGGAGGGGAGGAGGACATCATCAGGGAGGGGGAGCTGGCGGAAGCCACCTTGGGAGAGGGTAAGGAGGGTGGAGAGATGGAGACCGGGTGGGACGTGCGAATACAGGCACGGCAGCAGGCGGGGGTGGGAGAGGATCGGGGAGACGAGCGGGTGAGGAGGATCGAGTTTACGGGAGGTGTACAGGATCCGTATCCTTTCAAGGAAAAGGAGGAGGTGGGAGAAGGGGATGAGATCATACAGGATCTGCGTAGGGGAGGGGACACGGATGCGATAGGCGAGGCAGAGAGCATGGCGTTCAAGGATTTGGAGGGAGTTATAAAAGGCAGGGGGGGCGGAGATCCAAGCCGGATGGGCATAACAAAAGATAGGGCGGATGAGGGATTTATAGGTGTGGATGATGGTGGAGGGGTCCAGACCCCACGTACAGCCGGAGAGGAGCTTGAGGAGACTGAGTCGGGAGCATGCCTTGGCTTGGATTGTCCGGAGGTGGGGAGTCCAGGAGAGGTGACGGTCAAGGGTGACGCCAAGGTACTTAAGGGTGGGAGTGAGGGCGATAGGACGGCCATAGACGGTGAGATAGAAATCAAGGAGGCGGAAGGAAGGGGTGGTTTTGCCTACAATGATCGCCTGGGTTTTGGAGGGATTGACCTTGAGCAACCACTGGTTGCACCAAGCGGTGAACAGGTCAAGATAGGATTGGAGAAGGTGTTGGGAGCGCTGTAGGGTGGGGGCAAGGGCAAGGAAGGCGGTGTCATCGGCAAACTGGAGAAGGTGGACAGGGGCTGACGGCGGCGGCATGTCCGCCGTGTACAAAAGGTACAGAAGGGGGGAGAGGACGGAGCCTTGGGGCACACTGGCAGAGGGGAAAAATGTGTAGGAATCTGTGTTATGGATGGTGACATAGGAAGGACGGCGGGAGAGAAAGGAGCCGATCAGACGGACGTAGTTAATGGGAAGGGCGAAGGTTTGGAGCTTGAAGAGGAGACCGGAATGCCATATGCAGTAATAAGCACGTTCGAGGTCCAGGGAGAGGAAGATGGCGGAGCGACGGGAATTAAGCTGTTCGGAAAGGAGATGAGTGAGGTGAAGGAGAAGGTCGTTGGAAGAGAAGGACGGCCGAAAGCCACACTGGGTAACGAGAAGGAGGCGGTGCTGGCGGAGATGCTGGTTGATGCGTCGGGTGAGGATAGATTCCAGGACCTTGCTGAAGACTGAGGTAAGGCTGATGGGACGGTAGGAGGAGATGGCGGACGGCGGTTTGCCAGGTTTAAGGAACATGAGGATACGGGAGGTTTTCCACAGGTCGGGGTAGTAACCGGTGGACAGGACTACATTGTAGAGCCTGGCCAGGGTGGATAGGAAAGAGACAGGAGCTTCACAAAGGTGACGGTAGGTGACACGATCGTGACCAGGAGCGGTGTTGCGTTTTGTGCGGAGTGTATCAATGAGATCCTGTGTAGTGATAGGGGCATTGAGTTCCGTGTGTGCAATGTTGTCCAAGTACTGGAAATCAGGAGCGAGGGGAGGGACAGAGGTGTCAGTTCGATCGCGGATATCCGGGAAGAGGGAGTAATCGAACTGGGTATCATCGGGGATGGAAAATACATCAGAGAGGTAGGAGGCAAAGTGATTGGCCTTACTAAGGGTGTCAGGGAAAGGGTGATCATCATGGAGAAGAGGATAATAGGGGGAGGGTTTAGTTCTGGTAAGGCGATGGATGGCTAACCAAAACTTGGACGAGTTGATTGGTAGGGTAGCATTTAAACCTGGCGTCGTAGTGCGTCCGGGTCACGAGTGTGGAGGAGGGCACGGTAGAGATGACGGGATTCACGGAGGAGGAGGACGGCCTGTGGTGGTAAGGTAGGACGGTGGGGGTGGACGGCGACAGTAGGGACGTGGGCCTCCACGGCCTCAAACAAGGTCTGCTGGAGAAAGGAGGTGGCATGGGTGACATCGTCAGGGTGGTGGTAGGTGAAGAGGTGGCGATCGACCTGGATGGAAAGGGTATCCTGTTAGGCATTCCAATTGGCACGGGAATAGTCATGGACGTACTTAGGGGGAGGGTCATGACAAGGGTTGGGGCGGGGGCGACGACCATCTGAAACGGTGAGGAGGACAGGGAGATGGTCGCTACCAATAGGCTCCAGGACATCCACCGTTACATGGCCAAGGAGGTTGGGAGAGGAGAGGATATCAACAGGAGTGGAGTTGGATTCGGGACGGGTGTGCTGGGGGATGGGGATGAGGTCGCCTTGAAGGGAGGAGAGGAACCGGTGCCACCGCCGTAACTGGGCAGCGGAACGACTATGGATGTTGAGGTCGGCGGCGATCACGTAGGAGGAGAAGGTACGGTCGATGTGGGAGAGGAAGTCGAAAGGAATAGGGGCGTTGGGGCGGACATAGATGGTGGTGCAGGTAATGGTAAGGCCGGGGAAGAAGAGACTAAGGATCAGGTGTTCGGTGGGGTCAGGAAGGAGAGGTTGGAGCCGAATGGGGATCTGGCGGTAGTGACCAATGGCAACTCCGCCACGCGCAATCGGGAGGGGATTATCGGAGCGGTGGAGGAGATAGGGTGAGGTGTGGATGGAGTGGTGGGGTTGGAGGAAGGTTTCATTGAGGAGGAAGGCATCCACGCGGTGGGTGGCAAGGGTGTGCAGGAAGAGGTTCTTGTTGGCGGGAAGGTAGCGGATATTGTTGAAAAGGATACGTTGCTGTCGCGCCATGACAGGGATTTAGACGAGGGTGTCAAGACGGAAGAAGGTGAAATGGGCCTGGTTGTTAAGGTAGGTGGCGTACATCTTGAGTTGGAAAATGGAGCAGGCGGCGAGGGAGATCTGGAGGGTGTGGGGGCGCTGAAAGGGATGAACATTTTGAAGGATGATGGTGAGGAACCTGATGATGTCCTCAGCGGTGGGGGGGGGGGACGAAGGGAATTGCCAGGAAAGGTGGGGGCGTCCAGAGGATGGACAGGGACGGTGAGTTCAGGAGTGGTCGGAGGGGGTCAGGCTTTACACTTGTGGGAGTAGGTGGGATGGTGGATTGCAGGTATTGCAGGAGGGAGGGGATTGAAGGTTAGGGCACTGCCGGAGGAAGTGTGCTTGCCTACAATGCGGGAAGGTGGGGGCCTTGCGGCACTCAGCTGTTGGGTGTGCATTATAGTGCAGACACCTCTGGCAGCGCAGGGATTGAGGAGGGGAACGGTAGGGGTCGACCTTGTAGCGCTGGTTGAAGAAGAGGGCACCCTCCTTCAGGAGATGGTCAATGGAGGGGGTGTCCTCGGAGAAAACCCGCATAAGGCGAGTGGGGCCAGCCGAGTTGAAAATGCGGCGGACCGCCCGCACCTCCAGCATGGGATGCGTCTTGAGCTCCGCCAACACCTCCTCCTCCGTGATCGACAGACTGAGCCGAGTGATCATGGCGGTGAGGGTTGGCGGGCGATGTGGGGGTTGGGGTTGGCAGGTAGGAGATGGAGAAGGAGCAGGGGTGAGGGAGGCATTGAGGCCAAAACGGGTGATGGGGAGGTAGGAGAGGATGTCAGTATGGAGGGTTGGGCTGGGGGAGGAGATGAGAACAGAATCCCGTCTGGGAGTGAGGAGAGAGATGGGGGCACCAGGGAAGTGTTGGCGGAGGAGGAGGGAGAGATTCTGGGCCTCAAGAAGGGAAGGATCGGGACGGGAGAGGAGGTATTTGTATAAAGAGGGGGGGGAGGAGGAGGAGGCGGAGGGAGCAGGGCCAGGTGGGGAGACATCCATGGCACCCTGGGGGGGGGGGGGAAAGGAGGACGGGGCGGGGCCTTTTTGGGAGCGGAGGAGGTGGTGGTGCCACTAGGGCACTTTATGGCGGCAGAAGGGTGGGTGGTGATATGAGGGACGGGAGCGATAGGGAGGTGGTGGGAAGGGACAGGTCCCGGCGTGGACGCAGCAGTCAATGCTGGAGATGGTGACGGTGAAGGCGACGGCGACGGCGACGGCGATGGTGGCGGCGGTGATGGCGAAGGCGACGGGGAGAGCTGGGCATGGATAGTGGCCCGATGGGCCACCACCCTAGCTGGAGCGGCAGTGACAGGCTGGGGGAGTGGGGGGAAAGGATCAGATCGAGAGGAGCGGAAGGAAGAAGCTGGAGAGGGGGCGACAAAGAGCGAGGGCGAAGGGAGAGTGAGAAGAGGTGGGATGGAAGGAGTGGGGTGTGACTGGGCACACAATGTTATAGTGGTGGCGGCGGCGGAAGGGGAAGTATAAACGATGGCTGTGGTGGTAGCGGTGGCGGTGGTGGTGGGGGCGGACATGACGACAGGGAGAAAAAACGCACAGTACGAAAAAGAAAGGACAGAAACTGGGGATAGGCGAAGACAAAGACGGACGAAGACCAGGGACGGCGACGGCGACGGCGACGGCGACGACGACGGCGACGGCGACGGCGACGGCAGGAACGCCGCAGCTGCTGCTGCTGCTGCCGCGGACGGGGCCAGGGCTGCTGCTGCTGCTGCTGGCTGCTGGCTGCTGGTTGGCTGGACTGCTGCTACTGCTGCAGGAGGACTGGTTGGCTGCTGCCGGCTGGACCGCTGCTGCAGACCGGGACTGGGACCGCTGCTACCTTACCGAGCTGATAGCGCCCCTTAAATGCACTTGAACAGGGAACCTTTCCGCTTTCCCACCAGAGGGAGTCACTAGAGCTGCGATTACCAAAGCGATGCCACCGCCAGAAACGGAGGGTGATTGCTTCACACAACGCGCTGCGGCGCGCTTTTCAAAACAGCAATTTTTTTTACGACCGCTCAATAATAAAATCAACGTTCTACCTTTCTTAGTTTTACATATGGAAACGTTTCTACAGGTCTTAATGACATTCACAGCACAGGTTTGCACCTGGTGGCCAAAACAGGAACTAATTTTTTTCTAGTGTAAATCGATTTCGCATTAACATATTAGAATACCTACCAGTGTTGCTGCCATATGATGATTACAGCCCATGCCGGACCTCTGAGAGCAGCTGCTCTTTAATTATGATCAAATGGTAGCTTATAATTTCAGACCCGCCAAGGTAGCCGAGAGCGCTAACGTGCTGCTTCCTGGACTCGGGTAAGCGCGCCAGCCCCGGATCGAATCCGCCCGGTGGATTAACGACGACGGCCGGTGTGCCGGCCAGCCGGGATATGGTTTTAAGGCGGTTTTCCACATCCTACTAGGTGAATACCGGGTTGGTCCCCACGTCCCGCCTCAGTTACACGAGTCGCAGACATTTGACATACATTCACACTATTTCACGATTTCCACTAGACGCAGACTGCTGGGGTACACTACTTCTGTCCCCGGGGAGTATGGGGGCAGAAAGGGCATCCGGCCACCCCTTAAAATTAACCATGCCAATTCCGTAAACCCTGCCGACCCTGCGCACAATGCGGGATAGAGGTGGCAGCAAAAGGAAAGAAAGGAAGAAGGGTAGTTTGTAATTTCACTTTGAATCGCCGTGTGTAGCGCCCGGTGCAGCAGTGTGAGAGCGCCTGTGATGCCGGCAGATGCCGCCGCGGGTGACGCTGCTGGTGGTGGCGCTGGCGGCGCTGTGCTGTGCGGCGCCCACGCCGTCGCCCTCGCCGTCGCCGTCGCCGTCGCTGGGCCACCACGGGCTGCCGCTGTCGGCGTGGGCGGGCCCCGTGCTGGCGGGCTTCCCCGTGCCGGTGGCGCTGCCGCTGTACGGCGGGCTGGAGGGCGCGCTGGCGGCCCAGACGAGCCACGCCTTCCTGGCCGGCCCCGGCGCGCTGCTGGCCAGAGCCGCGCTGCCCGCCGCCGCCGCCTACGGCTACCCGCTGACCGCCTACACCGCCGCCGCCGGCCCCGCCGCCTACAGCCTGCCCACCGCGTCCGAGATCTACACCCCCCACGTGCAAGCCGTGCACACGGTGCAGGCTCTACCTGTCACGCACACTGTACACACTATTCCCGTGGGAACTGCCATCGAGTACGGCGTTCCTCTTCCCGCAGGTCAGTGACGCAACGGGACTGTCTCCGTGTGCTTGGAACAGGGCGGCACAGCTGCTGGTCCTGTTGAGTCCTGCCGACTCAGGACTCAGCAGGACCAGACATACCTCTGATGATGTCCAACGCAGTATTGGACGAAACGTTAGGAATAGAAGAATTCCTTGGACCAAGGCCATATAACCCGGAAGAATTATCTACATCAGGCAGTTTTGTCCTGTCAAAATAATCCAACAGCCTATTAACCCAGTTGGAACGTTATTTCATTTTAACTGCAAATTCCTTAAACTTTGCTATAAAGGGAGTGGAAGAACTTGACCCATACAGTGACCATTAAAAAAAAAAAAAAGGTTCAAATGGCTCTGAGCACTATGGGACGTAACATCTGACGTCATCAGTCCCCTAGACCTAGAACTACTTAAACCTAACTAACCGAAGGACATCACACACATCCATGCCCGGGGCAGGACTCGAACCTGCGACCGTAGCACCTAGAACCTCTCGGCCACAACCCGGGCAACCTTGCAGAGCCACCACAAGTTTTAGAAAACTACTGCTTGTACAATAACTGAGGCTTGAAATTGTGAGGCTGCGACTTGGCCACGTACGGTGGAGGCGACTGAGTACTTATCTTCGAATTAAGATGTGGACTCCGTTTGTACTTCCACCCCGTTCAGAACACCGAAATCGGAACCAAACAGCACACGTGAGCTCAGACGAAGTCCACCGCCCGTACGCCCGCTAGTAATTTAAAAGGGGATGCTTTGCACTTCGGTGGCCCACTGCTTTCGAGCTGTGAAACATAAATCAGAATCGACAACAGGGAACCAAACAACCATTCCTTCACCTTAATACTCAAACTTATATAGAAAACTGCTTCGATACAATTGACAGTAACAAAACTGATTTCATTCCTTTACGCAGAACCACGTACACGAATGATGCAAACGGAACTGGCTCATTAAAACCCAAGCATCACATGGAGCACGTTATGTGGGCCAGTAAGGTACCACACGGCAATCTTTAGACACGGAATGTTGATCGTTCGGTAAGGCTGCGCACACGTATCAATGTTTTAGACACTTGCCAGCTGAAGTAAGAACAACACTATTAAGGAGCGAAGCACACACTTAATAAGAGGCATGAAATATTACATCACAGTCCTTGCAACGCTTTGCTGCCTCAATAGCAATCATCATTATATTTCACTAATCGTTGGTAGGACTTGAATTAGTTAATTTGATGCCAGCCGCTGGATCGATGTGGCGAAGACACCAGACGATGCTTAGTCCGACAGTAACAGCGTGTTCCTTCACGGAAGAGAGCATATGCATAGCTTCACGAGGTTGCCAAGAAGCCACAGCGCCGGCCCGCTGTTACTGACCCCAGTACGATCAAGCGCTAACTGCCGCCCGTACTCGGGCATACCGTGCTCGCTGTCGTCTCTGCAACGTCTCGCTAATACGCGCACTTTCGCGTGCCGCCCCCAACGTTGCTGTCCCTTTCCATTCCGTACTGCCCGCTATATCCTGAGCTGGCCCAGGCTCCAAAGACAAACTTCTGCCAGAGGAAATCGACAGTGCCTAACCAAAGATAGCCCTGGCACAATTCCCGCCACGGCTCACCAGTACACCAAAAAGAAATAATAAACTGGAGAGACAGATATGCATATTGATGAAAATTTCAACAGTAAAAGTCCCATTTTAGAAAAAAATCGAAATGTAGTAACAGAATTCAGGAAAAAGCACTGACCATAGAGTTCGTTAATGACTAAACCAAAATTCATAGTGGATGTTCCTGACAAAGGTCGTAAGATAAATTTTCCACACTTGTGATGACTGAAAGGTAGGTAAACGGATCGCCCAAATACTCTGAAGCGCCATAGAAACTATTATAGGCATACGTATTCAAATACAGAGATATGTGAACAGGCAGCGGTCAGCAACTCCTATGTAAGACAACAAGTGTCTGGCGCAGTTGTTAGATCGGTTCCTCCTGCTGCGATGGCAGATTATCAAGATTTAAGTGTTTCAACGTGGTGCTATAATCGACACACAGCATCCTAAAGGTAGAGATGAAGTGGGGATTTTCCGGAATGACCACTTCACAAGTGAACCGTGAATATCAGGAATCCGGAGGAACATCAAATCTCCGACATCGCTGGGGCCGGAAAAAGATCCTGCAAGAACGGGACCAATGACGTCTGAAGAGAATCGTTCAACGTGGCAGAAGTGCAACACGTACTTAAATTGCTGCAGATTTCAGTGCTGCGCCATCAACAAGTGCCAGAATGTCAACCGTTCAACGAAACATCATTGGTATGGGCTTTCGGAGCCGAGGCCCCTCGTGTACTCTTGATGACTGTACGATACAAAGCTTTACGCCTCGTCTGGGCCCGTCCACTACGACATTCGGCTGTTGATGACTGGAAACATGTTGCCTGGTCGGACGAGTCTCGTTTCAAATTGTATCGAGCGTATGGACGTGACGGGTGTGGAGACAACCTCATGAATCCATAACCTTGCAAGTCAGCAGGGGACTGTTGGAGTTGGTGGCGGCTTTGCAGTGGTCTGGAGCGTGTGTAGTTGGAGTGATATGGAACCCCTGATACGCTTAGATACGACTCTGACAGGTGACACGCACGTAAGCGTACTGTATGATCACCTGAATCCATTCATGTCCGTTGTGCATTCCGATGGACTTGGGCAATTCCAGCAGGTCACTGGGACACCCTACACATCTAGAATCGCTACATAGTGGCTCCAGGAAAATTCTTCTGAGTTTAAACACTTCCGATGGACACCAAACTCCCCAGACATGAACTTTATCTGGGATGCCTTACAATGTGCTGTTCAGAAGAGATCTCCAACTCGTCGTACTCTTACGGATTTATAGACGTTAGTGGAGTCCATGGCACGTTGTGTTGTGCCACTTCTGCTTGCTCGCTGGGGCCTATACTATATTAGCCAGGTGTGCTAGTTTCTTTAGATTCTTAGTGTATTTAAAATATATATACACTTATCTGCTCAATAAAATACACTGATGTGGAAAACTTGATGATGCTTCACCGGCAAGTAACACAATTCGATGAAACTTGGACTATGCATGGAGTGAACTGTGTAACGTTACTCGTAAGTAGGCGTGGTAATTGCCCACTTGTAATTGGCAAGAGACAAGGTGAATTTGTTTGTGTCGCGGTCAGGTGAGCCTCAGCGGCCGCTGCAGGGGAGCCAGGTGCAAGGGAGTTTGCAAAGGGCCGGATGGGGATAAATCCCGATATGGATTATTTTGACGATGGATGATCGCTTAAGACGGCAGGCAGTGCCTCAGGAAATGGTGCAGGGTCAGACAAGCTGAAAGATGGCTTCTACAATAACTAAAGCAAATCTGAATACATCTGTGATCTCAGGAAAATGAGGTGCATCTAGTGACATAACAATTTTTCAATATCTTTCACACTACAGAAGTTAATATTTCACAGTGAATAAATATATTCACAACGGACCTGTAATTAACAGCTTTTAAATGGTATAAGAGATTTCAACGTACGAGACCTCAGATGATAGTGTTGCACTTTAGCTAACACCTACGAAAGCTACGTATCTTCAACTATTTTATTTCCTGATTTATGATGTTTTTTTATATCTTTTCATTAGTAAAATGTGTGTCAGAATGTATCTTCCACAATTACGTATCAAATGAATATAGCATGAATACCACATATTTTGTCATGTTTGTGTAGTTATTTAACTAACAAGTAACTATTATGTCAGTAACTTCATTTAAAAATTTATTATAATTCATAATATAAAATCATGGTAATTAAAAAGTGGTCAGTCGCAAGTTTTAGCAGATACCACCCTTTTAAAAGAACGCCAAGCGACACTTTTGACAATCGTCCTAAATAATTATTTAAACTGTACGAAAAGACAATCTGTGATCATTTATTGTGAGTGCGCTTATGCAAGAATGTTGATTTATTTATTTACGGAAAAACTTACATTTATTGTGAATGGTTTGAGTGTGATGGAATGTTCATAAAATTTCTTTATTTAAATATTGTTGTTATATATTGCTTTAGTCTGGAAAGTGGTCAATATGAATCAAGTCGTGTCTGTAGAACTTATGAACGATGCATTTTGGTGGGGATGGCCTTTAGCCCATGACTGTTGGACAATAGCAGAACACTGCTGAAGTTTGTGGAGAGTGGGACTTTTCGATGTGGAGAATGGGACTTTTCGAATGAGGAGTTCAGGGGAGCGTTCTGAATTCTTTTACGCGATCTCTGGAAGGAGGCACGCCTGCCTGTGACAACGAGTGGTATTCGATTGTGGAGATGTTTGATTCTGTATGGTGAGCGGCCGCAACCATACTTCAATTCTGAAAGGACTTTATGTTTCGAGAGGTTTAAATATGCTCCAGAGTAGGACTTTTTCCATTTCTATGACGGATCTGAGAGTAAACAGAGTATGGGATACTATTTTTTGTATCGCTTGTGATAATTTGAATATCATCGTGTTGAACACTGAGCCGGCCGGTGTGGCCGAGCGGTTCTAGGCACTTCAGAATGGAACCGCGCGACCGCTCCCGTATCACGTTCGAATCCTGCCCTGGGCATGGATGTGTGTGATGTCCTTAGGTTAGTTAGGTTTAAGTAGTTCAAAGTTCTAGGGGACTGATGACCTCAGATGTTAAGTCCCATAGTGTCTCAGAGCCATTTGAACCAATTTTGAACGCTGAACTGTTTTGAATTCGTGGATATTTCGTGTATTGTCATTAGGAAACTGACTTAGTTTTTGCGTATCTTTGATTACAATTTAATTTATAGACATTTCTACAGCTCTTGTAACGCTCTCAAAGTAAGTTTACTGCATTTCGTAAGGGTATTTTCCGCTTGCGTTTCAGTTTGAATATCGTATGACCACTTCCCGTTTACTTGAGATTTAATTTCTTGATAACCATTACTGAACATAATTCTCTGTCTTTTACATCAGTTACAGGCGTTAGAATAGAAAGCATTTCATTAAATCCTTCACGTAAGTTTTATTTCGTATTTCTGTGTATTTTATTAACTCGCAGTTCTAGCCATTGCATAGACTATTTGACTGCAGGATCACAGCTACAGCTATTAGTTGCTGCGAATAAGCTGCGGGCCATGGAAGCAGACGCGCGCGGCTCGACTCTATGACAAGATTGAAGTATTTCTTTTTGAACAGAGCCGTGCATAATTCAAATATCTAAAGTACGAGTAACGACAGGAAAAGACGCAACTCGTTTGCTCGTATGGGATGTTGTTTAGAAGAGGAACTATGCTAGCAGTAACTGTTAGTACCGCCGCAATTCCCATAGGTAACTGAAAGAAGTCCGCAAGATTAAGCAGAAATTACATTTTTATTCAAAGATAATAATTACACTGAAATCCCCTGGACTTTGTAAAAGGCACGACATGTTTCTTAACATTGTGTGTGATGACCACGGACGGCAACGAATGCTTTGGAACGTGCCCATGTACTAGCCAGAAGTTGGTAAGGAGTTCTTGTGATAGGGCGTTCCATTTCTTGGTTCAAATGGCTATGAGCACTATGAGACTTAACATCTCAGGTCATCAGTCCCCTAGAACTTAGGACTACTTAAACCTAACTAACCTAAGGACATCACACACATCCATGCCCGAGGCAGGATTCGAACCTGCGACCGTAGCGGTCGCGCGGTTCCAGACTGAAGCGCCTAGAACCGCTCGGCCACCATCGGCCGGCCGTTCCATTTCTCCTCGAGCGGGTTTCACAACTGCTGGATGGTCGACGATGCTTGTGGACTTGCTGCAGTACATCTCCCCAGATAATCCCACACGTGCTCGATGGGATTTGAATGGAGGAAACGGGCAGGCCAGTCCATTCGCGAAATGTCCTATTGCTCAGAGAAGTTCGCCACCTCACGTTTCGATGCTGTTGGGCATTGCTATACATTAAAATGAAGTCAACGCCAAACGCACCCCTGAAAAGACGCATACACCGATCGAGAACAGTGTCCAAATAGCGTTGACCGAAGAAGGTACTGAGACGCCTGCAAAACTCGCAGGGCAGAACAGTTGATTAGGATTGTGCAAAGGGCCAAATAAGGTGTCGGTCAGGTTCACTCAAAATTGTAATTGATTGTAATTTAATAACACCTTTAAACCAAACGGCACATGGCCGAACCTTTAGAACTACGAGTTTCAAAAAGGCAATTATTTCACGGATGAGGGCCTCCAAACAAGAAATCATAAAAGTTAACAAAACAAAAATGGAGTTAAAATAACAAATAAAGTAATTAAAATATATATGGTATCACAGTTAGGTTGGAAAGCCTCAAGGCAAACGTAGATAGAAGAAAAAAACATATGCAAAATGCAATGCTATCGGCTGAGGGCCACAATTACATTTGAAATTTTTAAAATATATAACCATAATCTTTTAGCGCAGAAGGCCGCAGTGTTTTTGCTTAAAGGGTAATTTCAAGAATAAGATTTTAAGCGGCTTAAGGCCCACAATAGATTTATCAAAATTCAAAAATACGTAGAGTTCAGTAAAAACTATAAATTTTTAAATCATTGGCTATGATACATTATAAACAGACAATTAAACACCGGTAAGAAGGACAATAAAGATAACGGCACTCAGAAGCCTGCAGGGAGGTCGGTCTGCCCTTGTTCACTTAGGTGAGACAGGTGGTGAGCCCAGCTACACTTGATCCGTCCGAATCCAACTCAAACACAAAAGGTTATGAACGTGATTATCCACAATAAAATATGTATTAGCTGTCAAAACTACACACCATGTTGGACACCAACAACAAGTGAAGAAAGGACACAGCCTGAAATTACGTTAGTGGCCAGGGCAGGTAATCGGAACACTAACGACCACACGGCAGAAAATTTCGATGGTACACTTGAATTTGAAACACGGTAATATATTTAACATCATCCCAAAGGAACACTGCCTGAATTTACGTCAGTGGCCAGGGCAGGTAACCAGAACACCAACGGCCACAAGGCAGAAAATTCCGCTGGTGCACTCGAACCAGATGGCAGGTATAAGAGTCGAGTGGCATGAAAGGGAAGCAGTGGTTGGGAAGGGAGTGAGACAGGGCTGTAGCCTCTCCCCGATGTTATTCAGTCGGTATATTGAGCAAGCAGTAAAGGAAACAAAAGAAAAATTCGGAGTAGGAATTAAAATCCATGGAGAACAAATAAAAACTTTGAGGTTCACCGGGACTGCAAAGGACTTGGAAGAGCAATTGAACGGAATGGACAGTGTCTTGAAAGGAGGACATAAGATGAACATCAAGAAAAGCAAAACGGGGATAATGGAATGTAGTCGAATTAAGTCGGGTGATGCTGAGGGAATTAGATTAGGAAATGGGACACTTAAAGTAGTAAATGAGTTTTGCTATTTGGGGAGCAAAATAACTGATGATGGTCGAAGTAGAGAGGATAGAAAATGTAGACTGGTAACGGCAAGGAAAGCGTTTCTGAAGAAGAGGAATTTGTTAACATCGAGTACAGATTTAAGTGTCAGGAAGTCGTTTCTGAAAGTATTTGTATGGAGTGTAGCCATGTATGGAACTGATACATGGACGATAAATAGTTTGGTCAGGAAGAGAATAGAAGCTTTCGAAATGTGGTGCTACAGAAGAATGCTGAAAATTAGATGGGTAGATCACGTAACTAATGAGGAGGTATTGAATAGAATAGGGCAGGAGTTTGAGGCACAACTTGACTAGAAGAAGGGATTGGTTGGTAGGGCATGTACTGAGGCATCAAGGGATCACAAATTTAGTTTTGGAGGGCAGCGTGGAGGGTAAAAATCGTGTAGGGAGACCAAGAGATGAATACATTAAGCAGATTCAGAAGGATGTAGGTTGCAGTAAGTAGTGGGAGATGAATGGGCTTGCACGGGATAGAATAGCATGGACAGCTGAATCAAACCAGTCTCAGGACTGAAGACCACAACAACAACAACAACAACTCGAATTGTAATCAACCAATATAGTTAATTGCACCGCATAGCGGCTAAATTTCAGCAATAGAAACACTCGTTGTTGCTCACAGGAAAACCTCCCCAACAGCGAACCACCGAAACAAACCACAGATGAATGGATAGTTGAAACCCCTACTCAACTTTGACGTCGTGGGTCAGTGAACCATGAAGCTCGTAGCGATCGGACAGCTCCACACACGCTCTGACACTGCTCAGGGACCGCCAGAGGACCCAGCCGACTGCACCGCGCGGAGGTAACTTCCTTGGTCCGCAGCAGCCGACCGATTCCTCATAGTGTCGACAACATCTAAAATAGTCGTCAGGAAACAATGCCAACTACACACACAACCTGACAAACATTTGCACGAAGACCTGAACGATACCCAAGAGTAACTGAGCACGCACGAAGACAAATCGGGAGACGACGGACACACCCACACAGCCGACTCATGAACGATCGGTGAACCACAACGCGTCTCCGGTAGGACGACCGACCGACGATCCACCAAGACCGTGGCCCGGCTCAAGTGATGCGTGGCGGCAATGGTCGGGCGAGCCATGCCGACGCAGGCCTCACAGCTTCAACCCGACTGCACCAGTGCCGCATTGCAACTCCCCTGCTGGTAGGTGCGGACTGCGCTCCAGACGCGTTCCAACTGACTGGCAGCCAAAACTCGCAACCCGAACTGGCTTACGACAGGCAACGACCGGGAAGAAATAGCAGTCGAGCAAAGATACTACTAAAGGCGATATCGATACGCGCTGCTAACGCCGCTGACGGTCAGAGGAAAGCAGCAACTCACTGACAGTAGTAATTTAAATTAACGTAGTGGAAATACGTTAAAAACAGGGTGTAAAATACATGATCGCAGGAACACGAGCCACCCACGGCTCAGGTACCGTACTCAAAGCTTTTCGTTGCAGTACACACCCATGCAACACTGTGCCGACCCATACCACAACACATGGACCACCGAAACGATTATTTTTGGGTGCATCACGAATTCCCAAGTCTTGCCACGCGAGAGGACGCCTAGAATCAGTACTCAGAATGAATATGCCCTCATCCGAGATAAGCACGCGACTATACTCATCGACCCAATCACTGATCCTTAAGCACCTTCACAAGCGATGCCACCCATCTGTTTGTGTCAACGGGACACGAGGTACTTGCCCTCGGCAGAGAGACCATTTCCTTGCAGCCGCCATGCCGCTATGCAGCGTGAGATTCGGTGCCGTCCAGTCTTCTTAATTGTAGTTCAGATTTCACTCGCTGTCTGACATGTGTCCCTACTCGCCTGATGCACAATGTAGCGGGCTGTAGTAGATCGTGGTCGACCACTTCCTTCGAGCAGCGTGTTGTAACGCTTACTGTGTACGTGTAACAGTGCTGTGAGCAACACCAAACTCCTGGGTGACACTCATCACACTTCTTTTTTCTACCAGTTTCCCAACGATTCTCCCACATGCGAAATGTTGTCTCCGGACCGTGCTACAGAACACCACACCAGTACACGGTAACTGCCCACTGACTGACACATTTCTCTGCCTCGTGATGAGTGGGTGTTGTGTGATGTCCTTAGGTTAGTTAGGTTTAAGTAGTTCTAAGTTCTAGGGGACTGATGACCATAGATGTTAAGTCCCATAGTGCTCAGAGCCATTTGAGCCATTTTTTTGACTGACACAACTGTCTGTGCCGTTCCGTCAACTTTGTCGTGTTGCCAGTACAGTCTCATTTGGCGCTATCGTCACGCTGACATCACGCCGTGTTACTACAGTCAGGGCTCTGCGCACGCCTGGGACATCTCTAGCAACATGCTCCCACACTTTCATTCATTTCCGCAGAGTAGTTATTAGGGTATGTTTCCTCTTCTATCCCGTCATTAAGTTTACCAGAGCAGTGTACTTAACGAAGCGAGGTTGCAGTGTTCACAGACACTGTATTGTGCTACACAGGACATACCGACTGGAGGTGTGTCTTGTTTTCTGGCCAGTGATTCCTTAAAGAGACGCCTGAGTACTGACACGTTTATATACAGAAAGTCAGTGAAACGCAATGTACGCTAACATCAATGCGCTCAATACAACGTTATCGGTGTGATGAACTGATTCCGCACCCAAAAAGCAAAATCGGCAAATGCAGTGTAACTTCCCTACAGATATGTTCCAAAACCTCCAAACAGTAAAAAAATATAATTATTTATATCATTCACATTCAGCGTAACCTCCCACAGGTAAATTCCGTAACCTTGGAACAATAAAATGTGACTAATATCCTAATAAAAAATGTGACTCATAGATAACCTTTCAATAATTGACTGTGAATTTAAACTGGTAAATTTTGGACGTCAGCAGTGCTGCGTCATGGCCCTGAAAGATCATACTGAATAAATTGAAAATTCTTACCTCAATGAAGTCGCCGGATAACGCATATATATCTGCTCTTATAATAAATTTTGCTGGCACAGCCCAGTCCAGTGCTGGCCAATAGATTTGTCATGTATAAAAGGAAACAACTGATTTTTCTTTACAACAATCGTGGTGACGATGGATTGGAGAAATTAGTAAATTCTTTAAATTGAGATGAATGACTGTCAAAAGTTAATTTTTATAAAAAAGATTATTCTTAAGAGATTTTTTTAAACATTTACATGGGACTTGACATAACAATCCTACAGCAGAACGAAACAATAAGTACGAGAACCGGTGACATTTTATTCTGCTTTGTCTACGCAACTCTGGACGGTTTTCAATGATTTGGAAGTAAAATTCTGTTCCCACAAGTTCATTCAGACTCACCAAACCTGAAAGACAAAGGACTCATTTCAATAAATTGACCGTCTGGCTCCCCATCTTTAGTTTAGAAGACACTTTATTACCAGGTAACCATCTTCAACATGCATTCTAGAAGTAGAAACTGCTCTTCTCAGCAAATGCCAAAGTACGGTTGTGGCACAGGTGAAAAAAAATCTTCATTGGACTCTCTTCATGACAATCATCACACTCTGATATCATTTAACTGCTTTAACCACTTACTCGTATGTAGATGTGCACCCCACACTTCGGAAATGATAGCTATTCTATTTTGTTGCAGATGCCGCCACAGAGAAGACAAAGCCAGCTGTTGCTGTTACGGAAGAAACACCTACGGAGACCCTTGCCCCTGAATCGGACAAGACTGGAGAGACGAGCCAGGTGGGGGGACAGGCCGTGGGAATCGACCTGGCCTCCACGGGCGGAGCGAGCGCCGAAGGAGAAACCGGCGGCTTCAGCGCGGGCGGCAGTGCGGGGCAGGTGGGCGGTGTCGAGATCTCCGGGGCAGTGACGGAAGCCGCAGTCACGGAGTCAGCCGTGGTCGAGAGCTCGTCTGCGGCTCCTGTGGTCGAGACCGCCGTTACGCCCAATGGAGGATACAAGCTCTCCATCGCGTACGGTGTCCCCAGGGCACCCACAATCTCTGAAAATCTCGATAACAGGGATACTCTCAGTAACAACCAGTCTGAAAATATCAAGATCACCAACTCTGGACCAAAGATACAGTCACTGGACGATCTCATCTCCGAGACATTTTCTAGTACTGCTCAATCAGATTCCCTAAGCAGTTCTCTCAGTGGGTCCAGAACTGGTACTTTAGACTTTGTAGACGTGTCGAGCGATGCTAGGTCACTGGCTGCGTCGGGTGGGCTGGATTGCACTGGTAAAGGATGTGGTACATCAAATTTTCAAAAGTTCAACAAGGTTGGCGTTACCTCAAATACTGGGGCATTCAGGCTGTCCCTCGGTGGTGGCAGAAACGACGCTTTCTCTAAAGCGGTTGAAGATGCGTCCTTAGGCCAGGAGACAGTCCATTTCCAAAACTCTGCAGCCGTGCCCAACAGAGCGGCCACACAACATTATTACTACGACCTTCCTCACCTAGCTGGAGGGGGTGCCTCTGGTGCATCCGAAGGGGGCGGTGTGAACTTTGGATCTAGTCAGGCTTCTGGTTCTTCACAGTCTTTCGCTTCTGGCGGCTTCAGGTCTGAGCAGCATAGTGGTGACAGTGCTCTCTTTGGATCTAGTCCAACCTCTGCTTCATCTTCAGGGATTGCTTCTGGCGGCTTTGCTTCCCCACTGACGTCTGAGTCGCTACCCAATTATCCCGACAGTGTCCCAGTACCGCCATATCCTAAAACGTATAGCGCTCCAGTCCCGCCGTATCCTAAACTGTACAGTTCTCCAGTGGCGCCGTACCCTAACACTACGCCAGTACCACCCTACCCCAACGCATACTCTCCTCCAGTATATTCTCCACCTGCCTACAGCCCTCCAGGTGGCAACACTAACGGATTCGCACCCTCGAAGCCAGACTTTGGCAGTGGTTCGCAAAGAGGCATAGGCGATACCGGTGTGTTTAGGCCAAGCCATGGCGCGCATCCACCAGTGGCTGGAGACCAGGACGGTGTGTACCCACCTTCCAAGCCTCCAGCTCCAGCCTATGGGCTTCCTCAGCCGCCGCCACCAGCTCCCATCGATTCTTACGGCCTTCCTGCTAGAGATCTTTACAATATCAGGAGTGGTGCAAACGCTTCTTCTAGACCGAGTAATAAGAGGCAATCCCTGAACAATAAGCGGCGATTCGTTTGATATCTATTTCGCAACTAATATTTAACTTATATCAATCTAAGCATAGTTTCATTGGTGTTTAGCTAACTGGATTCAGTAACAACCTGTACAAGACAAGAAGACTGTGGCAACACTAAACTTCATCTATCTCCACTGAGTAGTCCACTGGTAATCATGGTAATCCGTTCATGGCACCCTGACACAAATTGAATCCGTACGCGCCACTCTGTCCGGTGATCACCTAAAGTCATCTAAATCAGTTTAAGTCTAGGGAACACATAAAGCTTCTCTCTTCTGCAACGAAACCTTGATGCTACTGAGCTTTTGATGTTTGAAAAATCGCTTCCTTCAGATGTCTGTGCGACTAAAATCCATGAGCGTATCTCTCATTTTTATTTCCACAAGTATCCGCTTCACTAATAGTCATCATCAGTAATGTCACCACACAATAGCAACCGTCTACTTAAATATTTTCAGCTGAATTTGGTTCGAATTTACACTTGAAACTAATAATTTATACGGTTCCTTTGATATAGTGACACATTCCAAAGCGTGTAGATTTACACGCTTCTAACGCTTGGTATACGAAATAAATTAAACTCAATGTCAAAATCCCTTATTTGAACGCAGAGAAATTATTGAAGTTTTCCGCTGTTACATATTGTCTCAAAATTGGAATAGCTAGACCAAGTACACCAGATAGGCCGTTTTTCCTATGAGGTCACCACTTAAACCTCTTCAACGAGAACGGAATCGTTTATAATTCTTACTAAGTGCTATGTTAAAAAAAAAATTTTCCTCTACGCTCTTATCGAATACTTATCTCCATTTTCGAGAACATATGCTCGAATAATGTGTAGAGAGGTGACAAAGTAACTGACAACCTCTTCGGTACAGTAAATTAGTCATTTATTTTCGAAAGCTGGTGTCGGACTCAATATTTGATTTTCCGCATAAATTTAGCAACTGTATCAGAACAATGAACGTTGTCAGTTCCTGCTTCAAGAAGTATGGAGAAAAAATATGTAACAAGAGCAAGCAACAATGTAAAAAGATCTAGGAATTTACACTTGACTTGAACTCATGTCATATTTAATTTGCTAGTATTTTTTACGCCACCTGCGTCTCATTAGAAGATACCTAAAGACGGTATGTTGATGTGACATTCATTTAGAAAGAAAAGTAAAAAATGTACAAAAGATTTAAGTTCGCAGGCTTTCACGACCAATGTAATTTTGGATAAAATAATTTTGGGCACTGGGCCACGTAATTGTAAACTGTAAATTGTCAGTGATGCGGCCCAATATCAAAAATTATTTTACACAAACTATAGTTGTTACTACCGTATTCATTTTCCGATTCAATCAAAGAGATTTATATTATTGTCCTGTAATTGTCGACATGTTAAATACACCTCAAAACAAATGCTGTAAAGGAATATTGTACGCTATCACTATGACGATATCATCCATATTTCATAAATTCAGAACAGCTCTTTCACGTTATTGTAGAGAGTTTGTTTTTTAAGAATGTATATAATTTCATCTAAGCACATGCATTGTTGTATGAATACATTTGCTAAAAAATGTGAAATATAATAAAGAAATAATTGAATTTGATATTTATAATGATCTTTACATTTTTTGATTATGAATGTGGTAAGTTATTCTTCATCTCGAGAAGAAAAGGGAATGAAGTTGGAAGTATTACATAAATATGCAGTTGTCAGTTACTCTCTAGGACGGATTCTGTAGCTGCCACGTCAGCGATGAAGTGAAAGTGCTTTCGAAAACAATTTCAGTGGAAAAAACCCATGTCACAAAAAATTATATTCGTCTTACTGTCTACATGTACTACCTGACACGAATTGTAAGTCCATTCGAAGCTAACAGTGGCTAGGTAGTTGAAAAAAGCGGCAAATGTCATGTGTAATCAGAAATAAAAATCTTGAGTCACACATTGGAAACCAACATAGTTTTGAGCCAATTGCGTTAAGTAAATACAAATGACTGATACTGAAAAATGTCATCGAAGACTTGGGAAATAAAATTATGTGTTTTAAACCTCCTGAATATCTGTACCCATTCCGAAATATGTGTTATTTACTGTATAAAAGTCACACATTACCAAGATAGAAGTTATTCTCAACGTTCATGTATCATAAGTACATGAAGTAACTGAAAATATGACAAAAATACGAGATAAGTCTACAGCACATGTCTTGCCAAAGACAGAGAACTGTGTTCTTCTGTTGCCAGAGTGAAGCAATTCTCCCTGCGTTCTATTTCTTTTAAAGTCATCCTGCGTTAGTAGGAAGCATCCTACTCCATTTTATTCATATGTTGGTCAATTAGTCTGCGATTTCAGGGGTCAGGTAGATATCCGCTGAGACCTCTAAAATTCCCATAATCTGTTTTCCTTCCGTTATCCGCTTTATGTGAGACTGCTCTGCCTCGGTTCTACCTGTCCACTTCGACTCCATAACACACTAGAGAAGATATGGGGACTATATAAATGATTGAGAATGTATGCAAAATTTAGTTTACTACATTTATTTTATTAAAGCAGACACAAATTATGTTAAACAAGTTGTCGATTGAATACTGTAAACAATTAATAGTTGGTTTGAGAGTACAATGGACAAGGATCCTGGGTGACAGAAGTGAGTCAAGTACACCAGCCCTAAAAATGTTGATAGCACAATCTGAATTAATCTGAGCTGAGCAGACTTTGATTGATCATATCTACTGTAGTTTCACAACACAGTTGGTGATTGAGATCTGTAAGCCCTAAGAATGCAGGATCGGCAGAATGTTACTCTGTTTGCTTCATGTGGCGAAGTAAGTTTCAGCTGGCGAGATGGGTGCGGCAGAGGTGAGATGTTAGGTGGCACCTGTGAATCGATCGCGCCCATGAAAGAAACGCAAAAATCGAACGGTCTAGCGATCAGGCAGATGGATCGCGATTTACTGTCTACCAGAGCCTTGAAATCATAGTAGATTTCAGTGTGTGACACACGCGTTCACTGTTTGTACCAAGGGCCAATTTGGCTCATTTATGCGACCGAGAACACAACGTCAAGATTGGTAAACCAAAAACGAATAAATGTGCCCTCAGCGAATGAGTAGTCCAAGACATTTGCAGTCATGCTGTCGGTACAGTAAGAACTTCACCATAGGCTCCCCAGTCCAAATGTTTCTCAGACGCCAGATTTTTCTTATACAACTGAGGCAGCTGGGAAAGTGGTTCAATGGCCTACTTGCACTATTTGCGAAAACGAAAACAGGTGAATTTTTACTACGTGTGGCTCTGCACACAATGCCCAGCTTACAACTCCACTGTGTAGATGCGTTCCTTCAGTCTGTCGCCCCCAGCCCAGTCTTCTGCTCCCGCCGGGGCCATGGCAGGTAGCTCGGACTTGTTCTGCTGGAGGCCTGTCTTGACATGAGGCTGCCTATCTGCCCCGTAGGCTGTGGGCCTGCCCGGCAAGATTTACTGAGCGATGGGCTTGCCACCAATTGCTTTCAACTCCCAACATGCCGTTTATATGAGCTAAGAAACATAAAAATACCTCATGCTTTTAGCGGTCTACCAGGCTCCATCAATGTCTGCCCAGGCTGTGAACTTTCTCGAGTCTTGCTCAAGGTGTATCAGGTTCTAATAAAATGTTTAATAATTTTCCATATGCAGAAAATGGTTGAGAGAGTAACATGTCCTCTCTCTATGTTAAACAGTGATCCCAGTCATTATTAACATTTGGATTTCTTGTTACCTCGATTTACAATGTGTAATGGATACCAAAATATATTTTCCGAGCAGTTTCTTCAAAAATATAAGTGTAGAAATCTTTAATTAAGTAGTTGAAGGGAATGTTTGCAATTTTTACATTCTTCCCAAACAGGGAACAAAATCAGTTGCTTTCACCTTTTAGTTCATTAAGAAAAAGCCGACTTGTCAATATATAATTTGTACTGAAGTTATTATGCACATGAAAAATACCGAAAAATTTAAAATTCTAAGCGCAAATTGTTTTTATGTGGAATCACGCGAAAGCATGAGCATATGAACTGCCACAGGGCAACACCACACTCCTGTCGAATTTTAAAGATCACACTCGTGGTACATGTTCCAGAAGTCTCCAGAAAGTTAACTATGAGAGAAGATCCAGCAACTAATAATTTGTCATGATACTATTACTTGTAACATTTTCCTGACGATGGCAGTCAAAGGAGCATGAGAGTCTTTGAAGGAACAGGCTAGTATAGTAGTTATTTACTTTCCAAAAAGGTTAAATGACAGTACATATGCCGCAAATATCTTCAATAATTACTTCGTTGTCAAGGCTGTCAATTGATAAGAAATGCAGTGTATTGTATTTCACTACAACTATCTTTGTAGCTTCTAAAGGAATTAGGAAGAAAATTGGCTGCAATTTTTTGGAAAGATAAAATAGTCAAGAACCGATAAACTTTTGTACAAAAATATTATTCTAGGAGACTATTCCGTAAAGATGGCAGTCTTCAAGCCCATTTAAATATATATATGTGAGAAAATTTCACAAATTTGCTTTGAGCTGCACTCGTATTTTACCTCTACAAATCAAAACATTACTTTGTAGGAATTTGAACACTACAGCACCGAAGCTGAATGAATTACTTAAGATGACAGAAAGCAAAGAGAAATATTATGGATCCACATCAGTTTGTATAAAGAGGCACATGAGATCAAATTGCTTGTGTATCACAGTTTTATTTCCCTAAATACGTATCTGTCACTTAAGATTAACACAGTGGAATAATTCTCTATTGTTATGGGAATTCATCAGCTTATATACTAGAGACACAGCTACAATATCATGAAAGTTACAAAGAATTTTCACAAACGTTTTATTCTTCTGCGATTGATACACCACTTGCAAAGTCGTACTGACGTACTTAAAAGAAAATGAAACCTTAGTAAATATGTAGCTTGAGGAAAGAATCTATGTAACAGAGAATTCACAAATGTGCAATGACAAGAACTTGAATTCAAATTTAAAAAAAAATACATAAATTTAAACACTTAAAATTGGAAACTTTTCTCTGCATTAAAAGAAGAAACTTACAAAAACGAAAAAGTTTAGGTGTAATGTCCCCGTCGGCGAAGAGGTAGTTGCTGACTAGGCTCAAGCTCAGATTGAAACGGAGAGTCGGTCCTGTCCTTTTCAAGAGGGAACATTCTTGAATTTCTTTTAAGTGATTTAGGGAAACACACAAAAAACTGTATCTGAAAGAACGGACTAGGAATCGAACCGTCGTCCTCCCGAATGTATGACCAGTACCTTAAGGACAGTGCAACCTCGCTCCGTGAAAATGTCAATAGATTAGTTCACTTTGAGCCCTCTGGATACTTCTGCACATAAACAACAAGTGAACATTGCGCAGAAAACATGATTTGAATCTAAATAGGTTCTGAGCTTAGGCAAGCCTCGTCCGTACTGTTTAAGGAATTAGCACTGGAAATAACAGTTGCAACCAGTATACCTATACTGTTTAATGACGTTCGATAACAACCAGGGATAATTTGAAAACGACACTAACTTCCGTAAATGCTAGAGTAATAATGAATATGGCCTTCTCAGCTTATTAATTCACAGTTATAAAAGTATTTGAGTACAACTGAACAGAAGCATCCAAAAGAACAGGAATCTTTTAGACCCAATAACTCTTTCTAATATGTTGTTATATAATAGACATGGAAATCACATTTTTTTTACTACACTGAAGAGCCAAAGAAAATGGTACACCTCTGTCTAATATCGTGTAGGGCCCACACGAGCACGCAGAAGTGCCGCAGCACGACGTGGCATGGACTCGAATAATGTCTGAAGTAGTGATGGAGGGAACTGACACCATGAATCCTGCAGGGCTGTCCATAAATCCGTAAGAGTACGAAGGAGGGGAGATGTCTTCTGAACAGCATGTGGCAAGGCATCCCAGATATGATCAATAATTTCCGCTTCTGGGGAGTTTGCTGGGAAGCGTAATTTTTAAACTCAAAAGAGTGTTTCTGGAGTCACTCTGTAGCAATTCTGGGCGTGTGGGGTGTCGCATTGTCCTGTTGGAATTGCCCAAGTCCGTCGGAATGCACAACGCACATGAATGGATGCAGGTAATCAGACTAGAGGCTTACGTACGTGTCATCGGTCTGAGTCGTATCTGGACGTAGCAGGTGTCCCATATTATGCCAATTGTACACGCCCCACAACATTACTGAGCCTCCACAAGCTTGAAGAGTCCCCTGCTGATATTCAGGGTCCATGAATTTCTGAGGCTGTCTCCATACACGTCCACCCGCTCGATACAATTTGAAACGAGAGTAGTCCGACTAGGTAGCGTGTTTCCAGTCATCAGTCCAATGTCAGTGTTGGCGGGCTCAGGCGATGCGTAAAGCTTTGTGTCGTGCAGTCATCAAGCGTACAAGAGTGGGCCTTCGGCTCCGAAAGCCCATATCGATGATGTTTCTTTGAATCGTTCCCACGCTGACAGTAGTTGATGGCCCAGTATTGTAATGTGCATCAGTTAGCGGAAGGGTTGCACTGCTGTAACGTTGAACGATTCTCATCAGTCATCGTTGGTTTTGTTCTTGCAGGATCTTTTTCCGACCGCACCGATGTCGGAGATTTGCTCTTTTATCGGAATTCGGAAATTCACGGTACTCTCGTGAAATAGCCGTACAGGAAAATCCCATTTCTTCGCTACCTCGATGATGCTGTGTCCCATCGCTCGTAAGCCGACAATCAAATGGCTCTGAGCACTGTGGGACTTAACTTCTGAGGTCATCAGTCCCCTAGAACTTAGAACGACTTAAACCTAACTAACCTAAGGACATCACGCACATCTATGTCCGAGGCAGGATTCTAACCTGGGACCGTAGTGGTCGCGCGGTTCCAGACTGTAGTGCCTCGAACTGCTCGGCCACTCTGGCCGGCGCCGACTATCACATCACTTTCAGAGTCACTTAAATCTTGATAACCTGCCATTGTAGCAGCAGTAACCGATCTTATATAGGTGTTGTCGACCGCATTACCGTCTTCTTTATATATATCTGTATTTGGATACGCATGCCTATATCAGTTTCTTTGGCACTTCAGTGCATATAGCGCTTCTGTCTTAAGAGTCGACAGACGCGTTTTCTTTCGTCTTTCAGCAGACGTCTGCAATTTCGTTTTTGCGTAGTGTAGCTGAATTCAGCGCAGACAAATAGTGCTGATGATGTATTTCATGGGACGCCAACTGTTGACCGAAATCATCCGTTTGTTTCCGGATACAAACAAAATGATTTTTAAAACGGAATTTTACGTGCTCTGTCGACAGAGCTGTCCCAGACTGTCTAGTCCGACACTCATATTGTCAGTACGTATTAACAGGAACAGTAAAACACAAAGAATAAACATTAATCCAGTAGCGACTCAGTTGTGCTGCATGGCTGGCGGTAGGAGTCAGCTTGGGCCAGGGCAGTGCCACTTCTACTCGAGAACTTCTATTCTTCGTGTTTTAGCGTCCCTGTTAATACAAGTTGATAGAAAAATGTGGCAATAGAGAAATTAGGGCTCATACGGAGGCGTTTAGGGAGTGGTTTCTCCCTCGCTCTGTTCTCGAGTGGAACAGGGAAGGGAATGACAAGCAGTGGTACAGGGTGCCTCCGCCACGAACCGTAAGGTGGCTTTCGGAGTACCTATGTAGATGTAGGCGAGGATGTACTGTTTACATAAAACGTAAATAATGTGATGGTGACTAATTAGACACAACTAAAACAATTAGAAGCGGCTAAGAGACATGCGTTGAAATTTTATTACATTTTTTACAAAAATATTTCGATGCTCACACGTCATCGGTATACTAAACACCAAAGTAATTATTGGTACTTCCATATTATGCCTTTGTTACAGTAGGGGCATTTTAGATGTTAGTAATTGCAGAAGCACATGAACTCACAAAATCCAACGCGTTTACACTGGAAAACAGAGGTTGTGGTCAAAGGGCTTAAAGAAGTACAGAGAAGTTACAAACGAAGATGGGCAAAAGTCAGAAATAGGTCGTGTATTGAATAAAATCGTATTCTCTAGAGACTGTTAACGCTTATTGTTCTACACTCTGTGAAGGAGTTCATCTGCATCTATGATGGATAAAATTCACTTAGTGAGAAAGAGTTTGTGGCGAACTGAGAAACGACTTTCTTAACTTACTTTTCCGAGCTAGCCCATCGGGTCGTAAGACATAGGGCTGCTACTACGGAGGATAGCAGTTCAGACACCCGTCGAGGCTGTCAGGTTTAGGTTTCCCATGACGTCCATAAATTCTTTATGTGAATCACACGATGGTTCCCTGAAAGGAGCACTAACAATTTCTTTTCCTTGAATGCATGGCATCTGTTACTTCGAAAGAACAGACACCACGCAGATCCCGCAGTTGTGAAATACTGTATGTACACTGAAGGGAGATCGCTGCTATCAGCTGCGGTGGGACACAAAGCGGAGTCAGCGGCAACGAGCGAAAATGTGTACCGGACAGAAATTCGGACCTGGGATTTCCTGCTTATTATGCAGGTGCAGTAACCACTGGGGCATCCGGGACATAGCGTTACCGTAACTGCACGGGCTATCTCCGTACTCCTCACGGCCCATATACACTCCCATTGATGTCTCATTGCAGATCATAACTGTGATCCCCCTTCCATTCACATGCAGTGTTTCACAGCTGCGGGATCTGCATCAAAAAAAGTTTTGCATCACAGACACAGTCCCGTTGACTGTTCAGAGATGTCACTAAACCCGTCCAAAGATGTAAAGAACCATTCATGAGCAGCGCCTATCCGACGGAGGGGGTCAGGCAGCCGATCATTTCGAGTCATTCCACCAGGAATGAGATACACGGCTCCTGTTGTCTGTAGTTCAACCATGCCTAGACTGTCAATACCGCGGTTCGATCGCGTCTGCATTGTTACTTTGTGCCTGGAAGAGCTCTCAACGAGCGAAGTGTCCAGGCGTCTCGGAGTGAACCAAAGCAATGTTGTTCGGACATGGAGAAGATACAGAGAGACAGGAACTGTCGATGACATACCTCGCCCAGGCCGCCCAAGGGCTAATACTGCAGAGGATGACCGCTACCTACGGATTATGGCTCGGAGGAACCCTGACAGCAACACCGCCATGTTGAATAATGCTTTTCGTGCAGCCACAGGACGTCGTGTTAAGACTCAAACTGTGAGGCAGCGCGGTACAGATTGGCCCAACAGCATGCCGAATGGATTGCTCAGGACTGGCATCACGTTCTCTTCATCGATGAGTGTCGCATATGCCTTTAACCAGACAATCGTCGGAGACATGTTTGAAGGCAGCCCGGTCAGGCTGAACGCCTTAGACACACTGTCCAGCGAGTGCAGCAAGGTGGAAGTTCCCTGCTGTTCTGTGGTGGCATTATGTGGGTCAGACGTACGCCGCTTGTGGTCATGGAAGGCGCCGTAACGGGTGTACGATACGTGAATGTCATCCTCCGACCGATAGGGCAACCATATCGGCAGCATATTGGGAAGGCATTCGTCTTCATGGACGACAATTCGCACCCCCATCATGCAGATCCTGTGAATGATTTCCTTCAGGATAACGACATAGCTCGACTAGAGCGCCCGGCATGTTCTCCAGACATGAACTCTATCGATCATGCCTGGGATAGATTGAAAAGCGGTGTTTATGGACGACGTGACCTACCCACCATTCTGAGGGATCTACGCCGAATCGCCGTTAAGAGCGGAACAATCTGGACCAACAGTGCCTTGATGAACTTGTGGATAGTATGGCATGACGAATACAGGCACGCATCAAAGCAAGAGGCCGTGCTACTGAGTATTAGAGGTACCGGTGTGTACTCAATCTGGACCACCACCTGTGAGGGTCTCGCTGTATGGTGGTACAACATGCAATGTGTGGTTTTCATGAGCAATAAAAAGGTTGGAAACGATGTTGATGTTGATCTCTATTCCAATTTCGCGTACAGGTTCTGGAACTCACAGAACCGAGGTGATGCAAAACTTTTTTTGGTGTGTGTTAACAATTGTTTTAGAGAGATATCGCTTCACGGTATGTTACATGACCCGTAAAAATGTATATGCTGTGCAAGGCATTCTGAGACTTCCGACGACGCCTTTCATAATGAAACTGGGAACATACGCTTGTCATTTGAAATAGTGATCGAATTCCTGTGGTTCAAATGGCTCTGAGCACTATGGGACTTAACATCTGAGGTCATCAGTCCCCCAGAACTTAGAACTACTTAAACCTAACTAACCTAAGGACATCACAAACATCCATGCCCGAGGCAGGATTCGAACCTGCGACCATAGCGGTCGCGCGGTTCCAGACTGAAGCGCCTAGAATCGCTCGGCCGCACCGGCCGGCAATGCAATTAGTGCTAATATTAATAATCATCATTTCGTACTCACTTTAGACTGCATCAGCATTTAGTTCGTAGCTTTACAGTTAAGACTGTACAACTGCTTTCATGATTTTTGCCTTGAAAAATTCCGTCACGTAAACACGTATATTTATAGTAGACCTTTTTATTGAAGTCTGAGAATACTGATTGATATTAATTAGACACTGTGTCCATCATTTACCAATATAACTGATTAATTCAAACAAAGAAATCTCTTTTGGCTCTACACAATCTGCTTAATAATTAAAGTTATGAAACGTCCCCTTTGAAAAATTATACAGGACTGTGCTTAAACTGACACACAATATTTTGTTAGCGCAAAGCAATCTGACTTTCAATAATCCCTACAAAAGAATGGGCCCTGACTAACAGTAAACTATACCTTTCACAAATCACTTACCTCACAAAAATCTTCGCTACTCAAGCTACTGCAATACAGCGAGCGCCACTACTGCCAGCTAAATAAAAGATTCAAACTACTGAAGGCACTAACTATTGATAGGGATAGTTAGCAAATGAAAGATATTAATAGAGAACAAACAATGTATTTACCTTGATATCATCATATATAAATATAGCAGTTCATGACCAATTTCAAAACTCCGCCATCTCTCTCCCCACATCCACCACTGCTGGCGGCTCACCTCCAACTGTGCAACGCTACGCGCTGTTCACATCCAGCTGCCGCTGCCCAACACTACAATGGCAGACAACAATGCAAACTAGCCACAGACTGCACACAGCACAGCCAGTGATTTTCATATTGAGCGCTACGTAACGTTGCCAATAAGAAAACATAAACAGCCTACTTACATAGAGAAAACATAAACAGCCTACGTACACAGAGAAAACATAAACAGCCTACTTACAAAGTGTATGAGTGTGTCACAACATAAGTAATTTTCTTAGTTAATGAATTGATAAATTAGCTAAGTTCGAGATATTTTCGTCTGTAATTACACATCCTTCTGAATGATTTTTGGGGAAGAGAAAGCCGCAAATTAAGCCTGCTCCTGAGTGAGTCAGTTGTGCATATGTGTGTGTGCAGTTGTGTGTGTTTGTGTGCCATAGAGGAGACAGAGAGAGGGGGAAGAAGAAAACAGAAAGCTTTTCGGCACGTATATTTTTGATAGCTTAGGCTTTCTGTAGCCTAAGTTTTAAGCGCTACCCCCGCATTGTGATACCGGTGAGAGGTAAGTGTCCGTTCGTCGAAAAGTATATTTGTTGAGGAACTGAGCATCATAATTGTCGTCTGTGATAAGTAGCCCATTGATTACTGTCATTAACTAAATGGAATATCAAGTCAAGAATCAATAATGTAGCAGTGTAGGAAGGTGGTTGGAGAGGAACATGAGTTAACAAAACAGTTATATGTTATTCCCCTTGATTAGGACAATTATGTGGGTACGGCATCGCCTCAGGGGCAATATTTCGTCTCGGCGCAGCAGGCGAGGCAGACGTAGAAAAGAAATTGCAGATGATGCGTAAGTTCAAAATGGTTCAAATGGCTCTGAGCACTATGGGACTCAACATCTTAGGTCATAAGTCCCCTAGAACTTAGAACTACTGAAACCTAACTAACCTAAGGACATCACACACACCCACGCCCGAGGCAGGATTCGAACCTGCGACCGTAGCAGCCTCGCGGTTCCGGACTGCAGCGCCAGAACCGCACGGCCACCGCGGCCGGCGATGCGTAAGTGTGTAAGGAGAGCAAGCAACTAAGGTCGTTAGTCTCCTGTTCACCCACAGGACAAGAAAATGGCTCTGAGCACTGTGGGACTTAACTTCTGAGGTCATCAGTCCCCTAGAACTTAGAACTATTTAAACCTAACTAACCTAAGGACATCACACACATCCATGCCCTAGGCAGGATTTGAACCTGCAACCGTAGCGGTCGCGCGGTTCCAGACTGAAGCGCCTAGAACCGCTCGGCCACTCAGGCCGGCTCCACAGGACAGAAGCACTGTACCAAATCTGTCTCTGCAAAGAGTAAATTCTGTGTGAAAGTTTAAGGAAGTGTTCTAAACGTTTATGTAGCGTGTATGTGAGGCGGAACATGGAAACCAGCCCGGTATTCACCTAGTGGTACCTGAGAAACCGCCTAAAAACCACGTCTAGGATAGCCGACACACCAACCCCTCGTCGCTAACCCGGTGGGCTGATTCACACCTCGCCCCCATAAGCAGTCACATAAACACGTGCGGATATCCGGACGGATGGCAAAGAATCTGCACAGATGGCAACGTGTTGCCAACAAGGGGGACGCCGAGTCGATGGGGACGTTTACGGTCCCCATCTCGGAACTGGCTACCAGCGGCAAGAAAGCAAAGGCACCTTACATTCTAGTCCGTGGTGTTTTAGTGACGCTAAATCAGGCGGTGCTGCCCAAGGAGACGAACTCTGGACCGTAGGCTGCAGCGCTGCCTCAGGTGGCGGTAGTCCCGCAGTGGGACAGAGTTGGGCAGTCTACCATTTGTGTCTCGATCACGAGCTGGCAGCATGCAGGATGGCGAGCAGACCTGGGGAGATGGGGTCCTGGTTGTCATGGGGCCTGGGCGATAAGGCAGCGATTGACGATTAGTGGGCTGAAGGCATGGTGACGGGCGCAGCACCTGCATCATAGTCACTGCGTAGACTCCAAGGCCGCGTCCTACGCAGACTGGGAGCGACAACGTTGCCCAACTGTCCAGAACGATTATAGGTTGGTCCTGGTGAACATCATGTTTCTGTGTCACCCGGGAGTGGCCCAAACAGTGTGCAGGTGTCGGTGTAGAAATGCGGTGGTGGGTCGAACAGGAGAAGCTTTCTGAAGGTTCGTCAGCGTCTCGCCCATCGACTCGCAGAAGCTTGGAGTGGGAACGTCTCGCCGTTGCTGATCAGGCAGGACGTTGTCCTATGCTGACAGAGTCACGCCTTCCAAAATAGAAGGAGTCAAAGTACTAACTCGAACCACTGTATTTTGAGCTACTGTACATTCAGAGACAGCACATAAATACAACAAGACAAAGTTGATCGCTTTCTAGCGGCACGCAGGGAACTACTTATTCCCAGTACTTGGTGCACTGGAATACACAACAGAGTAAATGATTAGACCATTACTTACTCAACTGCGTGTTAGCACTTTCGTCCTCCGACAGCTTAAAATAATCCGAGGCATTTTCAATGGTATTAAGATCAGGGGCCAGTCGAGGCCATTAGAGAGGGTGTCTTACTGTTCGTCACACCAGGAACGTTGGCGCGCAGCCTTGTGAATATGGCTGTTGTCGTCTTGGAAGACGGGAGTGTGCACAACTGACATCAGGAAGATGCAGAATAAATGTTGTAATAAACACCCTGGCGTTGTCTGTTTTAATATGAATGTGCAGGCCTACGCCATGGCAAGGAAAACACTCTCGAAACATTATAAAACCAACTGCCTCCAATATACCGTCCGAGCACTGTGAGGTAAACGCCTCGTTAGGTTGTTGGTACACTGGCTCCTTGCGTCATTGATATCCCTTTCCACCCTGGTCCGCACGATCATGTGGGCTTGGTTTTAAATTGGCCGCCTCTCAAATTCTTAGTTGTTCTGCATCACTCCAGACCGAAACGACAATTTCAGGCCCCGGATTGGGTTTGGCATTTGTTTTGTTTCATAATGCGACCACCAGAGGTCAGCAGATGACTTCAAACCTCGACCAGAAGCGGAGCCATGAGTCGGCGAGGTAAGCACCACGTATTTTCTTCCATTTCATTCATTTAAGGTAATGCTGCATTATTTTTGACTGAGAATTGAGCCATTTGAACTAATATCTTGGAGCGCAGTATAGCACTAAGGCAACCTCATTGTATACCACCTTGTGCCCCGGTCTAGTACCTTAATTTTCAGTGGCACGAGTTAGCTCCACTACCGGTTTTACTGATGTGCTCCCTTCAAAATCTTGTCTTGTATAAGTTTGCCCCATGTGTGTCTGGGAACACAGAGATGAGCTTCAGAGTGACTTCAGTGCTAGTCAGTTAATGGAATCTTCATTTTGGCTTGGCTTCTACTGAAGAGTTTGAGTGGAGCGTAGTGTGTTTGATTAGTTATTCATTTAATTACTGTAAGTTTGTTTATTTAATGGGGAGCAAGACATTTAAAGACTTGATATTAACTGCCCTTTTTGCGGCGTGTTGCTAATTCGTTCCAAATGGCCTACTAGTTATTCAATGGCAAGGCTGTTGATTAGTTGGTTACTGTGAGTACAAATTCACGCTATTTATTTGTTACCGAAATTGTTTAAGTGTCTGTGTCGTGATTCAATCACTAGCTACGTGTTTGAGCTAAACTGATATAAACCTTACATTGCTTCCTTAAAATTTGTTGCCAGCAGACCCTTAAGACAACTAAGTTTTTACACTACTTATGTTAACCTTTACTGGGAGCAGTATTTCAGGTGGTTAGATTTTGTCTAAAAATGTGTATTTCTCTGATGTAATAAACGAGTGATAAAAGAAAAAAGCAAAGGGGCCTGGTCCTTCCCATTGTGTCCGGTTTGTAACACGTATCAAGAATTTTTCGCTGAACGTATATAAGATGTCCAAACAAGTGCTTGAAGTGCCAGTTTTATTTTATAAATGTTTATATTCGCAGCAGCACTGACGTTCGTCACAGGTGTTAATGATGCCAAGCTCTGACACTAACCTCACTTTCAAACGCAGACAGTACAGTAAATATTCGCAGTAACATCTGTGATCAAATAGTACTGCTTTGGTTTTTATATACAAGTAAAATACCCTTTTGTCTTTTAGGACTAACATATGAAGAAATAATACGATTTATTTTGGATGATTCCGATTTAAGTGACCTCTCCAGTAACGACGATTTTGAGCCAAGTCACGTTGCATCAAGTGTGATCAATATTTGTGCATGTCCAAGGGAATAACTGCTTTCGGTTATTCCACATACATTCGGTATATGTGCGTGCGATGTGTGTGTGTATTTAAGTGAGAATTGGCTATTTTGCAACATATATACGTTTATATCACTTTTATCATACTACAGTATTGAAAGTCCTTGAAATAAATATAAATGAAAGCACATCTTGAACAGCAGAATATATATTATTTGCACTGGGATAAAACCTCGTACTAGTGAAGTTAAAAAAAATACCACCCCGAGAATTTTTTCAGTATGTTGACCCTATTTCACAGGTCTAATGCATGGGAATGGGCATATTTTAGATGATAGTTTGAAAAATCTTCTCTCAGAGGGGAAAGACATATGAGACAAAATCGCTACTCACCAGCCACATTATGTGCATCCGGTTTGCTACTTCTCAGTTTGTATGTTCTTCTTATCTTTAAACTGAAGATGTGCAGCTTTACGTGCTGTCGTAAACTATTGCCTTTACTTGCAGTTTTCTTCTCAATGTTCGATCTAAACTGGTACTGTTGGACCTGTATTCACTGAGAGCAGACATTCTGGGACAGGCGCCGATTACAACTGATGAATCGTGACAGTCGAATCATGTTCCCTTCCATTACAATATTTTTCTGAGCACTGATCGTATATTTAAAAAAAAGGTAAGAAACAGACGCAACAATCTCTGATTACTTGATAGATTACTAGAAAACGGGAGTTTGTCAATAAACCGTTTGTTCACAAAATTTTTTTTTTCATAAAATGCGCTTTCAGTGCTGTTGTGTTCTCGGTATTCTGTTTCATGTCCTTAAACTTGATCCAGCTGCCGTAACATCGTGAAAGTCCATCAAATGGATAGTGCATGGTCTAACATGCGAAGCTGTGGTTCACACTGAAATTCCAAAGTTCAAAAGATATGACAAATGCTTTTTGTTAACTACAATTCTACTAGCTAAGGACCTAATGCTTTATTCCTGGAAGTGTATTAGCACAAATAAGGCATAGTGTTTCAATAATAATGGCATCTGGAACAAAAACTTTTTTTCCTATCTGTCGGAGAGTGACATTTTTGAGAGCGTTTCTGTTTACTAAATACACGATGATTCTTGAAAAGAAGAAAACGGTAGACAGCCAGTCTTAATACGAGGGTTGTCCACAAAGTAAGTTCCGATCGGTCGCAAAATGGAAACCACTGGGAAAAATCTAGTAAAGCTTTGCACAGATGTGTTGGGCAGTGTCTCTAGTTATGCCCGTCGATCGTGTCGCGTCGCCCTTTTCAGTTTTGAGTGAACAGTGAGCACGTAAAGATGCGTATGGAATAGCGTCCTCCGCCAAGTACGAGGGCTTGGTTAGAGATTTCGCCTGTGTCATGCAGCCCACATAACACAGCTGTCGAGCAGTTCCTTCTTCATGCCAATTCTTGGCCGCACACTGCAGGGGCAATGAAGACGCTCCTGCAGAGTTTCCGATGATAAGTGTTTGACCACCCACAATACAGTCAGTAATTGGCTCCGTCTGAGTCTCATATCTGCTCACAAGAACCGCTGGCTATGAAGACAAAATTTTCCCACAGACAACGAGCTGCCGACCAGTGCAGATAACTGGCCGAAAGCACAGGCGGCTGCTTTCTATGACGAGGATATTGGAAAGTTGGTAGAACACTACGACAGTACTCGAAGTTGGAGCGGGACTATGTAGAAAAGTAGGTGGAAGGTGTACCTAGCTGTTGCAAATAAAACGTTTCTGGTCTTCACTGTGGTTTCCATTTCGCGACCGATCGCAACTTACTTTCTGCACACCCCTCTCAATACTGCTGATGTGAGCAAATATCGCAGCTGCCAGTTTCAAACTGGAAGGTTCATCTTCAGGCGGCTGTTCACGAGTGAGGTGGCGCAGTAGTTAAAACACTGGACTCGCATTTGGGAGGACGACGGTTCAAAACCACATCCGGTCATCCTGATACAGGCTTCCGTAAATGCCTTCAGGCAGATGCCGGGATGGTTTCTTTGAAAGAGCAAGGCCGACTTCCTTCCCAATCTTTTCTTAATCCAATGGAACCGAAGACCTCCCTGTCTGGTCCCCTCCCCAGAATCAAACAACCAACGTCTGTTCACATTTATATTAGTTCGTTAATGTTTACATAAGTTCATAAAGGTAAAAAATAAAGAGCCAACAGCTAATATAAACAACAAAAAACATAACATAAACGTGAACAGCCGTCTAAAGGTGACCTTGCTGGTTCGAAATCGATGACAGCGCTGTTTTTGTAAGTAAAGAGCGTTGTTAATAGTGGCTGGTGGCTGTTTTCTTCTTTGCAAAAATGAACTTGCAAAAATTTTGTGATTGGCACTTGGAACCAGTCAGTTTCCTGATACGGCACTTGGAATATTCTTAATAAAGTATTTTCCAATTTGCCTAATATTTTACAGTAATGCGGTTACCTGTGTAATTCTGTGGTATCACAATACCTTCTCAATTTTTGGATACAAATAGTTGTCAGAGATTCACCGTTTTTTCTTTCCCCTGAAAGATACCACATTGGGCACTTAAATCGATTTCTATGAGGGCTTGCTGAACGGTAGAGCCTCCGATTTTTTTATACGAAAATTCCGAATTTTTTCTAAAAAATAAAACACACTTTACCAATATTGTAAATCGTTATTCTTCATAAAAATAAATGTCGTGTGACGACGGCCTCCCGTCGGGTAGACCGCTCGCCTGATGCAAGTGTTTCTATTTGACGCCACTTCGGCGACCTGCGCGTCGATGGGGATGAAACGATGATGATTAGGACAACACAACACCCAGTCCCTGAACGGAGAAAATCTCCGACCCAGCTGGGAATCGAACCAGGGCCATTAGGATTGACAGTCTGTCGCGCTGACCACTTTTTTTTAATTAATTAATTTTTTTTAAAAATAAGGAACTGCTGCGGGAGCAAGATGACGGTTAGGGCAGGGGTCGACACCCGAAGCCTGGCCATCCCGCCGCCACGCCCAAGCAACGTGTTCGAGGATCGAAGGATCAGGAAGAGGATGTAGTTGGTTCGTCTATATTGTTTATGTATTTATTTCTTTAACTTTTATAACATTTTTATTTTCTTATTTTATTTTTTTGTATTTATGGATTTATTTTTGTTTCATTACAAAAGGATCCTACAACTGCCGTAGCCGAGCGTCCGAGTCGTCTTCTCGTCTGTTGGGAGGGGTTCCCCCCTATTCCGTCCGTAGAGGATCAATATGCTCCAGGATTCTTCTTCATTTTCAGCGTCTCATACCCGGAACGCCCCAGTGAGCAGGAGGATCCACAAATAATGAACCTAAATAGTTTGCGAAACGGGTTCTGTACTTCGGGTGGCGGCTGAAAGGTGCATGTGTCGTCATCAGTAGGGACCAAAAGTCAACTGTGCTTTTGTGAGCATCGCAAAATATGTAGTAAAGGGCCATGCCTTTTAGATAGTTAACGGCGTTCGTCCTGGTTGATGGAAAGTATACGCCGTCTGGGCGCAATATATCATCAGGGGAGATAGACTCCGGCAATCGCCGCAAGAGTACTGCCAGCATGCGCTGCGTCAGTAGCCAGCACTCGCTGGTCGCGGCACAGTCAACGACTGAGCATGTCGGACACATGGGGTCGTCTGTCAGATGAATGGAATGTAGCCTCTGACACCACTCAGCTACCATGGGTGGACGTTATTCCTCATGTGAACATATTTATATCTCAACATAGACACCCTGTTGAGAAACACACTGCTACCAACAAGAGACCATTTTGTTGATACCGTAAACTGTTGGTTTTTGTTGATGACGGATCCCACATCCTCATCTCTACTTGCATCGCTTCATCAATGTCAAAGTGAAGTCCTCTGAGGTGTTCTTTAAGTTTTTGAAAGAGCTGTAAATTGAGTGGTGCCACGTCGGGACTGTATGGAGGATGATCGGTGACACACTGTAGCAGACGTTGCCGCGCTCTTGTGTGGTCTGGCATTGTCATTCTGAAGTAGAAGGTGCTCCGTGTGTGGACGAACGTATCCTGCGGTTAGGAAATTGATTACTGCACGCTGTTTGTCATGCGCCGAAATAGTTACTTTATACTCCGCAATTTTACAGGCTCCAACTCGGAGACCTATAGCGACAGCGGTTTGCAACTAGCGTCAGCGATACGGGAAAGCTGACCGAGTAATATGTGTGACATGCAATACCTCTATTGAAATAGAGGACAGAAAAAAGTCGGAGGCGTAACTTTCAGCACGCCCTCCTATTTCCCGTCTTCAAATGTGTCGTTGAGTTATCAACGGGATGAGCTGTTTGTGGAGGGGCTCCATCAGGCGAGAGGTTCGGGTGAAGGAAACTAGGCCAGTAGTGGCAGTGGCGAGACAGAGATACGCAGAGGGACAGCAGCATTTGTCTCCGAAGAGCCGGTGTCATCAGCCTTCTGCCGGGGAATATCGTCTCCATCGGCGGCCGCAGACGAGCGGCTAATGTCAGTATAAGAGCGGCCGGGGCGTCGCGACGATTCGTGAAACATGGCGGTCTGCCCCACGGGCCTTCTTTTGCTGCTGCTGCTCCTGGTAAGCGTCACTGTCTAAATACCTCGGGCGCAGCCGTCGCACTCGTCTTATATCCGCCCTCTGATGGTGGGGGAAACCAGCCTCTTCAATCAAATGATGGGAAAATTGAGGGCTGTTTTGATTCGAAGTGCAGTAAACTTAACGACGTTTTCAGTGTTTGTAACGGTGCTTGGAAACCGAGTGGAGAAAGCTATTATGGAAAATGTAGCGGTCTATTTCTGTGAGTGATTCTCTGACGGACATTGCGTTACAGAATCACGAGACTGGCTTCCTAATACTACTGCTAAATAACGACTCTCTTCTATACAGGGACAGTCCTGTGAGTTGTCACACTTTATTTTACGGGAACGGATTAAGATATCGAAACAAGATTTCCGGCATATTATGTCGCTCAGAGGGGCACCTGGTTCAATTATATGTTTAAATCCTCTCAATCCTTGTACTAGTCGACGTACTGAAACATGAATGTTTCGCCTAATGGAACGTAGTACGTGATTCGACGACGGAGCTCCTCTTTGGGGCGTTTACATCACGGTAGCTGATTCTGCCTGCATAGGTTATTTTTGCCAAAATTTTAAGCCCTATCACGTTTTCAAGAATTTTCGAACGCCTTTAACCTTGTGAGCATCCGATCTTCAGTCGTGTTGACTCATCGTACTTAAAAAAAAAGATAGTGCCATGAAACACAGTGCATATGTAAAAAAGTGGTGTACAAACATACAAAAATGCTGAAAGTTTCCTTCCGGCATACGTAGACCACGTAAGGTGTGCGCGCCATGCATATCGGAATCAGGTTTCCAGCAAGCAACAATTTTTCAAAAAAAATATTTTGTTATGTTGTTATTACTCGTATGTTCCTTGCATACGGAGACGTGGAAGCATTTATGATACTTCTAAATAGAAAAAGAATAACTAGTTTAAATTGTTTTTAGGAAGTACAGTTATAGGACTCTTCGCACATACTTGGAGCTATGCTATTAATAAAATTAGTGAGTTGAGGCCAAACATGATGGTACATTGCAGTTGCATATGCTTCGTCATGTAAATGTGGAAAACGGAGTTGAAATAATTTTTTTGTGATTTTACTCACAAACAATTGCTGTTAAAGTCGGAAAAATGATATCATTGCATTTTAAGAAACTGTTACATGCATATTTCAGACAACGAAAATTGTACGAAGAAGAAGCTTTTTGGAGGCAATATCGCATTAGTTACTGCATATTATTGACGAAAAGTTTCGTCTTTGAAACTGTCACCTTCTGATCTTCAAACAATTTTTAGTTATTAATTTTGTTCTCATCTTTTGATCTACAAAAAATTTTCAGTTATTAATTGTGTTTCAAATGTCGAAACCAGCTGTCAGTAATAAATAGTAATTAACGCGATCTCGACTACAAAAAATTTTTTCCAAGCTATATATAGATGGCTCTTCCCATTTTCTCAGCATGAGGAACTTCAATCAATGATACGAGGATTAACAAAATGGCAAAATTTACCCTTCGTTTATTATCACTTTCCAAAAGCCTTCTTTCGCTGTCCTGAACTGTCAGCGAAATGTTAAGAGGGTCCATGTTAGGTATAAATCGCATAAAATACTTATATGAATGCGGACATGTCAGAAAGAACAGACATAGCACATTTACATGATTTGATTGGTCCAGGTAGCCAGTGCATCTACCTTTTTCAGTGCATATGCAGAAAAGTGTCCGACGTCTTGTGGGAATCTCAGAAAGCGGACTTGCAGGAAATGGACACGGACTGCGTATAGGTGGCGCTCAATGTAAATGTGAAACGGCCGTTAGAAGTGTCGACATAGTCTGCGCAGGTGGTTAGCGCTCAAGATAGTAAGCTGGATATCCGGGTTCGTACCCCGATGCGGTGTGCATTTTGACTCGTCGCCGCTGCAGATTCTGCATTATGTCCCGAGGCAGCTCGCAGGAGTGATCTTCTCCCTAACTTTCATTTCCTCCCCTCACCACCTTCAGTTCGCATAAATTGCTGGTGGTATATTGATGAACATTAACAAAAGCAAAACGAGGGTAATGGAATGTAGTCGAATTAAGTCGGGTGATGCTGGGGGTATTAGATTAGGAAATGAGACACTTAAAGTAGTAAAGGAGTTTTGCTATTTGGGGAGTAAAATAACTGATGATGGTCGAAGTAGAGAGGATATAAAATGTAGACTGGCAATGGCAAGGAAAGCATTTCTGAAGAAGAGAAATTTGTTAACATCGAGTATAGATTTAAGTGTCAGGAAGTCATTTCTGAAAGTATTTATATGGAGTGTAGCCATGTATGGAAGTGAAACATGGACGGTAAATAGTTTGGACAAGAAGAGAATAGAAGCTTTTGAAATGTGGTGCTACAGAAGAATGCTGAAGATTAGATGGGTAGATCACATAACTAATGAGGAAGTATTGAATAGGATTGGGGAGAAGAGAAGTTTGTGGCACAACTTGACCAGAAGAAGGGATCGGTTGGTAGGACATGTTCTGAGGCATCAAGGGATCACCAATTTAGTATTGGAGGGCAGCGTGGAGGGTAAAAATCATAGGGGGAGACCAAGAGATGAATACACTAAGCAGATTCAGAAGGATGTAGGTTGCAGTAGGTACTGGGAGATGAAAAATCTTGCACAGGATAGAGTAGCATGGAGAGCTGCATCAAACCAGTCTCAGGACTGAAGACCACAACAACAACAACATATTGTTTTTGACATGATTCATTCTAGGAATGACCTCTTCTACAACTACAGAACGCTACTTCACTCTAATGAAAATAAAACACATGTATTTATTTAGCACTCGAGTTGATACCAAGGTTTGTCGTTCACTTTCCATTATTCCTCCTATTTTTGCCCTAAATGCGTTTCTTCTCAGAAACCTGACAATTTGTTCAGAAGATCGTATACTGAAAGTCATTTGCCTGAGGTTGCAATTCCTAAAGAGACAGTGATACGGTAATAAATGGTTTAAACCTCGTGATCTTATAATTTTAAGGCTCTTATAAGTAGTCTTCTTCCGCATCAGCTGACGATTACATATCTAATTTAATCGACCCAAAATGCGTGAATGAAATGTATTTTAAGTAAAAGGAGGTCAAAAAATGAGACCTTTCTTTGCAGTATCGTTTGGCTGAAAGGTGAACACTGATCAAAACCAATATTTCAGAATTATTTTCAATATTAGAAGAGCTAATATAGCCGTCCCTCATAACTGACGTCTATGTGGTTCCTAAGAATTATAATTTTATTGTCTGCGTACTGCTTGTTATACGACTGTGGTTGCTTTACGTTTTCAGTATGTAGCTACTCACGAAATTTTATTACACGTTTAATCTATTATTTCAGATCTTAAGTTCGTAGTGTCCTTCACCAGAAACATTGGTTGCATGTAATGTGTACATTGCTTCTTATGTGAATGGTGTTCTTTCTCCCGTTTCTTTTTTACAGTTTTCACGTGTCGTAGATTGTAATAGTGTCTTGGTATCGAAAATATTGTTAACAATGACTGAAACTCCTTCCAAAATATTTTTTTTCGTAATGTGTTTCCTAATTTTCTGAAGAAGTCTGGAAACTGACAAAAGAAATATTTCTACGAAAGCCAGAAATCTGCACAGTGATAAGAGTGTAAGAAAGTACGCTGTCCTGCAAAATCTGAAATCTGCGAATCCTTATCCTGTGTAATTGCAGACGATTTGTTAACATTTTTCATTCGCGTTTCCACTATCGTATAAAAACCTGTTTAATTACCGAGGAAAATGGTCTCATATTTTACTATTTATAATACTAGCTTATATGATGCATTGATTGAGCTGATTTTATCCTTTTTGTCGCATGTATTCATTTTTTTCTCTTCTTCTGTCACTCTCTTTCCGGAAATTTTTTGCTGGAGACAATGAAAAATACAGCTTCTTCAGTTCTTCGTTCCTCAAGTGAATAGACATGTACCCTTATTGTACAATCCGGAATCCAGCTTGATTGAGGTTGTGGTGGATGAAATATAATAAAGAACGGCGTCAGCTACAAGATTAATGAAAATTTGTAATCAACAAAATTTTGCTTCTGGGATTCTTACAAGAAACTTTCCCACAATTCTCTAATTTTACTCCGAAACAGCATTGAAGCTAAATAAAAGAATGGCTAAAATGTCAAACTGGCTCAGATGATTCGACGCTGTATGTTAGTCTGTACCAACTGTACACTATCTCTTTGGGACAGGAAATCTGAATTTGTTGAAACTGGAAAGAGTATGTAATTCAGTTATCATTTAGTTATGCAGTGTAATTTAATATTTTAATGAATAAGAATGTAAGCTTCTCGTCATTGAAGGGATTTTTTTCTATTTGTAATGTTTTAAGAACTGCTCTCTCTCTCTCTCTCTCCCTCTCTGCGGAGGATTATTCACTGTTATCAAAGTTTACGGTTGACCTAACACGTCTGCCAGAGCGTATTTGAACCAACTGCCGCCCCTGTTAGGGCCAACCGAGCTAAGCAGTCATCAGACTTTAAACTGTCACGCAATCTGCTGTGAATTTCAGTTTCATTTTGTAAACATCATCCTTGACAGTAACTACACCTTCTCCGCCGTATTATTGCCATAGCACTAACATAAAAAAAGGTCGTACCTGGATAATAGTTGTATTCCGTCACTGTTTCCCCTATTTACCGTGCTTCCTCTAAGTAAACAATGCATTCTTCTTACTACTTGTATGTGAGAACATTTGATAAGGTCTAAGGTTCACGTAACTCAACAACATCCATAATCTGAACTGTATTTCAAAATTAGCAAATTAAGTTATTTATCGACATGTCCACACCCGGTAGCTGAGTGGTCAGCGCGGCAGAATGTCAATCCTGCCCGGGTTCGATTCCCGGCTGGGTCCGAGATTTTCTCCGCTCAGGAACTGGGTGTTGTGTTGTCCTTATCATCGTCATTTTATCCCCATCAACGCGCAAGTCGCCGAGGTGGCGTCAAATCGGAAGACTTGCACCCTGCGAACGGTCTACCCAATGGGAGGCCTGGTCACACGACATTTATTTTTATTTGTCGACATCAGATTTGCATAACTGAGTTACTTAAAAATGTTTCGGAGATGGCGTACATAAACAACATGCACTGACATACAAGACAAAATATATTACCGGCGTTATACTGGATTTTCTCAAACGGTCTGAAAATCTTGTAAGGTTGTTGCAATGTAGGTTGTGCTGAGAAATAACTGCTAAGAAGAAAATTCAGTATGTTGCACCATTTCCTGTTTAATTAGTCAATCAGGTCTTTGCGCACTTAAATTCAAGCGCCCCGCCAGAGACGGTGTCACCAAATGTCTGCTTCTCTTGGTTTCCTGAAACCGAACAAGAGAACGATACAAAAATGGACATGGGGCGGTAGTAAGGATCGGACCCGTGCCAAGGGCTGAGCAGCTTCGTGCTCTGTCATTTACACTATGAGCATAACTGACAGTAATTATATCTGGCGGGCCGCTTGAATTGGCCCGCGCAACGGTCTGAGTGGGTACCTACAATCAAAACGCCTCAATATATCACCTTTTCTTAAAGCTGTTTCCCAGCACACCTTACCGTGCAACATCCATACATGCTTCTCAGATTGTTTTTGGCCACCCTGTATAAATAAACAAATGTGTATATAATATTATTAATTTCTGTCGTTAAAATGGTCAACAGCAGTACCAGTTATCCAAATAATAAAACAAGTCTGATGAACTTTTAAAAACGATCAGTGTAGCTGTGTCTAGCTTGTTCCTGAGTATTTCCTTTTGCGGTCGAAGATTTTCGTCTCTTCAGTGTGTGATCACTGCATACTTTTTGTAAGTGTTGTATGGAAATACGAGGGCAGTTCAATAAGTAATGCAACACATTTTTTTTCTCGGCCAATTTTGGTTGAAAAAACCGGAAATTTCTTGTGGAATATTTTCAAACATTCCCGCTTCGTCTCGTATAGTTTCATTGACTTCCGACAGGTGGCAGCGTTGTACGGAGCTGTTAAAATGGCGTCTGTAACGGATGTGCGTTGCAAACGACGGGCAGTGATCGAGTTTCTTTTGGCGGATAACCAGGGCATCTCAGATATTCATAGGCGCTTGCGGAATGTCTACGGTGATCTGGCAGTGGACAAAATCACGGTGAGTCGTTGGGCAAAGCGTGTGTCATCATCGCCGCAAGGTCAAGCAAGACTGATCTCCCGCGTGCGGGCCGGCCGTGCACAGCTGTGACTCCTGCAATGGCGGAGCGTGCGAACACACTCGTTCGAGATGATCGACGGATCACCATCAAACAACTCAGTGCTCAACTTGACATCTCTGTTGGTAGTGCTGTCACAATTGTTCACCAGTTGGGATATTCAAAGGTTTGATCCCGCTGGGTCTCTCGTTGTCTAACCGAACACCATAAAGAGCAAAGGAGAACCATCTGTGCGGAATTGCTTGCTCGTCATGTGGCTGAGGGTGACAATTTCTTGTCAAAGATTGTTACAGGCGATGAAACATGGGTTCATCACTTCGAACCTGAAACAAAACGGCAATCAATGGAGTGGCGCCACACCCACTCCCCTACCAAGAAAAAGTTTAAAGCCATACCCTCAGCCGGTAAAGTCATGGTTACAGTCTTCTGGGACGCTGAAGGGGTTATTCTGTTCGATGTCCTTCCCCTGGTCAAACGATCAACTCTGAAGTGTATTGTGCTACTCTTCAGAAATTGAAGAAACGACTTCAGCATGTTCGTAGGCACAAAAATCTGAACGAACTTCTCCTTCATGACAACGCAAGACCTCACACAAGTCTTCGCACCCGAGAGGAGCTCACAAAACTTCAGTGGACTGTTCTTCCTCATGCACCCTACAGCCCCGATCTCGCACCGTCGGATTTCCATATGTTTGGCCCAATGAAGGACGCAATCCGTGGGAGGCACTACGCGGATGATGAAGAAGTTATTGATGCAGTACGACGTTGGCTCCGACATCGACCAGTGGAATGGTACCGTGTAGGCATACGGGCCCTCATTTCAAGGTGGCGTAAGGCCGTAGCATTGAATGGAGATTACGTTGAAAAGTAGTGTTGTGTAGCTAAAAGATTGGGGAATAACCTGGTGTATTTCAATGCTGAATAAAACAACCCCTGTTTCAGAAAAAAATGTGTTGCATTACATATTGAACTGCCCTCGTACAATGAGATACGGTACTTTATAATCTGTATGAATCTGATGGAGTGCAGACATTTTATTTGCCACAACTTCCTATTCAAGATAATGTACAAAACCCTCACCCTTCCCCTGTGCAGTGGCGGTTTAGGTCTACATCATGTGTCTTCCAAAGCGGTAGACCTTTTCATTGGCTCTCACATGACGTTGTGGCACAGTAGTCTTACGTGCCTTACCAGCCTATTGCTGGAAGCCCTTTGCACCACGCTCTCTCGCAGCAACTATCCAACTTTCGGAAATCCCGCCCCCCTTCTTTTACTTCCGCCATTTTTTCCTTGAACTGAGCTGCGTCCGTACTATGATACGGCCGGAGAAATTGATATCCACGAAGGAGATCTATGATTTCCTTCAGCAGCGCATGTCACGGAATGTGGTTGAGGGGAAGTTTCCACAAGTCGACTCCTTACCTTGACACTAACATTCTGTCTGCATGCTACCTTACTGTCAATGGGAAGCATGTATGCCGGTCACGCCTTCAAAGGATTCACCTCGCAGACACCCCGTTGTGTATTGCCTCTGATGCTTTGGACACAGACGAGCACCGCCTGGTGTGCAGATCTGCGAGACGTGTCTGGTTCTTAGTGCGACATATGTTGTCCCTAATTACTCGAAGGACTCCTCATCAGATACCTACTCAACTGCTCCTCTTTCCGGTCGTTGGATACTTTCTGCAAGCAAAGACGAACTCTGTGAGGCGGATTTGTGGACACGCAGCGCACTACTTGTTTGCTGATGGCGAGAAACGTATCCTTAACTTTTGGCAGTTCCTTAATGAACGCCACTGTGCAGTCGTCCGCAGTCCAAAATACAGACAATTTTTCTTCAATTTCCTCTGCGATGTCTTCCTTAACCACCTCAGATTTGTGGTGTTCATGCCATGAAGAGTTGATCGCAGCCTCTTCCACACACAGAACCGATATATTCACTGGTCATCGGAATGTTTTTCTTAGTCTGACGTCTTGGTACGCCATTGTCGTCGTGTGACACCTGTTTCCTTATATTCTTGGTGGTATTACTGCCAAAACTAAATAAATAAAATAAATAAATAACTAATCACAAGAGAAGTTTTGCGCGTCTGTTATGAGTCTTATGTATCTGTACATTGTTGCCAGACGTTAGAGTTGATGGTGGTGAAGTGATTAGCGGTCGATCTTCATAAGACGAACGCGTCTGACGCGACGGTTCGACTTCCGGTGAAACTCAGATATTAATCCACATTTTTTCATCACTGGTCACATTATTTAATTTATATGATATTTCAGAGGTAATATAAAGAAAAAAACTACGTGTATTTTCATGACTTTGTGGTGAATGTAACATTTTATTTGACTATTTACTATTGTAACCTCCCCACCAAAATTTATAAGACGGAAATATTATTTAGGAATGCCAATGGACATTGCTCTATGTGTAACCTCTCCACTGGAATTTTAAAGACAGAAATAATAAATGAATAGGAGCCAAACGTAACCTCCCTAACAATTAAATTTAATGACAATAAAAGTGAGAATCGCAATCTGACTCAAGTATACGTTCTTCATAAAAATTAAAGTCCATTCAGTGATAATGATAATTCAATTAAACGGAAATATCGGTCTTTGGCCCTATGCAAAAATCAAAATTAAATTCTTACCTCATTGCAACACCTGGTCAAATTTCTGCTCTTGTTGTTTCGCACCGCTTGGAGGAACTGCATTGCAAATAATAATATTCCCTTTTTTTTTTTTTGTAATCTAATTGAAAACTGAAACTTTTGTTTAGGGGAAGTGGAACGAAATAGTTACTTCAATTAAATGAAAATTTTATGTAAAATTGCTTTTGAAATCAAAGTTATTATTGGGGGCACTTGTTGAAAATTAGTTACAATAATTAAACTTTACATTATCCGATGATTATCTTAATTAACAGCATACCTCATTCAGCATCTTGACCAGTGTTGTCGCCAGACCTCATCACGCAACCCCACTGGGCTGCTACCACTGATCGACCGCTCTGCATGACGACTACTGGCGTACTGCACGCCACTGAACAGAGCTACTGCTCGCGACGACTACTGACAGAGTACTGCCCTCAACTAGACAGAGCTACAGACTCGCAACGACTGACTGACAGACAGAGAACCGCTCGCAACACTCGCGCGGTCAAGCGCATACTCTCTGGTCACAGATGCTACAATGCCTCGCCATCGCTGCTATGTTACATACGTGTTTCATAACCCTCCACTGGGGGGGCAAAAATTTGGCAGCGATGGTGAGTCATTTGAACTTGCCAAGCGCGGCAAAATTTTTCTTTAATTAACAAAATTCTACAACTTACAGAATATTTAAATGTTGTGCACACGCACTAAGTACAAAATATATCAGACAAAGACAAAATGTGAGTACAAAACATAGTAGCAAATCAGAAAAATATATATACAAATTATTTGACAGATAACAAAGTGCACAGGCACTGAAAAAAAATTCTTTAGCATATTCAGAACAAATAAACAGACTGGCAAAATATTATGTTGACAAGTGACATGAGTGCACATGCACTGCAGTTGAGAACATATCAGTAATTGATGAAATGTATGTACAATTAGTAACAAATGACACAAGTGCATACGCATGAAAGTATTGAATATACAGAATAGTAGAAATCATATTGAAAAATGAGAAAAGTGTACAGGCACTGAAGTTCAGTAGAAAACATATTAACACCTAACAGAAGTGCTCATGCACTGTAGTTCAGAAAATAAAAAATGTATATACAATATAAAAAACAAAAGTGCACATATACTGTACTTCAGAACAAATCAAAAAAATGTCTTTAGCATTTTGGCAATAAATAAACATAATAGCAAAAAAATCATGTCGACCAGTGACATAAGTGTAATCGCACTGGAGTTTAGCGAATTGAAAAAAATGTATAGCCATGAACATAAATAATGTTAGCAAAAATGATTTTCACTATGTGACAAGAATTAGGATAGGAAAGGGAAGGATTGCATCACGGTTGTAGCACTTTAGATTGCACACAGCTGTTTTGAAAGTCCATATCTTTCCACAGAAGTACAACACCAAGTGACACAACTTGAAGTTCTTTTCCCCTCAGAATTTATCAGCGTAGCCAAGATACTGAACTGTCGTAGTAATATTCCATTTTTTTATTTATTTTGGCAGTATATTAGGTACACCAAACAGTGGGACCATAATAACGTCTTCATCGCTCACGGTGGTGGACAGCATGTCGTGTCAACACCACGCTCTTACACGGCACATCAACGTAGAATTAGTGCAAAACCAAATATAGTGCTCATGATCACTAGGATAAACAGGACAAATGGACATCGCAGTAATTCAGGGTAGTTAGCTCATAAGATGAAGGACATTAAGTCACATAATATTGTCAATTACAGTAGTAGTTTGCGGCATTCATAGCCCAGTTATTGAACATTTCTGTACCATGTATGTAGTATTACAGAAAAATGTTCATTAATTGTTTTACATAGAATCAGTAATCTTCTTTTCCTAGTTACAAAGCATTATTAAATAATCGCATTCTTTTCCAGTTACAAAGTATAGCATAGTTAATTAATCATTTGTCATTCCAATATAGTATTAATCATTAACCTTCTCCTAATTACAAAGCATCATGAAACAATCGCATTCTTTTCCAGTTACAAAGTATGGCATAGTTAATTAATCATTTGTCATTTCAATAGTAATAATCATTAGCTTTTTCCTAATTACAAAGCATTATTAAACAGTCACATTCATTTCCAATTATAAAGCATAGTTAATTAATCATTTGTCGTTTCAATAGTAATAATCATTAGTTTTTTCCTAATTACAAAGCATTATTAAACAGTCACATTCATTTCCAATTATAAAGCATAGTTAATTAATCATTTGTCATTTCAATATAGTATTAATCATTAACCTTCTCCTAATTACAAAGCATCATGAAACAATCGCATTCTTTTCCAGTTACAAAGTATGAACATTGAAAACAAGAGCTAATTAATGGCATAATTAATAACAATTCATTAAGTGACATTAATTATTGGCACTCAGTGGCCATCAGGTATCGAATAGTATAAAGCATTGTTCCTCATTCAGTATTATTCAGATCATTACGAAGTCATTATTAAAAATCAGTTAATTATAGTCATAGCATTAATAATCATGGGGATTATAAGTAGTCTCATTACAATAACAGTGGCAATTACTAGCCAGTGACTAAGCATTATTTTATATATATGTGTAATTTTGTTGTCTCATTAAGAAGTCATTACTCAAGTGACATACTATTCAGAGCTAATCAGTATTATTCAGAATTTTCTCAAACTGGTATCACTATTTGGGACTGTTAATACATTTTTTTTTGTTAGCAATGCGTTGCGTTGGGATCGATAATTAATTGCTGAGGCATAACACTTTTTGCTTTTGACCTATTGCTGCCAATGAGGATAGGTAACGTCATTCGTCATGAGTCAGCTGTAGCAAGGTTATGTAACAAGGCAGTATATGTGATTACATTTATAAATGGTAAACACAAATGGGTAAAAAAAATAAAAATGCAAGTACTAGAACAGGTATAATAAGTAACAGTTTTAGTAAGTATCATGACAAGCATCTCCTGGAAAGAATACAAAATGGATTATTGACCTGAAAGAAGAAACGCACACTATGCTGAAAAGTAGTGAACTTCGAATTAACAAGTAGTGAAATGTGTATAAAATGTGTTCCATAGCTGTCCTTTCCAAAACTTTCCGTCATCCTACTATGCAATATAACACCTGCTGTCAAAACAAACTGCAACAAATACTTAAATAACTACATAGCATGAATATAAAACTCCAACATTATCCTCATCTGTAAAGAAAAAACTTCATTATCAATCACTTCATTATCCATATTATCATAGCTTCATTATTATCATCACCTGTAAAGAAAAACTTCATTATTCATAATACCATATCCTTCATCATTATTCATCAGCATTCATTATCATCTGCAAAAAATATCACTTCATTACTCATTACACAACTATTCCTTATCTCTAGCATATTTCATCACTAAAAACTAAGATGTGTAGTTCTGTCTGACAGCCTGCATCAATCACCTTGTATTCTGAAAGAAAAAATTAGCTAAGGCTGCTATTCTATGATGAGTATAGTATATTCTTGTTAATGCTTGTTAATCCTGATCCATTTACTCTTCCTCATAAAGTTATTGCATCTTCTATCGTTTATTCCGTAGGTGAAATTCCCATTTCTGTTGAATTTATTTCTTACACGCATCATTTCTTTCCGAAATTGATGAACAGAGATTAATGTCTTGCATTTAAATCATATACCAATTAAATAATGACTGGTTTATGGTGACATAATTAACCATACAGCATAACATGACAGAAAACGTAATATGTCAAAGACATTGACAGTGTTCAGAGGCGAAATGTACAGATAATATCACAATGCAGCAGCAAAAATGTAAAACAGTCACGATGTTGAGATGTCATAAGGCAAAAAAATGTCAAAGTCAACAGGTGTGTTATATCTTAACTATTTCACAGTGCATACAAACAAAACTGGAGTACAATCATATACACAAAAAAAGTGGAAAATGTGCACGGTCTGATGTGTAACGACAAGAAAAGCGACCTGCTAACCTTACCTTGCCGGGCACTTGCCAAGAAAAAATACGATAATCATCAGTAATTAGTCAAGTGAAATAATTGCATTAATAAATGACATCATAGTGTGTTGAATCATAAAGTGTCTTCATTCAATAAACGGTTTAATGTTTGAGATATGGTGGTTGCCTTTCGATTTTCTAGTTCTCAAAGTTTCGACGTGTACAACATTGGGGTGAGGGATGCTGCGAATCCGATATGGACCTGCGTATAGAAGTTCAAATTTACTGCACTTACCTTTTAATTTGCTGGATAAATAGTGTGTACGTACTAATATTTTCTGTCCAACGTGAAAGTCTCGGCGTCTACAAACCTGTTTTTGCCGTCTTCTCCGGCGCTCTGCGGCACGTTTGATGTTGTTCAGCGCAATGTCAATTATTTCGTGGTGTCTTAGTCGACGACATTTAGGGAAGTTTACTAATTCTTTAATTTTGTTAGGTGGTTCAACGTTTTTCAGTATAGTAGACGGAGATAGCATAGTGGATTCATTTGGAATGGAATTAATTACGTCTTGGAATGAGAGTATGTGTGTATCCCAATCAATATGTCTTTTGTGGCAGTATATTCGGCACAGTTTACCAATTTCTTTCATTAACCGTTCACAGGGGTTCGAAGAAGCATGGTACTTGGATATATAGATCGGAGAAATGTTTCTGGCTCGTAACATGCTTGTCCATACACTACTACGAAATTGTGATCCATTGTCGGAAATTACTTTCATCACATGCCTTACATGAAATAGAAAATGTTTTACAAATGCTTTCGAAACAGTTTTAACAGTAGCTTTGCGTAATGGAGTGAAAGTAACAAATTTTGAAGTGAGCTCTACAGCGACAAAGATGTAGCAAAAACCTCTGTTAGTTCTCGGAATCGGACCAAAAATATCTACTGCGGCCATGTGTCTTAATTTAACAGGTATAATGGGATATAAAGGAGGAATATGTGAAGTGGTGTCTGATTTAGCTTTCTGGCAAATTTTACAAGACGCTAAAACTCGTCGTATACGTTTTTCCATGTTAGTAAAATAAGAGTTCTGTCTCAGTATAAGAAAACATTTTCGTGCTCCGTAATGTGCGTAATTTAAATGAGTGTACCAAATTAATTTGATAACCAGTTCGTCAGGAATGCATAATAACCAATTGTTGCTGTCAGGATGAGAGCGGCGAAACAGAATGTCATTGCGTACAGTGTAGTGGTTCCTAATCGTAACATTTTTCCTATCTTGCCAAAGGTGTTTAATTTCTTTCCACACATTGTCCTTATTTTGCTCTTGCGCTATGTCCTGTAATGACGATGAAATAAAGTTTTCAAATGCAACTTCCTGAATGTACATGACACTGAAATTTGTTTTGCAGAAGTTGGTTGCTACGTCTTGCTGATTGTTGCCGAGAGAACGCGATAGTGCGTCTGCTATAAAATTTTGTGTGCCGGGAATGTGAACAATCGTAAAATTAAATTCTTGTAAATATAGTTTCCATCTACTCAATCTGTCGTGAGTAAATTTAGCTGAAAGCAAAAATTGTATTGCTCTGTGGTCTGTGTAGACGGTGGTATGTCTGCCGTAAAGAAAGTGCCTAAATCTCGTAAAAGCCCATACAACACATAATGTTTCCAATTCTGTAACGGAATAATTTCGTTCAGCAGGTGACAGAATGCGGCTTGCAAATGCGATGTTTTTAATAACTGTTGAACCATCTTCTTCAATTTCCTGGAAAATATGTACGCCTAAAGCGGTGTTAGAACTGTCGGTGGCAATGGAAAAATTTCTAGTAAGATCGGGGTGCGATAAAAGTGGAGCATTCAACAAAGCATGCTTCAGGTTCATGAACTCAGAATGTGCTTGCTTATCCCAAGACCAAATAGTGTTTTTACCCGTTAATTGGCATAGTCTAGGCGTGTCTAAAGCAGAATGGTGAATAAATTTACGAAAAAAGTTAATTAAGCCCAAAAAACTGCGTAATTGCTTTTTTGTTGTAGGAACAGTAATGTCACGTAGAGCTTGAAGTTTTTCTGGATCAGGCGCAATGCCTTCTGCTGAAATTACGTGTCCAAGAAATTTTATGGAAGTTTTGCCAAAGTGCGATTTACTAAGATTAACTGTAAGTCCTTGTGCATGAAAGCTTTGTAACAGTTGTTCAAGAATCAGATTGTGTTCAGACCAGTTAGCTTCTGCGATAAGAATGTCGTCTACATACGTCGTAATTCTGTCTTTAAGTTCTGTCGGAAGTATTGTGTTCAAACCGCGAATAAAAGCTGCAGAAGAAATAGTTAAGCCGAACGGTAATTTGCAAAATTGATAACAGTCGCCAAAACAAAGAAATGCTGTGTATTTTCTACAATTCGGATGAAGTTGAATTTGCCAAAATCCCGATTTCAAATCTAATGTGGAATAAATAGCTGTACCGTGAAATTTCTGTAAAAGTTCCTCTAGTGTCTGTGGTCGATCTGTTTCATTAATAATAATGTCATTAATGTGACGTGAATCAAGTACAAGGCGAAGTGAGCCATCTTTTTTCTTGACAATATGTAGCGGGTTTATGTATGGACTAACTGCTGGTTCAATAATTCCTTGGTCGAGCATATCCTGCAATTCTTTTTTAACTTGTTCTCTATGAATATACGGAATAGGATAATGCTTAGCTTTAAATGTATCGTGCTGCTTGACTTGAAATTCATACATAAATCCGGACATAGTACCAGGAATGTTGTCAAAAACTGAAGCTTGCTGTAAAAGAATTTTGTGTAATTGCGTTCGTTCGTCGTCTGTAGTTGCACTGCTTCGTTGAACTTTATCGGAAATCATTTGCATTACGTCGTAGTCAACTTCGTCTGGAGTATTATAGTTGTGTACGTACGTATCCGTGAACAATGTGGGATTACAGTCTATGTTGCGTGTTGCGGAAATGACCTCTGTGCGGTTAATTGTTTGTTCTTCCGCAGATAGTGAGTGCTGAAATTCTAAAGCCACTTGTACATTTTCATCCTTTAACATTAAATAAGAATTTTGAAAATCGATAACTGCGTCGTGTTGTACCAGAAAATTCGTACCTAAAATAACGTCTGTTGTCAATAAAGGAACAATCCAAAAATTTGAGTGGAAAGTATGACCTCCAATACAAAATGATAAATGCGTCTGTAATTTAACGTCTACACCTTTACTCGGTACTGCTCCTTTCACTTTTGTTTTGCCTAATGGTAATGTCGGATACGTATTCTCTTTGTTGCACTCGTTGAAAGTCTCCTCATTTATTACAGATATAGGTGAGCCGGAATCAATTACTGCTGAGAATTTCGATGAACCAATTTTAATTTCGATAACAGGATGTGAAATAGATTTCTGAACAAATGGTCTTTCCTGCAAGAGAGTGTCTCTGATGTCGTCAAAAGTAATTACGTTTTCGTGAACAACATTTTGCGTGTCAAAGGTAGTGCTTGTGTTATTGGAAGATGCGTCCTGTGCAGTATTTAGTCAGATTCTATCTGACGTGTTATTATTATTAGGAGGATTCTGTGGCATTTCTACTATTTGAACTGTTCTATTACTTCTTCCAGACTACTCGGTACTGCTCCTTTCACTTTTGTTTTGCCTAATGGTAATGTCAGATACGTATTCTCTTTGTTGCACTCGTTGAAAGTCTCCTCATTTATTACAGATATAGGTGAGCCGGAATCAATTACTGCTGAGAATTTCGATGAACCAATTTTAATTTCGATAACAGGATGTGAAATAGATTTCTGAACAAATGGTCTTTCCTGCAAGAGAGTGTCTCTGATGTCGTCAAAACTAATTACGTTTTCGTGAACAACATTTTGCGTGTCTGAAGTAGTGCTTGTATTATTGGAAGATGCGATCTGTACAGTATCTAGTCAGATTCTATCTGACGTGTTATTATTATTAGGAGGATTCTGTGGCATTTCGACTATTTGAACTGTCCTATTACTTCTTCCAGACGTGTTACGCTCTGGATGGTACCTACTGTCGGGTTCATTCATGAGAATATGTTCTTGCGTATGATTTTGCTGTTGGTGAGACCGACTGTTGTTATATGTACGCTGATAATTGTGCTCATCGTTTTTACGTCTGTCGTAGTAGTCATTCCTATACGGTGCATTACGATAGGAATTGAAATACTGTCTTCTTTGTACGTAGTTGTTTCCTTGCTGACGTACGTTACTATTTGTTGTATCAGGGACTATACGTGCTCGCGGCGGAACATTAAAGCCTGGTTGACCTTGTGCATTCCATTGTTGGTTAGGTATGCTAACCGACTGGTTTTGATGTTGTTGTTGTGAAATACCTCTATTGTTACTAAAGTGTGGTTCTTGTTGCTGAAAATTTTGACGATATTGATAATTAAAATTTTGGCTGTTATTAGAATTTTGGTAGTTGCCGTTCCTAAAGCGTCTGTTATCTTTCCTATTGAAATTACGTGTCTGATCATAATTGCTGCGCTTTTGTTGACCTTGGTTATTATAAGAAAAGTTTTTGTTTACAAAAGAATAATCAGATTGCTGTACTTCCAAGAGCTGTAAAAGATCTCTGAACGCTGAAATATTTTATTTTTGCTGACCTGTTAGAAGTGACACTCTTAATGACCGTGGTAATTTAGAGATGCATAATTGTATAAGTGCGGATTCACTGTACGGCTCACTTAGGTACTGGTTTTGTTGGACCATATGCTCAAAAAATTGCGTCACACTGGGAAAATTTGAGTTCTCGTAATTCGGCAAACTAATTAACTGATCTTTAATTCCGCGCTGTGTCGTCTTCGACCAGTACGCTGATAGAAAAGCATTCTGAAATTCCTCTACTGAGTAGCATTGCCTCGCGATCGGTCTCATACGAGTTGCCGGTTCGCCTTCCAAAAAACTGCAAATAAATTCAAGTTTATGTGTTACAGGCCAAGTCGGTGGAAGAGCAAAGCTAAATTGTTGACTCCAATCCAGTGGGTGGATCTGCGTTCTATCGTTTTTGAAAACCTTAAACTTTCTCACTGCCAGAAAATGTTTGTAGTCGAAATTATCATCTCTGTGTAATGGAACAGGTTCAGGATCGTAAGAGAATCTATTGAACTGTGGTTGATCGGAATCTAAGTCCCGTACTCTCTGTAGATTACCCAAATTATACGCACTGCGTGAGTCTGACACATGTTCATAAAGTGGCGTCTGTTGTGGCATGTTATTAACTGAAATGTTTTTCATCTCTGTTACTTCTTGTTGTAAATTTGATAACTTCCTACGTAACGTGTTGTTAGACGAATCGATCTCATTAATTGCCTGCTGTAAATTTTGAAATTCAGGCGTTTGGATAAATAAAACCGGTACAGTATCGTCTGATTTATTGTCATTAGTATTTTCGATGACATCAATACGACTGGCCAATTCATCACATTTTTCAGTCAGTATTTTAACCTGATCATCGGTTTTAGAATCAGACGCATTAATCTGTTTTTGCAACTTGCGCGTAGTTTCGCTCAGTTTTTTAACATCAGCTTTGATGACATCGCAATTCTGTGTTAGATCTAATTGTTCGAATCTGTCTGTCACTGTTTGAATATTTACTGTGTGTGTATCTGTTTTTGATTTAAGATCAGAAATTTCATCGCGTAACTCCACGTTAAATTGTTCTATGGTATTAATTTTGTCGGACACTGTAGTAATATTATTATCTACATACGTCTTCGCTTTCGCGAATATTTTACGTTTGTCCTCTTGTCTTTGTGCAGTGATTGTTTCCATGACTTGTCGTTTTACTTTGTTTTGATCTTGAATAAATTTGCGGAAACGCGTATCACTGTTTTGTATGTGCTGATTAAAGCGCTCGTTCATCTGAGTGTTCTGCTGTTCGAATGTCGCGTCTATCTTTGCGTCCATAGTGCGCGAAAGTTCTACCGTCATTGCTTTAAACTCGTCCCGTAATTGTGCAGCTTTTTCAGAGCATTGTTTAGCGACTCCGCTAATTTCGTCTCTGAGTGTTTCTGTTGCGGCTGTTTGCATTTCCCTTAATTCCTGCGCAACAGACTTAATTTCTTCGCTATTTTTTTTTGAACAAGCCTCAATTTCCGCGCGCAACTGTTCCTTAGTGTCATGGCACTGCGCGGCAACGGCTCTAATTTGTTCACTGAGCTGTCTGGAATTGTCGTCTAATTTTTCATTCTGTTGTCTGACCTGTTCACTAAGTTGTTTGAGATTTTCGTCATTATTGTCAAGTTTCTCATTTAAGTGTTTGTTATCTTCCCTAAGTTGTCTGAAATTTTCATCAATTTTATTAAATTTTTTGTCCTGATCACTAAGTTGTTTGGAATTGTTATCAAATCTTTCATTAAACTGCTTAGTCATTTGTATCAACAATGCCATAATTGGATTCGACTCAAAGTCAGCATTTCTATTCTCAGTGCTGTTTAATGGTGGATCTGGAATTGTTTCACTTTCTGTAACCATTTGGTCATTTTGAGATTTACAAAAAGATTTGTCAGTCAAATGTATACTATCAGTCATTGTTTCGGAATTAAATAAATCTGTCATACTTTGTGTGATCTGTTCATTTTCATTAGACAAATTTGTCTGCTCGTCACGTGAATTTAGTAAATCGGTTGTGTTAAGCAGGGCAGCGCTCATTACAATAGTGTGCCCCGCGTCATCAATTGTCGTCAAATCAACACAAGACACAATCGAGTTCGTTTGTTCATCATTAAGGTCTACATCATTACTAATTGTTAGAACGCACTGATTGTCAGTGAACGTAGGATTGTCATCATTACACTGCGTGTCACAATTACTATCGGTCACGCTGTTTAAGTCGGTAATTTCGTTCATAATACCTCGCGATACACTATTCACAGTCTTTCGCGGCATTTTTACAATAGTCAAAATTTTTCACAAAACAAATAAGCACAATGCAAAAACAACACACAAATACAATAGAGCAACAAATTGCCGTTGACCTGTAGAAAGAAAGTCACAAGTTAATAAAAGCGTTGCGCCAAATCCTAATTATATCTAAGCAAATAAGAGCAGATATCTGACTGTTGCTCAAAAGACTCTCAACGAAATACGATCCTGGACTGGGTGTCGCCAAGTGTAACCTCCCCACCAAAATTTATGAGACGGAAATATTATTTAGGAATGCCAATGGACATTGCTCTATGTGTAACCTCTCCACTGGAATTTTAAAGACAGAAATAATAAATGAATAGGAGCCAAACGTAACCTCCCTAACAATTAAATTTAATGACAATAAAAGTGAGAATCGCAATCTGACTCAAGTATACGTTCTTCATAAAAATTAAAGTCCATTCAGTGATAATGATAATTCAATTAAACCGAAATATCGGTCTTTGGCCCTATGCAAAAATCAAAATTAAATTCTTACCTCATTGCAACACCTAGTCAAATTTCTGCTCTTGTTGTTGCGCACCGCTTGGAGGAACTGCATTGCAAATAATAATATTCCCTTTTTTTTTTTTTTTTTTTGTAATCTAATTGAAAACTGAAACTTTTGTTTAGGGGAAGTGGAACGAAATAGTTACTTCAATTAAATGAAAATTTTATGTAAAATTGCTTTTGAAATCAAAGTTATTATTGGGGGCACTTGTTGAAAATTAGTTACAATAATTAAACTTTACATTATCCGATGATTATCTTAATTAACAGTATACCTCATTCAGCATCTTGACCAGTGTTGTCGCCAGACCTCATCACGCAACCCCACTGGGCTGCTACCACTGATCGACCGCTCTGCATGACGACTACTGGCGTACTGCACGCCACTGAACAGAGCTACTGCTCGCGACGACTACTGACAGAGTACTGCCCTCAACTAGACAGAGCTACAGACTCGCAACGACTGACTGACAGACAGAGAACCGCTCGCAACACTCGCGCGGTCAAGCGCATACTCTCTGGTCACAGATGCTACAATGCCTCGCCATCGCTGCTATGTTACATACGTGTTTCACTATGTGTAGCTAAAGTTTAACGCACGAGGGACAGGCTTGGAAAGCGCAAATCAAACTTCGATAAACAATGATGCAAATGACGTTATTGACAATCACTAATACAATAAGTCACAATGTGTCGGATCACAAGAATAACGTACAGTTACTCTTCGGATGTGCTTTTGAGATCACACGATGCAGGATGGTATGTCATACAGACATGAAAACATAAATTGAAACTTCATGCAAAGTACACGTGGTATTTTTTTCATTCTATTATCTCTTAAATGCCGTATAAATAAAATAATATAACTATTGATGAAAAAAAGTAGATTAATAACTCGGTTTCAGCGGTTTGAGCGTTCGTCTCATGTTGCTTGAACGCTAATCACTTCACCACCCTGAGTGACATTGATGTACATATATATATAAGCCACATAACAGACGCACAAAACTTCTCTTGCGATTCTCTCGGAATTTCCAGAGTAGTGCAGCTTACTACCTGCAGATTATGTTGTTTTAAAGGCCTACTGAAGGTGTACAGAGTTTGAAGTAAATCTGTGATACCAACGTTGTGGCCTCTCCTTTTACGTGTTTCTGACGTCCTGTATGCTGAACTATATGTCGTACAATGATACAAATTTGTCGGTATGTTCAGTGGTATAAATGGATGCTGCTGCGAAATACATTGCGGATAGGGCTAGTATTAAAAAAATAATAAAGTACTGCATTGACTGCAAAAAATTAATAATCAATAAACTGTTTTTCCTTTCATAGGTTATGCGTGTGTGTGTGTGTGTGTGTGTGTGTGTGTGAGTGTGAGTGTGAGCGTGTGTGTTTGGGAGGGGGGGATGTCACTGGGAAAAATTTCTTACGATATGAAATTATGTGTTAAATATGTTGCAAGTCGGTAAGTTCTCTCATTCTCAAATACTGTATGAATATAATCTGGGTATTTGTGTGCCGTGTGTTACGCTTTTTCTTCACCCCCACCCCTGAGAGATAGATGGTTCTCCCCAACAGTGCATGTTTCATTTTTCGCTTTGTATCCAACGATGATGATTCATCAATTTTCCGGCACGGTAGCTGAGCGAGATCGGTCAGACCACTAGCTGGACCCTGTGATAAAAAACAGTGCGAAAATATCAACAACGAACTTCAACGGATGTCATGTGACGTTCGCTACGACCAAATACAACAAACAAACAAAAACAAAAGGGGGCGGCGGGGGGGGGGGGGGGGGGGGACGTCTTTGATTCATAATCAAAATGTTTTCGGTCCCGGGTTCTAATACCGCCGCTGCTTAAATTTTGATTAATAATCAGCATTGGCGGCCGAAGACTTCCGGCATAAGAAGTCACCCCATTCTGCCAACAGCCTTCTCAAAGAGGGAGGAGGAGCGGACGGAGGTTCAGGGCACTCTCTTGTCCTAAGGGAGGGAAACTACCCCTAAAGGTGGAAGAATCAGCAATAATCAACGGCATGAGGATGCAGAAGGCAATGGAAACTACTACATTACACACGCAACGTGTATTCACAGATCGTGTGGCCTGTAATTGAAGAAATGTCATGATGATCTCTCCATTGGCTAAAGATTCCGGAATAGTCCGCCATTCGGATCTCTGGGGGGGACTGCCAAGGAGGAGGTTACCATGAGAAAAAGACTGAATAATAAAAGGAGGGATAACGTTCTATGATTCGGGGCGTGGAATGTCAGAAGCTTGAACGTGGTAGGAAAACTAGAAAATCTGAAAAGGGAAATGCAAATGCTCAATCTAGATATATTAGGGGACAGTAAAGCTAAGTGGAAAGAAGACAAGGATTTATGGTCTGATGAGTATAGGGTAATATCAACAGCAGCAGAAAATGGTGTAACAGGTGTAGGATTCGTTATGAATAGGAAGATAGGGCAGAGGGTGTGTTACTGTGAACAGTTCAGTGACCGGGTTGTTCTAATCAGAATCGACAGCAGACCAACATCGACAACGATAGTTCAGGTATATATGCCGACGTCGCAAGCTGAAGATGAAAGAGGAGGAGGAAAGTGCAAGAGGATATTGAAAGGGTATTACAGTATGTAAAGGGATATGAAAATCTAATGGTCATGGGAGACTGGAATGCAGTTGTAGGGGAAGGAGTAGAAAAAAAGATATCAGGAGAATATGGGCTTGGGACAAGGAATGAAAAAGAGAAAGACTAATTGAGTTCTATAACAAATTTCACCTAGTAATAGCGAATACTCTGTTCAAGAATCACAAGAGGAGGAGGTATATACTTGGAAAAGACTGGATGATACTAGAAAATTTCATTTAGATTACTTCATGGTCAGACAGAGATTCCGAAATCAGATACTGGATTGTAAGGCGTACCCAGGACCAGACATAGACTCAGATCACAATATAGTAGTGATGAAGACCAGGCTGAAGTTTAAGACATTACTCAGGAAGAATCAGTAAACGAAGAAGTGGGATGCGGAAGTACTAAGGAATGACAAGATATGGTTGAAGTTCTCTAAGGGTATAGATACAGCAATAAGGAATAGCGCAGTAGGCAGTACGGTGAAGAGGAATGGACATCTCTAAAAAGGACCATCACAGAATTTGGGACGGAAAACATAGGTACAATGAAGGTAACTGCGAAGAAACCATGGATAACAGAAGAAGTACTTCAATTAATCGCTGAAAGGAGAAAGTACAAAAATGTTCCGGGAAACTCAGGGATAGATAAATACAAGTCGCTGAGGAATGAAATAAATAGGAAGTGCAAGGAAGCTAAGTCGAAATGGCTGCAGGATAATGTGAAGACATCATAAAAGAAATGATTGTCGAAAGGACAGACTCAGCACACAAGTAAGTCAAAACAACCTATGGTGACATTAAAAGCAACGGTGGTAACATTAAGAGTGCAACGGGAATTCCACTGTTAAATGCAGAGGAGAGAGCAGATAGATGGAAAGAATACTCTGAAAGCCTCTATGAGGGGGAAGACTTGTCCGATGCGATGGAAGAAGAAACAGGAGTCGATTTAGAAGAGATAGGATATCCAATATTAGAATCAGAATTTAAAAGAGCTTAATATCAAATAAGGCAGAAGGGATAGATAAAATTCCATAAGAACTTCTAAAATCATTTGTGGAAAAGGCAACAAAACGACTATTCACGTTGGTGTGTAGTGTCTGGTGATATACCATCTGACTTTCGGAAAAGCATCATCCACACAATTCCGAAGACTTCAAGAGCGGACACGTGCTAGAATTACCGCACAATCATCTTAACAGCTCATGCATCCAAGTTGCTTAAAAGAATAATATATAGAAGAACGGAAAAGAAAATTGAGAATGCGCTAGATGACGATCAGTTTGTCTTTAGGAAAGGTAAAGGCACGAGATAGGTAATTCTGACGTTGGGGTTAATATGGAAGCAAGACTGAAGAAAATTCAAGATACGTTCATAGGATTTTTCGACCTGGAAAAAGCGTACGACACTGTGAAATGGTGCAAGATGTTCGAAATTTCGAGAAAAGTAGGGGTAAGGTATAGGGAGAGACGCGTCATATACAATATGTACAACAGCCAAGAGGGAATAATAAGAGTGGACGACCAAAAACGAAGTGCTCGTATTAAAAAGAGTATAAATCAAGGATGTAGCCTTTCGCCCCTACTGTTCAATCTGTACATCGAGGAAGGAATTATGGAAATAAAAGAAAGGTTCAGGAGTGGAATTAAAAATCAATGTGAAAGGATATCAATGATACGATTCTGTGATGACATTTCTATCCTGAGTGAAAGTGAAGAAGAATTACGTGACCTGCTGAACGGAATGAACAGTCTAATGAGTACAGAGTATGGATTGAGAGTAAATAGAAGAAAGACGAAAGAGAAGTAGTAGAAGTGAGAGAAGTAGTAGAATGAGCGAGAAGCTTAACATCAGGATTGATGATCACGAAGTAGATGAAGTTAAGGAATTCTGATACCTAGGCAGCAAAATAACCAATCACGGACGGAGAAAGGAGGACATAAAAAGTAGACTGGCACTGGTAAAAAGGGAGAGAATTCTACTGGTATCAAACATATGCCTTAATTTGAGGAGAAAGATTCTGAGACTGTACATTTGGCGCACAGCATTGTACGGTAGTGAAACATGGACTGTGAGAAAACCGGAACAGAAGAGAATCGAAGCATTTGAGATGTGGTGATACAGACGAATGTTGAAAATTAAGTGGACTGATAAGGTAAGGAATGAGGAGGTTCTGTGCGGAACCGGAGAAGAAAGGGACATGTGGAAAATACTGATAAGGAAAAGGGACAGGGTGATAGGACGTCTGTTAAGACATGAGGGAATGACTTCCATGGCACTAGAGGGAGCTGTAGAGGGTAAAAACAGAGATTGGAATACATCCAGCAAATAATTGAGGACGTAAGTTGCAAGTGCTTCTCTGAGATGGAGAGGTTAGCACAGGAGAGGAATTCGTGGAAGGCCGCATCAAACCAGTCAGAAGATTGATGACGAAAATACAAATGTCATTACTGTATAAAATGAACAGTAATGCTTTTGCATTAAACTCCTCTGGGGCCAACCATATACCGCTGCAGCATTCGTGGACAACTCTGCGACTCTCCATCTAGGATAACGTACTGCGTACTGCCTGTCAGGGAATCTTCGTTTCAGTCGCAAGTCTGGTTATTATCTCCCAAGCAACTTGTTACGTTTAGGGTCGTTGAGGTACTGTGTTACACTACTATTTTTCAGAAAAGAGGCATGTAAAATTCATAAATTCATGATGAAAGACTCGTCTGATTGGAATACTTAATTAACTGAATGGAACTTGATAAACCACAATACTCGAAACTGTCGGCAATTGACTAATGTAATCTTATCCTTCATTTACTCTTAATTCGGATAGGTATGCCTTACGTAAATGAGAGGACACTGAAAGGCTTCTGGGCGGTGCAGAAGCACACAGGCTCCTATGGGAGTGAAAGTAAGCCACCACACTCAGAGGCATTTCACATAATTACGCACAAGAGAGGAATAGCTCAGTAGCCCACGGTCAGGAGTGCTCTTTGTATTGCAACGCCAGGGCGCCCAAACAATTATGGATGAACGTAAACAGGATTTATTGTGGCACAATCCCCCGGCTGCAAAACACTTTACAACCCAGGAAAGTGGAAAGGCGAGGAACATGTTTTAGCAAAAGGCACTGTTATGCTCAAAAGTAGAAAGCTGAGTTTTTCCCCGTGAAGCATCAGACTCTACATAAATATCACAAATTTGAATTCGGACCAACAGATTTTGGGAATTTGAAGGCGTGAGATGCTGTTGGACATACTGATTTCATAAAACCGAAATGTTCACATGATATAAGAATCACGTAGATTGGCTAACATACACTATTGGCCATTAAAATTGCTACACCAAGAAGAAATGCAGATGATAAACGGGTATTCATTGGACAAATATATTACACTAGAACTGACATGTGATTACATTTTCACGCAATTTGGGTGCATAGATCCTGAGAAACGAGTACTCAGAACAACCACCTCTGTCCGCAGCTCGTGGTCGTTCGGTAGCGTTCTCGCTTCCCGCGCCCGGGTTCCCGGGTTCGATTCCCGGCGGGGTCAGGGATTTTCTCTGCCTCGTGATGACTGGGTGTTGTCTGATGTCCTTAGGTTAGTTAGGTTTAAGTAGTTCTAAGTTCTAGGGGACTGATGACCATAGGTGTTAAGTCCCATAGTGCTCAGAGCCATTTGAACATTTTTTGAACAACCACCTCTGACCGTCATAATGGCCTTGATACGCCTGGGCATTGGGTCAAACAGAGCTTGGATGGCGTGTACAGGTACAGCTGCCCATGCAGCTTCATCACGATACCACAGTTCATCAAGAGTAGTGACTGGCGTATTGTGACGAGCCAGTTGCTAGGCCACCATTGAACAGACGTTTTCAATTGGTGAGAGATCTGGAGAATGCGCTGGCCAGGGCAGCAGTCGAACATTTTCTGTATCCAGAAAGGCCAGTACAGGACCTGCAACATGAGGTCGTGCATTATCCTGCTGAAATGTAGGGCTTCGCAGGGATCGAATGAAGGGTAGAGCCACGGCTCGTAACACATGTGAAATGTAACGTCCACTGTTCAAAGTGCCGTCAATGCGAACAAGAGGCGACCGAGGCGTGTAACCAATGGCACCCCATACCATCACGCCAGGTGATACGCCAGTATGGCGATGACGAATACACGCTTCCAGTGTGTCTTCACCGCGATGTCGCCAAACTCGGATGCAACCATCATGATGCTGTAAACAGAACCTGGATTCATCCGAAAAAATTATGCTTTGCCATTCGTGCACCCACGATCGTCGTTGAGTTCACCATCGCAGGCGCTCCTGTCTTCGATGCAGCGTCAAGGGTAACCGCAACCATGGTCTCCGATCTGATAGTCCATGCTGCTGCAAACGTCGTCGAACTGTTAGTGCAGATGGTTGTTGCCTTGCAAACATCCCCATCTGTTGAGTCAGGGATCGAGACGTGGCTGCACTATCCGTTACAGCCATGCGGATAAGGTGCCTGTCATCTCGACTGCTAGTGATATGGCGCCGTTGGGATCCAGCACGGCGTTCCTTATTACCCTCCTGAACCCACCGATTCCATATTCTGCTAACAGTCATTGGATCTCGACCAACGCGAGCAGCAATGTCCCGATACGACAAACCGCAATCGCGATAGGCTACAATCCGACATTTATCAAAGTCGGAAACGTGATGGTACGCATTTCTTCTCCTTACACGAGGCATCACAACAACGTTTCATAAGGCAACGCCGCCGGCCGTGGTGGGCGTGCGGTTGTAGGCGTTCCAGTCCGGAGCCGCGCTCCTGCTGCGGTCGCAGGTTCGAATCCTGCCTCGGGCATGGGTGTGTGTGATGTCCTTAGGTTAGTTAGGTTTAAGTAGTTCTAAGTTCTAGGGGACTGATGACCGCAGCAGTTGAGTCCCATAGTGCTCAGAACCATTTGAACCATTTTTGAGGTAACGCCGGTCAACTGCTTTTTGTGTATGAGAAATCGGTTGAAAACTTTCCTCATGCCAGCACGTTGTAGGTGTCGCCACTGGCGCCAACCTTGTGTGAATGCTCTGAAAAGCTAATCATTTGTATATCAGAGCATCTTCTTCCTGTCGGTTAAATTTTGTGTCTGTAGCACGTCATCTTCGTGGTGTAGCAACTTTAATGGCCAGCAGTGTAAAGAAACTAGAGATGAGACAGAGAAGCTCAGCTGTGCTGATAAGGACTACCTCATTGGTCACAAGGAGAGAGTGAGAGAGAATGAAACGACTTTTTAGTGTGTAAAATGTTAGAATGCACATTACTGGTTAATCAAATTGAGAAGTCTAGGGAAAGGAACTAGTGTGATCTAAGGATCAGTTTTTTCGTTTGGTGCTCTGAGGACTCAGCCAGTGTGAACAGAATAAGATACGTGGAACATACCAATGCAAAATTTCTTTGTACAAGGCATTTGACCATAAATAATTTCATCCTAGACCTCACTCTCTCCTTCATCTTGGACTCCATAGCGATCTTCATGTCAGACTCCATCGAAGGCTGCTGCTTTCGTGCTGCCGCCTGAGCCGATGTACCGAGGGACTTATGCAAAATTTCTTTGTACAAGGCATTTGACCATAAATAATTTCATCCTAGACCTCACTCTCTCCTTCATCTTGGACTCCATAGCGACCTTCATGTCAGACTCCATCGAAGGCTGCTGCTTTCGTGCCGCCGCCAGAGCCGATGTACCGAGGCACTTAGAAAAAGTTCGGGCTGATCTGCACTTTGCAGCTGGTGAGGCTTCCTCGTGCTACCAATGACTGATTATGCAGCCACTTCAAGCTGCACCTGCAGTACTATGGTGACATCGAGCGGCAACCGCGAGACGATGCGTAGGGAAATTAAAGTCATCTCTATCTCTTCAAGGTTCAATTTGAGGACCTAAATTTTGATCCAGTGAAAAGGCTGCTTTCAACTCTGATCACAGGTGTAACATATTCTCTTGTGTAGTACTATTCGCCTTTCAGTTAATCCATGATAATCGTTGTGCACTTCACGAAAGCAATTAATACACTTGTTAGATTATTAACATCTCTTCCCCCACTTGTCGGATGTGCCAACGTCTTATTATATTAATACTGGCATTGTTTGTCAGTTGTTTTATGAATAACTGTATCAGAATAAACCAAAGTAATTGGGACTCTCAATTCATTACTTTGGAGAATGATTAATTGACATTTGTCAACAGTATACGTCAACAAAAACAGCCAGCGATCACTAGCAACAGTATCAAAGGTTTTTCGAACGCATAGAAATATCGAATCTACCCGGGTCCTCTGTCCATGGTATTGAGGATAGCCCATGTGAAGGCAGCGAGTTGTGTTTCAGATGATCGATATTTTCTTCGGACCCATTTTGATTTCTGTGGTGATGGTTATATTGCTAGAACTTCACGGATTCTGCTACAAATGAGTGTGAATGCTAAACGACGCTTTCTTTTTGTACGTGCTCCTGTCCTGTCACAGCTCAATGAATCTGCTTTGCATAGTGGTCAAGAGTGACGCTAGTTTAAATTTCTCCATTAGGTGCTGAGGGCTTCATTGAGTTGAAGCTATTTGAGCTGCTTTTCAATCCCGCTACGGGTTACTATGTAGCTCAGCAGCGATACAGCTCCTGAGTGACATTATCATTCCTTGTAAATTCGTGGCAGATTAAAATGTGTGCCGGACAGAGTCTCGAACTCGGGATCTTTGCCTTTCGCTGGCAAGTGCTCTACCAACTGAGCTACCCAAGCACGACTCACGGTCCGTCCTCACAGCTTTACTTCTGCCAGTACCTCGTCCCCTACCTTCCAAACTTTACAGAAGCTCTCCTGCGAAATTTGCAGAACTAGCACTCCTGAAAGAAAGGATATTGCCGAGACATGGTTTAGCCACAGCCTGGGGGATGTTTTCAGAATGAGATTTTTCACTCTGCAGCGGAGTGTGCGGTGATATGAAACTTCCTGGCAGATTAAAACTGTGTGCCGTACCGAGACTCGAACTCGGGACCTTTGCCTTTCGCGGGCAAGTACTCTACCAACTGAGCTACCCAAGCACGACTCACGTCCTGTCCTCACAGGCAAAGGTCCCGAGTTCGAGTCTCGTTCCGGCACACAGTTTTTAATCTGCCAGGAAGTTTCATATCAGTGCACACTCAGCTGCAGAGTGAAAATCTCATTTTGGAATCATCATTGTTTGATTTCCTTTTGTGACGGAACGTTTGAGGACGGAATATGTGGCTTTCGTTTTACTTTTTTCTGTTTTGGTTCGTGTAAACACCAGTTATTGTGTCATTTTTAGTTCTGATATATGAATATATCATCTTGGAGTTCCTGGAAAATTTCAACACTAACATTTACTGCGGTACTTCTTACGGCTTCCTGCATTTGATCTTAGAGTAGGCAAGTACATTTCAGTTAAAATTGAATGTGTGACTATCTTACATTGCGCTACTGTAAAACTTCTTTCACACTATTTTCGTGATATTTCTTAGCAACTTATAATGGAAACAACTTATAGGCAATTACGCATACAAGTTGTTAATGAAGTCTTGAACAATTTAAACGAGAATAATTCTTCTTTAGATCAAGACACTTAACAATGTTTCAGAACAAAAACAGTTTCGGTTGCAAAATTATGTAATGTTAATGGCTCGTTTCACCCAATTGGGGCATCATCAGGGCGAAACGCGTCATTGAGATTAAATAATTTCGCAACCGAGACTGTTTTTGTTATGAAACACTATTAAACCGGTTGCTGTAACAGCCTGCCTCGATGGGATGGGAAAATTTTTACACTTACTACGTATTTTTCTGAACAGTAATAGTTTTGGGCGCTCTTTTGGATGTTTTTTGCTTCATGACGATGGTTGTCATACCTTCACCACACTGAGTTCACCGGCTGCCTGTGGAAGTAGCAGTATTTGTGTGAATGTGAGTGAATGTTTACTAGTCACAAACAGCGGCATCACAGCGAAGGAGCATAAAACACCCGCACTGATATCAGCTCTTACAATTAACGTTAGCTTACTCGTTTATTAGTTCGGGCTTTTCCGCAAATCAGGAATGGTGCAGCGGTGTAAGAGAAGCGTTTCTGTGGTTTCTTGCAAAATATTTAATATTAATTTCTATTTCCGAATATTTATTCTGGCGTCATTGGTCATACTTGAATATGGACATCATGCACTCCTAATATACAAACAGGCTATAATGAAAAACAACAATCTGAATCAACAGTTTTGAGAACAGTGGTTCTCTGAGAAACCTGCTCCAGTTCACGAAAACGGCTTGGTGTGCTAAGAAGTTGAGTGTAAAATGTGAACGCAGATGTATAAGCGACAAACTTTTGCGACTGGCGATGAATATGAAGTATCTGTTTCTTGTAACTGTAAGGAAAACGTTTTATCTATAACTTTGTCCAAAATTCCAGAGGGAAACTGGTACACTCTATTTTTATTTAGATTTGTGCTTTGTCATTAATTGCCCTCTTGACACAGAATGAACTCGGAGATTGTACTAAAAATGGAAATGGGTTGCCAGTGTTCACCTATCTAGCACAGTAAACTGTGTGATTTTGACATGTAGGAGGTCCTTAGAAATATCCTTGAATCACGGACTACATATGTGTCTCAGTTTAGGTCACCATTATGGAAATCTCATCAGATATTCCATTTGCGGCAAGTAATTGTAGTTGGTTGTACTCTACAATAAGGCTTTAATTGTACAGGGACATCTCCTGAAATGCCAAATAAATGTGTACTTAATTAATAACTGTTTAAAACAATTTTTTTCAGCATTGGTAGTTCTATCTAGTTTTCGAAAGTAATATCCGAAGATAACGAGAAGTGTTTCTTCCACAGGTGAGTGAGCTGTGTGTATATCCTCGGCCCGTTAGCGCTTGCTGCTTGGAGAAAACCACGGCCGACAGTAGCATCGGGTATGGGTCAGCTGGCGGCACTGGAGTCAAACCTTCGGGCTTCTCGGGCCCTGGTGAGCGCAGTAGTGTGTCTGCTAACGCGATGTCCGCAGAAGTCACCGCAGCAAAGCAACGCAACGTGTACCAAGGACGAAGACTGAGACGCTCCGGAAGACGACGATGGGTAGCTGCCAGTCCAGTGAGAATCCGCAATTTGAATTCGCAAAGCAAAGACGCTACGAGCTCTATAATAACAGAAAATGAAACTGATCGAAATAAGACGCGGAATGTGACAGCAAAGATACTATTGCCACATTATTCTGCGAGTGTCACAACGCATGAGTCAGAGCGTCTCACTGGATCTCTCCTTGCACATGTAAGAGAACTTCCTCAATCTGACCGTCTTCAAGGAGACATTATGTCTTTAAAGACAGCACAAATTGAAGATCCGACATCATATGCAGTCACTTCAGGATTCGGTGAAACCGAGGCAATTTCCGGTCAACCTCTCCCTGCACAAAGCACCACCATGTTTGAGGAAGAAACTTCACAACGCTCGCTGGAAGCAGATGGCGAGCGTTCTGAAAGTTCAAAGCGGAAACTGGTGTCATATAACGGTGATAGTTCACAAACCAGTGACTCATACGTTAGTACTGAGCAGAGCCCTTCATTAGGTATGCATTTACAGTTTACATCAGAAAATAAAATTTTATCCTCAGACAAAAGCAGACTTTTGGCTAGTACCACGATAGCAACGAACACAAGAGATAATTCAGTACTTCATAATAACGACAAAGCAAACTCAAAGCACATGCTACCGCAGGCCACTTTGCAGCAATTACGTGGGTCACCTGATAGTGAAACACAGCAATATTTCTCCACTGACCGTGTTAACCTGGAAGAAACGACTCGAAGTGGCAGCAGCCCAACTAAGCCTCCAGCTACAACAGAGCCGTGGGGTTCAGAAGTGACACCACCACCGTCTCATGACTGGATCGATGCTGGCGACAGCGCTGAATACAAAACATCCATTGGGCCTCCATCGGGGCTTTCGCGATTGCCGAGTAAGCATCTTTGGAAGGCAGAGGATTTTTACCAGCAAATGGAAACGACTGGTTCGACCACGGAGTTTCCAACAGTCGAGCCGATAAGTTTAGATGGCAAGTCGGACCACACGACAACGTATGGCACTCTTATCTCAAGCCAAGGGATACCACAGTCTACTCTGAAGCAGCAGCAAGGACCTCCTTACTTAGAGAAGTCTGGCAGCGGTAAACGGTCAGAAGCGTCTAATGATTCCGTTAGTACAACACACATTCCACGCCCAGAAGAGAATGTGTCCCTAAGGCAGTTGGCGGATTCTAGCAATGACAGTAAAGAGACCTATGATATCGTACCGCCTTTGGGGCAGTCAGTGTCACTAAGCAGTCAATCGTGGAAGGCAGCTAACGTGTCTCACCCATTGCCAAAGGAGACAAGGGAATCCGAAGCCAAGCTGTCGGTATCTATGACGAATCGTCGTGATTATACCAGCACTGCTGAGTCAAGCAATATTTTACCAAATGCCACTATTCGTCAGTTGCATGGACCTCCTGACAATGAATCAGAGTCTTCTACCTCATCTGTCACTCCAAAGCAAGAGAATAGTACTCCAGTAAAATTGTGGAAAGAATCACAAGTTTTGCGGTCAGAAAAAATACCTGCACATAACTGGCCTTCTGTTATTACTAATAGCCGTAACAATCAAGAAACTTCTTCTAATGAACCGCCACTAGGTCTTTCGCAGTTACCAAGCACACGCCCATGGAAGTCAGTTGCTGTTCCACAGGAACTGGAGACGGTTGCTTCAGCCATCGAGCTGGCTGCGTCGGCACTGGCTACAGGAGAGGCTGCTGATTCAAACCATGCAGTACCAAAGGCCACGGTAAAGCAGATACATGGACCTCCTGACAGCAAAATTCAGTTATATCCTACGTCCAAAAGTGACAGTGCAGAGGACCAAATGAGAACTAATGATGGTCGAGCAGATACCTCGAAAATAGATCACTGGGGCCCAGAGAAGAGACTCCCTTCACATCGCTGGCCAGACTTCGGAGTTTCTACTGGTCATGACAGTCAAGAAGCATCTTCCATGGGACACCAGCAGGGACTTTCACGGTTACCCAGCAAACGCCTATGGAAGTCTGTTGTTGTTCCACATAAACTGGAAACGGCTTCTTCAGACACCGGAACGCCTGCGTCCACACTGGTGACTACAGAAGAGACGTCTAGCCATCCACATGTTGCCAACAGTGCTGATTCAAACCACGTAATACCAGAAACCACCGTGAAACATGGGCCTCCTGACAGTGAAATTCTGCGGTATCCTCCGTCCAAAACTGCCAGTGCAAAGGACCGAATGAAAGCTAATGATGGTCGAGCAGATACTTCTAAAACGGGTCACTGGGGTCCAGAGAAGAGACTCCCGTCTTATCGCTGGCCAAACTTTGGAGTTCCTACTGGTCGGGACAGTGAGGAAGCATCTTCCGTGGGACCTCAACAGGGACTTTCACGGTTATCCAGCAAACGCCTATGGACTTTAGTTAACAATGCACAACCAATGATAACCAATGATTGGACCACAGAGTCTGCATCTGTCATGACGAATTCAGGTGCTACATTGAGCCACGGCAGCGTCATTGACACTGCTGTGTCAAGCCACATGATACCAAAAGCCACTGTGAAACAGCTGCTTGGGCCTCCAGACAGAGAAACTGAGTGGTATCCTCTATCGGAATTTGTTAACCCAGGGGGTCGAAGAGAGGAGAACAGCAGTCCAACCGAGTTCTCACAGCCAGATGGATGGGGTCCAGAGAAAACACTGCCATCTCATAGACGTCCAGATGGTATGACGATTGATTACGAGAGGCAGGAGTCATCTATCCCACGCCCTCCACCTGGACATCCACAAGTGCCAAGTAAGCATCCGTGGGAATCATCTGATTTTCCTGAAAGAGGGGACGCGAGAGGTTCGGTCATAAAACAATTATTAACCATCGAAAAACAAGCAGGGACGTCGATGTCTGGTAAGAATGTGCAGTATCAGTTAAAAGAGGAGCAGAACATTCCTGTCAACGCCGTAACTCCAAAGACAGAACCTAATTTGCTCCCTATTTTGAGGGTGGCACACCTCTTGTTAGAAGCCGCAAAGAAACAAGCCGACGGACCTTCTGACACGGAGTTGCAACGCTCATCTACGAACGAAACTGCTACAGCCCTGAGAGAGTCAGAGCTCTCTCGAATAACAAAACAGTTGTCTACCATCACGCAATTGCTTATTTCTGGATTGCTACTGAACGTACTCACCACTAAGCAACTGCAAGGTTGTTCCCTAGACAGCCCTCTACTGAACTCTACGTCAGAGGAGTTGCTGGGACCTACACTGACGTCACTAAACTTACCGGCTCCTGATGTTGTGACAGCCACCCCTGGTGTGGCGAGTAGTTACCCAGTCGACTCTCACTACAAAGACACCTCAGTGTGGAATACTTCTTCGGAAACGTCAACAGGCGCCTCCGACACGTTCTCCATCCGATCCTGGGTGTCACGGCCAATACCGGTTGTCCCGCTTCCAGAGGTAAGGTGTAACAAGTTAACTGATTATAATTATGACTATTTGCTTTAAGTTGTTTGGTTGATTTGGGGGAGCGACCAAACAGCGAGGTCATCGGTCCCATCGGATTAGGGAAGGATGGGGAAGGAAGTCAGACGTACCCTTTCGAAGGAACCAACCCGGAATTTGCCTGAAGCGATTTAGGGAAATCACGGAAAACTTAAATCAGATGGCCGGACGCGGGTCTGAACCGTTGTCCTCCCGAATGCGAGTCCAGTATGCTAACCACTGCCTTACATCACTCGGTAGGTTGCAGACATATCAACATGTCCCTATTCCCGATCAGGATATTCTGTCAGTGTAAGCGAAAAGTTCCAGACAGTATTCAAGCCTTTATCCCTCTCCTTTGCGAACAGTGCGCGACTAATTACACCATCCGAAGCACGCTTTCCGGACTTCAATTTCCAGTTTAACAAGAGCTTCTCCCCTACCATACCCTGCATATGCTTCCTCTCGGTACTATGCATGGTGGGATGGAGCATAAAATTACCATCTCGTGTGACTCAACGGCGTAGTACCAGCTTTTCAATCGGACACCACTTGGGTGACATGCCTATCCATAATCTACATTCGTAAGCCTAACGGGGAAAGGGGTGTTGCAGTTTAACGTGGCGTCCGAACCAGGTGTCGTTCCTAGCGAATCTTAACTTGATTGAGAGATGAAGGCTAGTTTAAATGCGAACTGAACGGTTTCGTTGGTTCGGTGGGTATTCAATACAATTTTCTCTTACTTTCCTGTCACTCGTGTTATTACTAGAACATCAGGTCCGACACTGCCGACAAAAAGACAGAAGCTCAAGGTTGAAATTTCGGTCCAACACACGGTTTTAACTTGCCACATACACTCTACAGAAAATTCATTCATAGACTTTTATATAATTTTTGTAATAAATTCAAGTCAGGGGTGTTCCCTTGGAAAAGTGATCGAGTTTCTTCGCAGTCCCTTTCCATTTGATCCTGTGCTCGTTGTTTAATGATCTGGGCATTCTGGAGGCGCAGATGTCAATTTATTCCATTAATTTTGGTGTCCTGTGACCATGAATATTCAGTGGTCGGAGGTATTGCCGAAATGTACGTACATAAAGCAAGAAATAACACTACAGACACACGAAATGCATAAGAATCAGAAAAAAAGACACCTGTCTTCAGTTACTGCAAAAGTATAATTTATTCACCAACAGGTTAAAAGCGGTGACTCGTTTTTATTTTACAGGTTACTATCCCTTGCTGTAGGGGCTCTGTGATTTTTGATATATTGTCTAAACCAGCAAGGTAAAACAGAGGCCACTACTTCCACCACATCAAGTGGATTTAGTGCTCATGTACTCACACTGAGCCGTGAACACTTCGCAGTTTATCAATGAGGGATAATTGAACATGGTTACTACTGTTATCGGTGCCATGCGTGCAATGGTCGTGCCAGGCGCGCGATATTGAATCTTTATCCTATCGTTAATGGCGCGAGACCTGCACGACCTTATAGCAACCGTTATAGTTCTGCATTATTCTGTGACACTAAGGGTGATTTCACGTAATGAAAGGGAGCATGTAAGATTAACGGACTCATTTATTAAACAGTTGAGAATCGAACAATAATACAACCAAAAGGGGGTTGGGGGGAAAATGATTCGAGTTCAGCAGCCTGCCCCAACGTACGTTCATAACAAGCCACGATAGCAGGAGAAAAGGGATTTTAGTAACGATCGCCGTATTATCAAGTAGAATCCCATTTAGTAAAGGAAGGGGTTGCAGGAATGCAACGACCACCACCATGAATCAGCCAAAGACCAAGAAAGATGCTACTGTGCGTGAATCGCTAGGTAGCCTCCCGTACTAAAGGAATAAAACCCGCAAGACGCGAAACTATTCACAATGACCTATAACGTTGCCTCTGGGCCGCAGGGCGCGAATCTACAGTACACGTCGGCGCTTATGCTTACCGAACTTTATCTCCTGGAAGCAGCACCTCCCGTCTCCGGCACGGTCACACTAGAACTGAACTACTGCCCCTTTGTCCACTATCCACCCGCGGAAGGCAGTTGGCGCCTACCGGCGAAAATCGGGCGCGCACCTGAACTCGCCAATCAGAGGGCCGGAATTTCACAGGGAGGCGACCTCGCGACGTTAAAATCGAGCAGAAATAGCGGTTACTAGGTTGCTAAGGCAGGTTGTGGAACTGAGAACAGGAGAAACTTTGGCCACTACTGAATGTTGAAACGACACCACGTGCTACCCTGGCGATCGGAAAAGGGATGGGAAACGGGAAGCCATCCTGGCTGCTAGGAAGACTGCTGCCCTCGCCCATAAATAAAGAAAATTTCTAGCGCCAAGCTCCTCTCACAGATCAGTGTGAGGCAAACTATAAAAATCGTCAAATAAATCAGGCCACCCATAGAAATTATTAATATTGCCTGAATTACAATTTTACCGAATTCAGAATGCTGGGATTAGAAATATGAAATACGAGCACTGAATGGTAAATGAAGTGCACGTCTTTCAAGGTTTTCGGTCAGTTAATTCATGTGGTAGCAAATACATATTGCAGCAGCAAGTAAAAGAATAATAATATAAATAATAATAACACTGGATATAAACAGCATTTCTATTTCTGAATAGAAAATATATATTAAAAATATTCGTACACTAAAAGAGACGAAGGTTATCCAAGTTACCCAAGAGTCGCTGTGGTATTTTCTGTTATTGCATTCACAATATCCGTTGCTAGTGAAGTTTATTTCAATGGGTAAAAAAGAAACTGCGCTTTTGTAAGTAAAATTATGTTCGTACCTTGTGTGCCAAGTTTTTATAAATTTGTACTACTTTCAGAAAGTTCACTTTAGCAACGCAAAAATTGTTAGAAATTAATATGCAAATGGCGAATGTAAATAAATTAAACACAGTTTCAAACTTTCTCTGTAATAAACTGAAAAAGTAAACGCAGTTTGCGGTTTGTGAAAAAATTGAAAAGAGTCGCAGAACATCAATAATAGTCCTACGTCTTTTGTGCTTATTTTCGTGTTTCAATGGAAACTGCAAGGAAGTTCATGTACTGTTATTATGTAAATACTGCATGCAGTATAGAATCACACTGACGATTAATCTACTTCAAGGGGCAGCACAGGACTGAGAGACGAAAAAAACCATCTATATTCATAAATTGATATCAGTACGTAAAAATATAAATGGTTTCTGAGAGTATTCACTTCCTGGAGGCTCGTTGTACGTTGAGAAATAACTGTGATCTGACTACTTTTTTAACACCCTAAATGTTGTGGAAAAAATCTTTTGTGTTTTAAATACCAAGATCAAGGAGACGTCATATACTGATTCATATGAATCATTGAGCATTCCGGAGGGTCGTTAAAGTTAGCAAAATGAATCACCTGTAGGTTCCAAAATCCTACCAGCATCCCATCTAGCACAATGGCTATGCGTAGGGAGTTACAAAGGGTGGGGTGCAACGATCGAGCAGCTCACATCAGCCATACGATTCTGTAGTTATGGAGGTGGTGTAAACAGCTTCGCCGCTGGAGAGTGGATTACTGTAAACGAAAGTCATAAGTTACGCTACATCCCGTGGCAGTCCCATGGAACGGTTTGGGTCCGATGAAAGCCTGATGAACGTTGCCTGTCATCGTCTGTAACACCAACAATAACGTACGGAGGAGGCGGCATTACGGTATGGGAGTTATCCGTCGTTAGAGTGAAGTCCCGTTACTGCGCTTCAGTTAATTTTAAGTGGAGGAGAGAATGAAGACGTTTTACAGCAGTGTGCACTCTCCGCTGCAGGGTGAAAGGTATGTTCCGCAATATACACAAGCAATAGACCTGAGTCACGACCGTCGCAGTAGGTGGTAAAAACAAGGAAGAAAAATTTGCGTTTGAGATCTCTTTAACGACGGAGTCTTAATTTGCAGAGTATACTTTGTGTGTGGAGAAAAAGGAGGAGTAGATCATGTACGTTTCGAAGGAACTAACCCCCGAATTTATCTTAAACGTTTTGGCAAATAGTGGAAAACATTAAAGATGAAAACAAAGCTGATTTTGGGTAAAATCTGCAAGGATTTTGTATTATAACTGTTTTTTGGCCAATAGTGGAAAACATTAAAGATGAAAACAGAGCTGGTTTTGAGCAAAATCTACCCGGATTTGTGTTATAACTCCGCTTTTTGGCCGAATTACGTTTTCTAGAAGTACTCTCAGGTGTGGATAAAGAACACTTTTTTACACTCACAGAGGAGAGCAATGCCATCAGCGAATCTTACGAGTATCACTGATGGCCTTTGAGCCGAGATGTTAAACCAATCCGAACCTTTGTTTTATTCCGTCTTTACTTGTTCGATGCACACGTTGAAACGTAGAGACGAAACAATTCATCTCCGTTTCACACATTTTACAAGTCGAGCACTTCGCTCCTGATCTTCCAGTCTAATTTACTCAATCTTGATTGTTCTACATTCTGTTTATTAGGCGTCTTTCCTTACAGCATACCATTTTCTCAGAATTTCGAACGTCTTGCACCAGTTTTCATCTTCGAATGCTTTTTATAGATCAATAAATTCTATGAACGTCTCGATTTTTTAAGGTGTTAGTTCCATTATCAAGCACAACGTCAGTATTACCTCTCTGCTGCCTTTACGTCTCCGAAAGCAAATCTGATCATGCAACAGCACTTCCATTTTCTTTTCCATTCTTCAGTATATTATTCTTGTCATCAATTTCAGTCTCTGGAGGGAAAGGGGAGGGGCGACCAATCTAGTGACTGCCCGCCAGGAGTTCCTGACCTAAGACAGCCTCTTCATCTGAGCGTAACACTTGCAACCTACGTCCTCAAGTATATACTGGATGTGTTTCAATCTCTGACATACTCTACAGTTTTTGCCCTCTACACTTCGCTCTAGTGCCATAGAGGTTAATTCCCAATGTCTTAACACAATTATCAACTTGTCCCTTTTCCTTGCGGGCGTTTTCTGTATGCTTCTTTCTTCACCGATTCTGTGAAGAGCTCCTCATTACTTACCAGTCCACCTAATTTTCAGCATTCCTCTGTAGCATCACATCTTATACGCTTCAATTCTCTCCTGTTTAGCTTTTCCCACTGTACATTCTCAGCAACTTCTTCCTCGAATTAAAGCCTATGTTTGATGCAGTAGACTTCTTTTGGCAATGAATGACCATTTTGCCTCTTCTGGTATACTTTTTATGTCCTCCTTGCTTCATCCGTCATTGGTGATTTTGCTTCCAAGGCAGCAGAATTCCTTATCTTCACCTACTAATTAGGATGATAAATTTATCGCTACTCTCATTTATCTTGTTTCTCAGTACTTTCGAATCTTTTCGCTTTAGTGTCTATTCATATTCTGTACTCATCAGACCATTCCATTCGACAGCCTGTATCCTCCGCCTTCCTAATCGTCCTACTGGACTACGATATAAGTAACCGTGACGGCGTATGCCTGGTGAAATTTTACAGTGAACAAGGCTGTCGTTACCGAAGGAAAATGACGCCGGGTAGTTGACAGAAAGTGTACAACAGACCCTTTTAGAGGATTAATCTATTGTAAATCTAATCTAAACACTGATGATAATTTTCGCTAGCGAACCACACAAGGGGAGGGGAGGGGGGGAAGGGTGTACCACGTAATATTTTCTACTAAAATTACTGATAATACAAAAAATTACTGATTAGCTAGAAAGGGGATAATTAAACGGTCGCCAGCCCACTAGGGCAATGAATCTCTAGAATCTTAAGAAAGATAATGGCCAACGGACTTGCCGCAGTGGTAACACCGGTTCCCGACAGATCAGTGAAGTTAAGCGCTGTCGGGCTGGGCACTTGGATGGGTGACCATACGGTCTGCCGAGCGCTGTTAGCAAGCGGGGTGGACTTAGCTGCGGCGAGGCAAACTGAGGAGCTACTTGATTGACAAGTAGCTGCTGCGGTCTTGTAAACTGACATACGGCTGGGAGAGTGAGGTGCTGACCATATATCCCTCCATACCCGCATCCAGTGACAGCTGTAGCTGAGGATGACATGGCGGTCGGTCAGTACTGTTGGGCCTTCCAAGGGCTATTGAGACGGAGTTTACTTTAAGAAAGGTAATGGCAAAGAAATTTAAGTAAATAATCACTGGCGCGGCATCAGAAGGTTGTTACGCGTTTCCACAAGACTTTGGGAGAAAATAATTGAATCAGAAAGCACTTAGTTTGCAGTCACTTTTTCTGAAATACTAAATTTTAAAAGTGAAGTTAAATGAAGTTATTGGTTAAACTAATGGCTGGCTGTAAATAAAACTTTGTTATGTGAAAAAATGACTTTCAATTACCTCGGTGTAACGTAACGAAAAATTTAGAAAAAGGCAAGTAATTTGCTTTTGATTGTTGAAAGATTGAATTGATTTCAAGCAAATTAGAAACTGAATTTACTTTTAATATAACAACAATAGAATACACACCAAGCCAGAAGAAGTTACTCGCTAAGCTAAATAGAGGATAAATGGAAAAGCGCACTCTTCATTTGTGCTGTATCTTTAGTTATTAGTTATTCCAGCGTCATTTTACGTTACTTTCAGTGAATGAAGTAAATACTCAGAACTGAAAATTATTTAAGCCTCTGTTATGGAACACAAGAATGAACAGTTACTAAGACAGAAAATTTAGACTGAATCTGGTCATTAGCAAACAAACAAAACTGCCAGTAAATAGTAATCATGTTTCACATTTTTACGACACTCGATGATAGTGTGGAAAGAAAAGGGACCCTGTTTGGTAATGCTATCTGAGGACAATGACAAAACAGGTGCTCTACAAGTTTTAACTATTGCAGGTTATTATTCAAGTTAGTTCAAATGCTTCAAATGGATCTAAGCAGTATGGGACTTAACATCTGAGGTCATCAGTCCCCTAGACTTAGAACTACTTAAAACTAACTAACATAAGGACAGCACACACATCCACGCCCGAGGCAGGATTCGAACCTGCGACCATAGCAGCAGCGCGGTTCCAGACTGAAGAGCCTACAACCGCTCGTCCACAGCGGCCGGTATTTTAGTTAGTCATACTTTGTGAAAGAAATGCCAGTGGGTAATGCTTCTACAAGTTTGCTCAACACTCTAACGATGTTGTAGTTCAGCAGACGACAGAGAATGTAGCCGACAACAATGCTCAGCTGCCGCTGTCGCTACTGTTGCTGCTGGTTGATAACCCTGAGTCGTTTCCAGAGCCACGGACAATTATGGGACAGGCAATAATTAGAACTGCAGCTTCCTCTGCCTGTCCACACCTACCCTGCTCTCAATACTCAGGGATTAACAAATGAGGTGCGCCTACACTGGCGCGAGCGTAACTGCACATCGCGTCTGCGGGAGCGTCCAACAAACAGTTCCGGAGTGTTTCATTACTCAAGCTGCTCTGCCTCCTCTCTGGCCGCAGCGCGACGGAGACTCTCCATACACAAAGATAAACAACGGCACAGCTACTGCCATTTCGTCGTTGATGGCGATGCATTGAAATAAATTTCCCTTCGCTATTACCCAGCAATTTACAATATTAGCGTTATAATTACGATCAATTTTATACAGTCAGAAATAAATACACTATTACACTCATTACGTTTTCAATATAGTTTCTGTAATAAAGCTTTGAGATTCAGAATTAACAGTACAGTACAAATTATCAATGGATATGAAACGGCGCAAAATTTTGTCTGGTGCAGAAGGTATATTATCTGCATTTTTGGTGTTAGAAGATCCTGTAATTCTCTTTCACTTCCACACAGGATAGAAACGTCATCAGCGAATCCTATCATTGATATCCTTTCACAGTGAATTTTAATCCCAGCTCTGAACATTTCTTTTATTTCTGTAATTGCTTCGTCGATGTATAGATTAAAGAGTAGGCGCGAAAGGCTGCATCCGTGTCTTACACCTTTTTAATGCGAGCACTACGTTCTTGGTCATTCAGTGTAATTGTCCCTTGTTTTACGTGCCCTATCCTAACCGTCTTTGCCTTTACCTTACGCGTGTTTTCCTCAGAATTTCTAACATCTTGTCCAATTTTCCACGTCAATGAAATCTATGAGCGTAACATGATTTTTCTTCAGTCTTTCTTCCATTATCAAATGAAAGCTACATCTCTGGTGCCTTTTCCTTTCCCAACGCGAAGCTGATCTTCATCTTAGAGATCCTCAAGTTTCTTTTCAATTTTCCTGTATATTTCTTTATAGCAACATTGATACATTAGCTGTTAACTTGCTTGTGCGATGGTTCTGGCACATATTCGCCTTGATTTCTTGGAAATTGTCTGGATGATATTTTTCTAAGTCTATGTCACCAGTCTTATTCATACTACACACCTACTTGAACGCATTCGGGAGGACGACAGTTCAAACCCGCGTCTGGCCATCCTGATTTAGGTATTGAGTGATTTCCCTAAATGGCCTCAGCCAAACGTCGGGATGGTTCCTTTAAAAGAGCATGACCGATTTTCTTCCCCATTCTTGCCTAATCCGATGGGACCGATGACCTCGCTGTTTGGTCCTCTCCCTCCAAATCTACAAATCTACCTACCTGAATAGTAGTTTTGTTGCCACTTCACCCAGTGTTTGTAGAAATTGCGAAGGCATATTATACATGCCTTCTGCCTTATTTTATCTCAAGTCTTCCAGAGCCCTTTTAAATTCTTACCGCCTATATCCTCCACATTGACTC